>NC_044556.1:31895781-32201040 GCF_007565055.1 Rhinopithecus roxellana | reverse complement strand
CCAACTTGGTTCCATTTTCCCCCTCACTTTCAGGCACCCCAATCAGACATAGATTTGGTCTTTTTACATAATCCCATACTTCTTGCAGGCTTTGTTCATTTCTTTTTCTTCTTTTTTCTTTTGGTTTCTCTTCTTGCTTCATTTCATTCATTTGATCCTCAATCGCTGATACTCTTTCTTCCAGTTGATAAGTCTGTTACTGAAGCTTGTGGATTTGTCACGTATTTCTCGTGTCATGGTTTTCATCTCTGTCATTTCATTTATGACCTTCTCTGCATTAATTATTCTAGCTATCAATTCTTCCACTCTTTTTTCAAGATTTTTAGTTTCTTTGCGCTGGGTACGTAATTCCTCCTTTAGCTCTGAGAAGTTTGATGGACTGAAGACTTCTTCTCTCATCTCGTCAAAGTCATTCTCTGACCAGCTTTGATCCATTGCTGGCGATGAGCTGCGCTCCTTTGCAGGGGGAGATGCGCTCTTATTTTTTGAATTTCCAGCTTTTCTGCCCTGCTTCTTCCCCATCTTTGTGGTTTTATCTGCCTCTGGTCTTTGATGCTGGTGACGTACTGATGGGGTTTTGGTATAGGTGTTCTTCCTGTTTGATAGTTTTCCTTCTAATAGTCAGGACCCTCAGCTGTAGGTCTGTTGGAGATTGCTTGAGGTCCACTCCAGACCCTGTTTGCCTGGGTGTCAGCAGCAGAGGTTGCAGAAGATAGAATATTGCTGAACAGCAAGTGTACCTGACTGATTCTTACTTTGGGAGCTTCCTCTCAGGGGTGTACTCCACCCTGTGAGGTGTGGGGTGTCAGACTGCCCCTAGTTGGGGATGTCTCCCAGTTAGGCTACTCAGGGGTCAGGGACCCACTTGAGCAGGCAGTCTGTCCGTTCTCAGATCTCAACCTCCGTGCTGGGAGATCCACTGCTCTCTTCAAAGCTATCAGACAGAGTCGTTCGGGTCTGCACAGGCCTCTGCTGCTTTCCCTGTTGTTTTTTTAGCTGCGCCCTGTCCCTAGAGGTGGAGTCTACAGAGACAGGCAGGTTTCCTTGAGCTGCTGTGAGCTCCACCCAGTTCGAGCTTCCCAGCGGCTTTGTTTACCTACTTAAGCCTCAGCAATGGCGGGCGCCCCTCCCCCAGTCTCGCTGCTGCCTTGCGGTTAGATTGCAGACTGCTGTGCTAGCAATGAGGGAGGCTCTGTGGCCGTGGGACCCTCCTGGCCAGGTGTGGGTATAATCTCCTGGTGTGCCCGTTTGCTTAAAGCGCAGTATTGGGGTGGGAATTACCCGATTTTCCAGGTGTTGTGTGTCTCAGTTCGCCTGGCTAGGAAAAGGGATTCCCTTCCCCCTTGCGCTTCCCAGGTGAGGCAGTGCCTCGCCCTGCTTCAGCTCTCGCTGGTTGGGCTGCAGCAGCTGACCAGCACCGATTGTCCGGCACTCCCTAGTAAGATGACCCCAGTACCTCAGTTGAAAATCACCGGTCTTCTGTGTTGCTCGCACCGAGAGTTGGAGACTGGAGCTGTTCCTATTCGGCCATCTTGCTCTGCCCCCCCTGAAAGATTATTTTTTAACTTAGAAACCTTTCATTCTGAAATAATATTCAATTTCCAAAAAACTGCAAAAAGAATTCTTGTATGCCTTTTACTGAGCATTCTTAAATGTTAACATCTTACATAACTATATATTATTACCAAAATCAGGAAATTGACATTTATACTGTTAACTACTTTATGGATCCTATTCAAACTAGGTTAAATGTCCCACCAATCTCCCTTTTCTGGTACAGAAAATCCAATCCAGGCTTCAATATAGCATTTAGTTGTCATGTCTCCCTAATCACCTCTATTCTGGGATGGATCCTCAGTCTTCTGAAAAACTTTTTAAGAATAAAAAACCAGAAAATGTCCAGAATGGTGAAGGCCTGGAAAGCAAGTGTCCTGAGGAAATACTGCTGGAACTGGAGCTATCAGCCTGGAGAGAAGTCTCAAGGGATACATTAGTCATCTTCAAAGTTGTCTTCAACACTAAAGGATCTTCCTGCAGAAGATGGAATGGACTTATTCTGTGTTGCCCCAGAAGGTGGAAATAGAATTAGCACATTCTGTGGAGTAGGTAATTCTATAGGTGGAATTACTACTAGGAAGAGTTCAACTTGTCACTATGTAGAAATTCTGTCAGTTAGAACTAACTGTACCCTAGGCCTGGGTGAGAGCAAACAGAGCGGGATGAGAGCAAACAGATAGGCCTGAGTAACAAGAAGCTAGGTGGAGGTAGGTGGGAGGGGGAGAGGGTGGCAGGAGCAGGAATAGACAGGGGCAGCTGGCCAGGGCCCACATGACTTAGGGATATTGCATTCAGGGCAGAGAGCAAAATGAACAGATACTTCATTGGCAGGCCCGAGTGAGAAGGTGGGTGAGGCAGCAGCAGACGCAGAGGACACTTCCACCCAAATAGATTTCCTATCAAATTCTATTAATAGGCAACTTGAGCCACTACCTGCAGCCCTACCTGAGGACAATTCCTCTAGTTTGTCCACTCTTTAAAGGTCTCTTTTAAAAGGACCTGTGTCATGAGAGAAAAGGTGATCTGGAGGGACAGAAATTGTCTTTGGTCTGGGAGTTCTGTGTTGGGAGCAGAAACACAGCAGCACCTCTTAGCAGGTACTGAGGCATGCTGGGAGCTGGAAAGGGGTCAAATCCTTGGCACGGCTTAAATCTGGTCAGTACTTGTAGCTGAAGGTTTGACCAGGATCCTTCAAAGTGATGATATCCATCT
This sequence comes from Rhinopithecus roxellana, assembly GCF_007565055.1. NCBI lineage: Eukaryota > Metazoa > Chordata > Mammalia > Primates > Cercopithecidae > Rhinopithecus > Rhinopithecus roxellana. The sequence goes on along the minus strand of NC_044556.1, from coordinate 32,198,271 downwards.
GAAATTCATGTCACCACTGAAAACAAAGCCAACTAAATGGCAGTGAGGGAAAGCAATTAGCCAAAGCATACATAAAGATCTTAGTTACATTTCTACTTTCCAAGTCAGTCAATAATTGGGATTTCTGGTCCAGTAAATATTTAGTTCAACAAAATCATCATGAGTAAGTAGCTAACAACTGTATCACAATGCAATGCTGTCATTACCATGGTCTCATCCATCTGTCTGCTCACAGATTCACATACCTGTTTGTCCGTCTTGCCATTAGTCTGTCCATCATCTGTTCCTCCACCCATCCATTCATACTTTCTCCATCAAGCAAACTTTGATTAATTTACTTATGGTCTGCCGGGCGCAGGGGCCACACCTGTAATCCCAGCACTTTGGGAGGCCAAGACAGGCAGATCACTTGAGGTCAGGAGTTTGAGACCAGCCTGGCCAACATGGCAAAACCCTATCTCTACTAAAAATACAAAAAATTAGCAGGGTGTGGTGGTGCACACTTGTAATCCCAGCTACTAGGGAGGCTGAGGCACGAGAATCACTTGAACCCAGGGAAGAGGAGATTGCAGTGAGCCAAGATCATGCCACTGCATTCCAGCATGGGTGACACAGTGAGACTCTGTCTCAAAAAAAAAAAAATTAGCTATGATCTAATGGATGGTGAAGGGGTAGAGGTAACAAAACAATGAAGCTGTCAGTGGATGAAACCCAGACTTAAGCTAAGGAAATTTAGATTTCCATTTAAAACTCATCCAACTGAGAAATTTCTTTTTCTTTTTTTTTTTAGTTTATAATAATAATAATAATTATTATTATTATTATTATTATTTTGGAGACAGAGTCTTGCTCTCTTACCCAGGTTGGAGTGCAGTGGCACCATCATGGCTCACTGCAGCCTCAACTTTCTGGGTTCAAATGATCCTCCAGCCTCAACCTCCCGAGTAGCTGGGACCTCAGGTACCTGCCACTAAGCCCAGCTAATTTTTTACTTTTTGTAGAGACTGGGTCTTCCTGTGTTGCCCAGGTTGGTCTCAAACTCCTGGTCTCAAGCAATCCTCCTACTTTGGCCTCTGAAAGTGTTGGGATTACAGGTGTGAGTTGCCACACCCAGTCTAGCAATTTCTATACGTGATTCAAAGTGATTTATAGGCAATAAGTAAAAGTTATTTGAATTTCCACAGCAAGTTCAGATTTTATGTGACTCATGAGAAATTCTTGGAATTGAAATCAGATTCAACAAAATTCCATCAACTAGGAAGAGAGGGATCAACATCCAATCTCTCCCTCTTTCCAACTCAAGACTATGGGAACCTCTCTGATGAGCTGATGTGGTCCCTGCTGAGGACCACTAGTGGGAAAGGCCACCAAGAACCACCAAGGGAGAAACTTACCAGAGGGGAAGGGGACTGAGAAGAGGTAATTTGACTGTTGCCTCCTGACCCAGCTGCTCTGGCAAGGTGGGCGCGTTTGTGGGAGTCCAAGTGCAGAGCTTTCTTGGCTGAGCATGTCACTGGAGCATGGGAGTTTTCTTCCTCAACAAATCACCAAGGCTTGCGCAGGGGTCTGAATTGTCAGCGCCTTTGCAGCAGCAAGCTGGGTGAGGTTGCCTGTAGCCAATGATCACCGTCATCAAAGGACCTGAGTTCCTGGCACTGCTCTGTCACTCACTGGCCACCTGACTTGGCTCAGGTTCCCAGCCATGAACTGGGGACATTACAATTTCCTTCTCACCAGAATCCTTTAGAGGCCTAAAGGCTACATTGAGAGGATACTGCCGGGGGAGGGGAGGGGGTGTCAAAACCCTGGCATCGTGAAGTGGTAGACTCACGGGTTGGTTAAAAGAACTTACCGACAACAGGATATGTTTGTGAAAGGAAAGTTTATTAGAAAGAACACTGCAGAAGGCTGTAGCAGGCCACCTCAGGGAGAGGACTGAGCTTGCCACAGTAGATTTTTCCTCAGGGGTACTTATGGACCTTAAGATGGGAGCTTGAGGGTAATTTGAACCATACTAGCCACGTAAGTCATGATACATGCTTACATGTATAGACATTTTGGTGCCTTAGGTTGCACAGTGAGTTTTGGCATGGCATTCCAGAGATTTGTAAAAAGTCTAGTTAGGCCAGGCTCGGTGGCTCACACCTGTAAATCCCAGCACTTTGGGAGGCCGAGGCAGGTGAACCACAAGGTCAGGAGTTCAAGACCAACCTGGTCAACATGGCGAAACCTCATCTGTACTAAAAATACAAAAATTAGCTGGGCATGGTGGCACGTGCCTACAGTCACAGCTACTCGGGAGGCTGAGGCAGGAGAATCGCTTGAACTGGGACCTGGGAGGCAGGGGTTGCAGTACGCCAAGATCACACCATTGCACTCCAGCCTGGGCCACAGAGCGAGACTCCATCTCAATAAAATAAATAAATAAATAAATAAATAAATTCTAGTTATGCATAAATTTTGGGGGGGGGGGAAGAAATCTGGAACCAGATGTCTGCTTTATATAATATGGAAGTCTAATTACTTCTAATTTCCCCAGATGAGGAGTTTTGCCTCCAGATGGCCTGTTTGATGATCACCAGGTGGTCTTTGCTCCCTTCTAAATCCCTCAGATAAGGAGTTTTTGTCTCTGGGGCCTGTTCAATGATCACTGGGTGATTTTTGCTCTCCTCAGATACCTGGGAGTGTGTTTCAGGAACCAGCTCCAGCCAGCTTTTTCCCATCCTTAGATGGGCAATCAAGCATCACCTCCTACTGATTAGCGCTTTGATCTTCACTGAGAAATTGTCAACAAAACCTTAAATCATCAGTCATTTTGCCCTACTTCGAACAGTAGTGTTCTTTGATTTCTTTTTCTCTTTTTACCTAACATTTCTGAGTTCAATTCTGCTATAAGATGGGGGTAACAGAATGTATCTCATTGAGTTACTGTAAAAATTAAATGAGGTATTGAGTGTCTACTGAAAGGCAAGGTCTGGTACAGGCTTGGTACGAGAAATCAATTCCTGCTTCATTGATCCTTGGATCTATAGCTTTAATGAATATGTGAAGAGTAGGTCCTCAGAAAGAGTTAATCGTAGCTAAAATTTATTGAGCGCTTACTTTAGGTCAGCACAGTGTTATATATCCTTTTTATGTTAACTTGTTTAATCCTCATAACAGACTTATGGGTTGTGTACAAATACAATTCCCATTTTACAGAAAGAAAATAGGAGCACAGAGAAGTTAAGTAACTTGCCCAAGATCACACAGCTGGTAAATAGTAGAGCCAGTGCATGAACCCACACATTCCACTCCCAGAGCCCTTGATCCTAAGTGCTGTACTGCACTGCATTGTTACCGAGGCAGAAACACAAATTCAGTCCCAATTCAGCTTGAAAGTAGCTAATAGTAATGAGATATAATTTACCTCTAATTTGTGGGAAACTTGGCTAGATGGGGCTTAGTTCCAACTACTTTTCTCTGCCTTTCTAAGTCATCTCAATGACGTGTTTTAGTCTGTTTTTCCCCCTTGATTTCTTTATGCTGATCCCCTGAAGTCAGAGGCAATTTGACCTTTTATGTTTTAATACTGCTAAATGGTCAAGGACTTGAGAGAAAGAGAGAGAGAGAAACAAGATTAATGCAATAGTATGTGTCATAAATGGATTGTAGCCTGGATCTAGCTAGACATTAAAAAAGTAGGCCAAATAGGAACGGGGTAAAAAGGGAGATCCTCTTTTGAGCGACATGATCAGAAACTAATTGCCACCTGTAAAGCACAGTGAACAATAAGGATCTCCCATATCAAAGAAGCCAGGAAATTATACCCTATGGCCCCAGATGATCAGTAAGAGACAGAAAGAGAAGTCCGTCGGTACCAAGGTGGAGGATGCAAGGAATGAGAGACACATAAGCAGCCAGGATCCAGGAGTCACCATGTCAACCCACCAGCTGGGTAAAATGGCCCAGAAACACAAGGGAAGGGGAACCCCCCAGCCAAGGATGTGGGATGGGCAGGATTCTACGTGAAGGGCTCTTTGCCTGGCTGTCTGTCTAGTGTGGCAGACAGGAAGGATTCCAGTTGTCATTAAAACAGGGGTGAACTATGCCACATTTATGCTCTGAGCACTGGCCATGCATCTCACCCCTTGGTGAACGCCAGGATGCACAGATGAACAAAAGATCTTACCTACCTTCCCAAAATTCACCATCTCCTGGAGCAGATGGACCAGCAAGGGTGTGATTGTCATGCTGTGTAATGGTTGCTTTTATGGACTTGGGGTAAGAGGAGCAAAGAGGAAGTGGGTCCAGGTACAGAGATAATATGTCTGAGCTGCAACTTGGAGAATAACAAGGTGTTTTCTAGGTGGATGGCACTGAAGTTTTGTTATTCCTGGCAAAGGAATCATTTGTAAAGACACTGGAATCCCACCTGGTTTGCCATGTTGGGGAAAGTATGTGGTTAGGTAAGATGGGAGTGAAAGGCCTATGTGGGAACACACGATGGAGGAGCAGGAGACTGGACAGAGTCAGATCAAGGTGTTAGTTTATCCTGAAGGCATCACTCACCTCTGACAGTTGGTAAGGTCACCGAACCTTCCCTGCTGGGGTGCTGTGCCCCCAGGGCAGTACTTTTCAAACTACAAGTCACAACCCATTGGTTAATGAAATCAATTTAGTGGCTGAAAACTAGAATTTTTTTAAAGTAGCAAAATAGACTAGAACAATGCCTTTCAAAGGATCGATTATAGAGGATTTACCCTTTTTTTTTTTTTTTTTTTTTTTTGAGACAGAGTCTCCCTCTGTTGCCCAGGCTGGAGTGTAATGGCACAATCTCTTCTCACTGCAACCTCTGCATCCTGTGTTCAAGTGATTCTCCCACCTCAGCCTCCCAATTACCTAGGATTACAGGTGCGTGCCACCAAGCCTGGCTAATTTTTGTGTTTTTAGTAGAGACAGGATTTCGCCATATTGGCCAGGCTGGTCGCGAAGGGATCGGCTTTTTTTTTTTTTTTCAGTTCCAATCTGTCATGAATGGATACTTTTGCAAAATGCAATAAAACAATAAAAATGAATTACTAGGTAAAGCATCATGCTCATAGATACCATACTAACGTCAACCTACTATAAGTGTCTAAACGACTCTGTTTTTAACAGCGTTATTGAGGCATAATTCACCCATTTAAAGTGTACAATTCAATGGTGTTTAGTACATTCACAGAGCACCACAATCTATCTTAGAACATTTCCATCACTCCTAAAAGAAACCTTCTACCCATTAGCAGGTAATACCCATTTCCCTCAGACTCCCATTACCCCAGCCCTAGGCAACCACTAAACTACTTTCTATCTCCATAAATGTGTCTATTCTGGACATTTCAGATAAATGGAATTATACACCATGTGGTCTTTGGTGACCGGCATCTTTCTTTAGCATAATGTTTCAAGGTTCTTCGGTATGTGTCAGCATTTCATTTCTTTTTATTGCCAAATAATGGTTTATTTTGTGGATATACCACATTTTGTTTATCCATCCATCAGTTGATGGACATTTGGGTTGTTTCCACTTTGGGGCTATTATAAATAAGGCTGCTACAAGCATTCAAGTACAAGCTGTTGGGTGTACACCTAGGAATGGAATTGCTGGGTCATATGGAAACTCTGTGTTTATCTTGTTGAAGAACTGCCAGACTGTTTTCCACAGCAGCTGCACCACTTCACATTCCCACCAGCAGTGCATGAGGCTTCCAATTCCTCCACATTCTCACCAACACTTAGGATTATCTATCTTTTTTATCATAGCCACCCTAATGGGTGTGACGTGGTACTCCATTGTAGTGTTGGTTTGCACTTGCCTAATGACTAATGATGTTGACACCTTTAAATGTGCAAAACACTTTAATTTCTCTAAATTTCTGCACTCATCTCCCCCCTGGCTGGTGATAAGCAGTTCAGGGACCACACTTCAAGTAGCACTGGCCTGGAAAATATGAGTGCATCACTTGGAGTGAGGTTAAGTGTTGTTTCTATGGAAATTTTGCTTCACCTAGATACGTATGTTAATGTATTCAGGACTGCGACATAAAATGAATGTGTATTGCTTACTGTTTGTAAACCCCTAGCCTGAAGATTTCCTGCCATTCATCCTCACCCAAAGTAGAACAGGTCATCCTTGAAGAGGGACATTGTCCTTCTAAACATGCCTGCGGCAGAATCCAGTCTATGGCAAAGTGCCACTATCTCAACCCTGGGAGAGTCTGACTGGCAGCTCCAAAATATGAAGCTAATTTAAAAAGGACTTAAGTCCCAAACCATTTTAGTCAATAAAAGAGTCTCCCTGTTTTGAACTCAGTAAAACATTTAAAAATTTTTCTTAATATTTTCGTTGTGTAACCACCCAAGGTTGGTTTGCCTGCTGCCTAGACAGAGCCGATTCATCAAGACAGGAGAATTGCGACAGAGAAAGAGTAATTCACGCAGAGCCAGCTGTGTGGGAGACCAGAGTTTTATTATTACTCAAATCAGTCTCCCTGAGCATTTGGGGAGCAGAGTTTTTAAAGACAACTTGGTGAGTCGGGGTAAGCCAGTGAGCTAGGAGTGCTGATAGGTCAGAGGTGAAATCACAGGGAGTCAGACCTGTCTTCTTGCACTGAGTCAGTTCCTGGGTGAAGGTCACAAGATCAGATGAGCCAGTTTATTGATCTGAGTGATGCCAGCTGATCCGTTAAGTGCAGGGTCTGCAAAATATTTCAAGCACTGATCTTAGAAGTCGTTTAGGGAGGCTCAGAATCTTGTAGCCTCCAGCTGCAAGACTCCTAAACTATAATTTCTAATCTTGCAGCTAATGTTAGTCCTACAAAGGCAATCTAGTCCCCATGCAAGAAAGAGGTCTGCTTTAGGAAAGGGCTGTTACCATCTTTGTTTAAACTATAAACTCCAAAGTTAGTTCAGCCTACGCCCAGCCTACAAGGACAGGTTAGAGGTTAGAAACAAGGTGGAGTCAGTGTAATTAGATCTCTTTCACTGTCTCAGTCATAGTTTTGCAAGGTGGTTTCAATCCTTCCCTTTGGGTTTTGTAATGCCTTCATCTTACGATGTAGGCTATGAAGATGGGAAAAGGTGGGCCGATCGCTCTGGCTTCTTCCTGCCGACAGGAGACGTGGTGGGAATGGGAGTGAATCCCATGGTGAGAAGAGTTGAACCGCTTTGCCACTGTCTAAGTGACTCAGGCAGGCCTGGATGGGCTTTCATGGCAAAAACATTAGTACTTTCAACTATAGTTTTACTACAGTGCTGAAGTGAAACAGCCTATTATAAGGTAAATAATGAGTCCTAGGATGAGGAGTACAATTCCCAATTAAAAAAAAAAAGATTTGAAAGCATTACTTTGAGGACTTCTAGCCCACAAAGAATTTGGAATTTAGTCTAAACTGCAGAAAAAAACCTCAAGAACAGCTAACAACAGTGTACTATAGTTTTTCTTTTGAAGCATAATTTTTCTCTCTCTCCAGTCCTCATTTTTATTAAAAACAAATCATGATAGAACTGATTTGTTTATAAAATAAACTTTAGTCTTACTGTACCTGGCCTAATTATTTGCATAAAGTACAGCAAGAATAATTATTTTTCACACAAGCTTTTTAAATTGGCTTTGATAGAACTCTGTTCCATGAAGAATCTCAGATAAGACTTTTTTAAAAACCAAGCCCAGCCATGGGTTTGTACCCTCAGATACCTATGAGTTGGGCAAATTCCTCTCCTCTTGAGTTCCCAAGATAACTTGGGGTTCCTGGGCCTGTTAGAAAGTGAAATTCCTTACTTACCACAGGTCAGGAACCTCGTACAGGGACTCTGTGCCAACAAGGTATGAGGCCAGATTCCCCACCAGGCTTTAATTGGCTCTATAAGTCAACTTTGATTCTTTAAAGGAAGCATGCCATTCCAGTCAAAACCTTGGTAAAATAACCAATTTCTCCATCTGTGTTCTGTTACAGAAGAAAACAGCTTCTTATTGCACTTATACAATTAACTATACTGCCATAAATTGAGAATATTAATAAATAGTTTCCAAATTCTGGAGAAATCAGGTAGAGAGGAACAAATGCACTCCAAATTTTGTTCACAGGAGTATATCTTATTCACTTGTTAAAAGTTGCAAATACCTCTAAAGAAATAAGTTCTCTTGACTTTGGAAACAAAAGGTTTAGCAATGTTTAACACATTAGCTCTCCATGACAGTCCTAGAAGTTTGGTTTTTTCCCTCTATTCCAATAGCACAATTTTTAAAGTTATCTGAGACCTGCACTTAGAGTCCTATATTTGATTATAAACTGACTTTTGAAAAGGACCAAAGCAAGACAAAATGTCTGTGGATGACAAGAGTCTATAGCCACTATTAAAGCTACAACTGATGAGGAATTTTGGTTACTTTTGTGGCGTACAATTTTACATAACAATATAATTATTAATGTACACTAAATTATATCAACATTGTAGAAGTTTCCCATAATTTTGGAACACATACTAATAACACATTAATACAAATACAGTCCAAAGTGAACCAAACACCATTCACTCTTCTATTTGAAAGTTTTTCCTCTATTCTAATATTATAATCTCCAGAGTTATTTATCAGAATCCTGCATTTAAGAGCACCTGTTGCATTTTAAAACTGATTATAAAATCATCTTTTAAAGAGGACCAAAATGAGACAACAATTATCTGTGGATGACAAAAACATTTTAGGGCAGTTAAAGACACAGTTGACAAGGAAATTTACCTCTGTAGCACACAGTCTTTTTTTTTTTTTTTATACTTTAAGTTCTAGGGTACATGTGCACAATGTGCAGGTTTGTTACATATGTATACATGTGCCAGGTTGACGTGCTGCACCCATTAACTCGTCATTTACATTAGGTATATCTCCTAATGCTATCCCTCCCCCCTCCCCCCAACAATGGACACCATACACAGTCTTTTAACATAATAATTACAATTATTACAGATAACATAGACTAAGTCATAGTACAGTTATAGGACTTTTACATTATTTCAGAACATATACCAGTAACACATTTACACAAATATAGACCAAAGAAAGCCAAACACCATTTCATATTTGACAATGCTTCCTGTGTGATTTTTGTACCAAATAAGCCAAATGTCATTTTTGGTCTTTAAAGAACCTAATATCTAAAATATTAGGTTAGAAAGAGACATAATTTATAATTTGATATTGAAAAGTTTGTCAAATATCAAAGGTGTAAAACACAGGATATCACAAAATAGAATCTCAGGTCACCATAAGTCATTCATTTGGCCAAAATAATAACTTCAAAACAATTTTTAAGAAAGGAAAAGCTTTACTCTGATGCAGAAGACTTAGCTTTCCAAACAAGACCCAATGAAGACAGCATGAGGCCAGCTGAATCTGTCTCTTATCTCTTTTCTTTTTTTTCCCTGCCATTTACCCAAGGAGAAAACAAAACCCTTTCATTATCTTTTAACATTACATAAAAATCATCTTCAAAAGAGAAAACCAAATTTCATGTTTGCATTAGTGCATCTTTAATGTTAAAGCTAGTTTTTTAGATAAAATTTTATATCTCTATCCAGTTTTAATTAGTTTCACCATAAGGTAAGATTTTCATAAACTTTTTAGAACCCTTTATAATTTTCCATCAAATTGTAGATAATATTCTAAGAAAACCCTGTTATTCAGACACATGGGCCCAGATTCTGGTCCCACATCAGTATGATTTTAATGTTTTAACCTATGGGAAAAAGCTAAATAATTTCTTTTTAATCTTAGCCAACTTGTTTATACCCACAGAATTTTTACAAGATCAACCCTTTACAAACCCTTTTCACTTTGCTTAAACCTTCAGTTTTGTTCCATTACTCTTTTAGGTTAAGACAATCTTTAAAACCCTCTGAACTAGACAAAATTACATTCCCTTTGACAAAAGCCATATTCCCATGCCTTGTTATAATCTTTTACCAAAAACACATTCCCTACACACCTTGTATGTAAAACTGTTTCTCCAGTGGTCTCAACTACATGTTGCAATATTAACTCTTAGCAACTTTTATATTTAGTGGAAAACCAGATAAGTAAACGATTTTAATTATGTACTAGGGGTGGAGCCTAGGACATCAGACAGAAATGAAGATAGGATCTGACTCCTTTTAGCATAGCTAGCAGGCATGGCTCTCCATATATCCACCGGCCTTATCTATAATCTAATGCTCCAAAGTAGGTATATTGAACAGTTTTCAAAAGCCAAAGAAACAGTATGACCTTAAAATCTTTAGCAAATCTGATATCTGACCTTAATTTAGACCAAATGTCTACATTTTCAAGATATTTTATTTTACCAATAGTCTTTAAAAACTGTCTTTATTTCCAAAAGATTACTAAAATCACAAGAACAAAAAGGCATTAAAGTTTCTATTTTTCTGACAAAATATTTGATTTAAGTGCTTATTTTTCTAAGCCAAGTAATCAGAACTCTTTTATATCTAAACATACAACACATATAAATACACAAACAGAGAGAAGATTCAGGACTTGTAAGATTTTTCATTTGCCGGTTTCTTAATTGAATTACTGGCTTCCGGGTGGCACCCTTGGAGGAACAGGGCCAGGAAAGCACGCATTTCTAAGGCCACATAAGCAGCAAATAATCAGCTGGAGGCAAAGACAGATCCCCAAAATTAAGGGTGCCATTTTATACTGATCCTGGATCCCAAAAGGAGGAAAATACTATGGGAGAGGACAGTGCAGTGCTTCTACCCTGCATTTCATTGCAAGACAACCCAAAGCCAATCAGCCCGTGTTGTAATCAGCCCATCCCTCATGGGAGTCTCATCTCCTGGGGGTGGGTGGGGATGTTTCCTTATCTACCAGGTGGCCAAGAGCATGCGTCTCTGATGCAAGTGTGCAAAAAGTCAAGTATCCCTCCATAACTACTATTAGTCATCCCTTACAGTATATTTCCTACCTAGTTATTACACACCAATGCTCTCTCATAATGCGAAGTAATTTCTGATACCCCCAAAACTCAAAACTGTCAGGTAACACAATGCAAAACAGATCGAACCTTTGACTTTGAGAGGGATCTATCTGCTTTTAATTCCTGGGGTTTCATGATGAAGACAGAGTTTTTTTCCCCAAAGCGGGGTCTGTAGCACCTCCTCTGTTTTTCCCAAGGAGTCCCAGGCTACCAGAAATTATCTTAGGGCTTCTCATGTGTACATTAAGAGTGGCAAGACAAAAAAAAAATGGAGAAAAATAATTCAGTCGACTGAGAAGGAAAAACCTTTTTCCAGAAAAGCAAGTTCCAAGAAGAGAATAACAATGGCCTTTTAAATACATCTATAGCTTGTTTATCCACTTTTAATTAACCTAACTTTTAACCATAGTGCTCTTTAAAAAAGAAATCCTTTCAAATCTCTTATTACCTGACTTTAGCCATGCCAAGTGGCCAATACTTCTAGCTTCTGAACTTTACCAAATGTAACCTCCTAGGTGCTTCAAAGACATGGTAAGTAGTTTCTTTTTTTTATAAGATTTAGAATCTCCACAAGGTAGTTCAGAGAAAGGAAAATTCAAGAGAGGAAATCAGAAGCTATCTATCTACGACGGGAAAAAACCTCAAAAAACGGCAAAGTTACACAAATAACAAACCAGAAAAGAATCATTTCAGCAGCCAACAACTGAACCCAGGCCAACGCTGTCGAAAGATAAAGCCTTAGCTACTGCGCTGTGCAGCATTGAGCAGTTTCTATTGCTTTTCCCAGAAGAAGCCTAGAGAAGCCAATTTCAAGCTTGCAAGGCTTTCAATTGCTCAAGAAAAATTTTTAGGCTGGGCACAGTGGCTCACACCTGTCTGTAATCCTAGCACTTTGGGAGGCCGAGGCAGGTGGATCACTTGAGGTCAGGAGTTCAAGACCAGCCTGGCCAACATGGTGAAACCCTGTCTCTACAAAAAAATACGAAAAGAGGCAGAGGTTGCTGTGAGCCAAGATTGCGCCACTGCACTCCAGCCTGTGCGACGGGAGCAAGACTCCACCTAAAAAATATATATGTATATTTAGGATTATGATATGAACCCCAAAATTACTATCCTCTGGGTGGTGGAAACCAAAAGAAAGTATCCCCCATGGTCATAAGGTTAAACTCTTAAGTACAAAACAAAACAGAGAGATTTCATACTGTATTGGTTTCAGGGACCCACAGCAAAGTTTGTAACTGACCAGCCTGCCAAACGGATTTGAAAAGCAGGCCTAGGGGTCTTAAACCCATGTTCTATCCTGTGATACCCCTCTCTCCATTACAAAACACAGAAAGACAGATTCTTAGCACAAAGTACACCAGATTTGTACAGCCTAAGACTAGTCTCACAAATCCTTTTTTCTGTTAATCAAACCCTTGCAGAGGAGACAAATCGTTTACTGTTTATTCAGACAGAGAAAGCAAGACAATCAGAAACTTGGCTGGTAAAAATTTTTTACCCTTTTTGCTGGCATACTTGGTTTCTGGGTTCCCTTTCCCTGCAGCTTCCATAAGAATGGAGTGGCTTCTGATGATCCTGCTTGCTTGTGCTATAACTTTGGTGTTCAAGCCACCTTACAAGAGAAAATCACCTTTAAGACAAGATTCTTAATTTGCAATATGCTGCCCAATGGGCTGCATGGGGAACCGAATTAACATTTTCCATCCCAGCAAAATACACATAACAAAACAGACATTAGTCACCTTGTTCAGCAGCCAATATCAGCTTGGCAAAGCTCAAACTTTTTCCTGTTGGCCCCTATTGTCTTTGATCCACTCCAGGTGGGAAGGACGACCTCTGAATGGTAATTCACAATGGGTACTCTGAGCAAGAAGAAGAGCAGATATTCACCCCCTGAGACAGGCCTGTTGAGCCTTCTTTAGAGCTCATTGAATGTGACCAGACAAATAAGGAGAGTTCTCTGAGTTAGGCCTGCTGGACTTCCATCAGCAATCCCTCTGAGATCCCTTCCTAATATACAAACACACGCAAAGACAGAAGGCCTTCTAAATCAGATCCCTAACCAAGAACTCCAAGAGTATCCCTCCCAAACTATCCTCCTAGTCTCCTTCTGAGAAACCTCCTCGAAATCTTCCTGATTGAAGACATGTCTCCCAAACCAGGACTCTTCCTACTAGACCTTCAGAGCTCTGTGACTAGTTAGAAAGAGCCAACTGAGACGCCCCAGGAGCTGAACAGACACCCTGCAATGGTGCTACTGATACCCTACCACAGGGCTACATAACCTGTCAGGAGAAGGAAGCAGCCTTTGGCAATGCCTAGGATACTTACCAATCCAGACACCCCACCTGGGGCTACAGACAGACACCCTGGGATAGGGCTACTCCCCAGGACTATTTCTCCATTGCAATTAAATCCATGCACATTGGGTCGGCAGTGCCCTGCCAATAGAGAAATACCAGAGTCAGCCCCCCGTCCAAGAGAACTAAGCCGCCCCTTGGGCTGGCTTCTGGATCCATCGCTAAAGGAGGAGGCCACTGAATCATGGGCAGGTAGCCACAAGGGCAATCGCAGACGAGCCCCCAAATTTGTAACTGCCCAAGGGGTTCACCTTGCCCACTGCCTAGACAGAGCTGATTCATTGAGACAGGGGAATTGCAATAGTGAAAGAGTAATTCATGCAGAGCCAGCTGTACTGCAGACGGGAGTTTTATTATTACTCAGATCAGTCTCCCTGAGCATTCAGGGAGCAGAGTTTTTAAGGATAATTTGGTGGGTTAGGGGAAGCCAGTGAGCCAGGAGTGCTGATTGGTCAGAGATGAAATCATAGTCCAGGCGCGGTGGCTCACACCTATAATCCCAGCATTTTGGGAGGCTGAGGTGGGAGAATCGTGAGGTCAGGAGTTCAAGACCAGCCTGGCCAACATAGTGAAACCCCATCTTTACTAAAAATACAAAAACAGCCAGGCATGGTGGCAGGCATCTGTAATCCCAGCTACTCAGGAGGCTGAGGCAGGAGAATTGCTTGGACATGCAGACGGAAGTGGCAGTGAGCCGAGATCACACCACTGCACTCCAGCCTAGGCAACAGTGTGAGACTCTGTGCCCCAAAAAAAAAGAGAAAGAAAGAGAGAGAGAGAGAGAGAGAGGGAGGGAGGAAGGAAGGAGGAAGGAAGGAGGAAGGAAGGAAGGAAGGAAGGAAGGAAGGAAGGAAGGAAGGAAGGAAGGAAGAAGGAAGGAAGTAAAAAGGAAGAAAGGAAGGAAGGAAAGAAAGAAAAAGGAAAGAAGGAAGAAGGAAAGAAAAGAAAGAAAAAGAAAGAAAGGAAAAGAAAGAAGAGGAAGGAAGGAAGAAAGAGAGAGAAAGGAAGGAAGGAAGGAAGGAAGGAAGGAAGGAAGGAAGGAAGGAAGGAAGGAAGGAAGGAAGGAAGGAAGGAAGGAAGGAAGGAAGGAAATCACAGGGAGTCGAACCTGTCTTCTTGCACTGAGTCAGTTCCTGGGTGGGAGCTACAAGATGAGACGAGCCAGTTTACTGATCTGGGTGGTTCCAGCTGATTCATCAAGTGCAGGGTCTACAAAATGTCTCAAGCAATGATCTTAGGAGCAGTTTAGGGAAGATTAGAATCTTGAAATATCCAGCTGCATGACTCCTAAACCATAATTTCTAATCTTGCAGCTAATATTAGTCCTACAAAGGCAATCTAGTCCCCAGGCAAGAAGGAGGCCTGCTTTGGGAAAGGGCTGTTACCATCTTTGTTTAAACTATAAACTAAGTTTCTCCCAAAATTAGTTCAGCCTACACCCAGCCTATGAGCGCAGCTTGGAGGTTAGAAGCAAGGTGGAGTCAGTAAAGTCAGATCCCTTTCACGGTCTCAGTCATAATTTTGCAAAGGTGCTTTCAATTGCATTTAAATGCTCTGTTAATTTGATAAAAGTTTTTAAAACCTGACATTATTTCATGAAAATGTGATTGCTTTACAGAGTTAGTTTGCTCTAAGATATACCCCAAGGCAGGTTATGCCTGGGTCTACCCTCAGTGGAGGCATATGTATACACCACACTTGAATGTGTGTCCATATCTTTATGCATATGTGTACACACATGCAAATGTCTTTGCTTTAAAAGACGATGCTGCTCACCCTTGTTCACTACAGCGTTACTTACAATAGCTAAGAGGGTGAAGCAACTCAAATGTGCATTGAAGGAGGAATGGATAAAGAAAAGGTGGTAAATACATGTGATAGAATATTATTCCTTCTTTCAAAGAAAGAAATCCTGTCATACGGTACAACATGGGGGACATTAAGCTAAATGAAATAAACCAGTGTCAAAAAGACAAATACTGTATGATTCCACCTAGATGAAGCATCGAAAGTAGTTAAACTCAGTCTGGACATGGTGGCTTATGCCTGTAATCCCAGCACTTTGGGAGGCTGAGGTATGCAGATCACCCAAGGTCAGGAGTTCGAGACCAGCCTGGCTAATGTGGCGAAACCCCATCTCTACTAAAAATACAAAAATTAGCCGGAGGTGGTGGTGGTCGCCTGTAATCCCAGCTACTTGGGAGGCTAAGGCACAAGAATCACTTGAATGCAGGAGGCAAAGTTTGTAGTGAGCCAAGATTGCACCACTGCACTCCAGCCTGGCCAACAGAGTAAGACTCTGTCTCGAAAAATAAATAAAAGAAATTGGGTACTGGATCTGACAGAGCTGAATATAAATCCCTAATCCACTTCTTCGGAGCTATGTGACCTGAGCAAGCAATAACTTCCTTTGAAGGGTGAGTGCCTTTAGCTGTAGAGCAGCTAAGTTCTTAGTGCCATCAGGAAGGTTGTCCGGGAGAAAAGTGCCTGGCAGGAATTCAGGGAAATCCAAGAAGTTGTGTCTTCCAGCTGCAGTATGCAACCCACAGCCCCTTTGCATTGCACTCCCATCTGTGTGCCTGTCCTCTGTCTGTCTTCTAGTCTATGGAGCCAGTTTGCAGAGCTGTGGCATTGCTGCCTGGCCATGCTCCCTGTGCAATCACAGCAAGCCTCTTTGCCACCTAAAGCTAAGTTGCAACCTCTGAAGACAACTTTCTTCTCCTTGAGAAATTCTCTGAAGCTCCATGGCCTCGAGCCTTGGGGTTCCTCATGAGGGTTTTTTACCAGCTCAGCTTGGCTTCCAGTCTCATAATAGGCAGCTGGAGACAAGTTGTGGAATTTCAGGTTGTTTCTGGAGAACCAGCGGGGACTTTCTGTGCCCAGAAGAACTTCCCAGCCAGTCAACACATCCCTTGGCTCGACACTTGGCTCTCTCATAAAATACACACATTCCTGAGATCATACTAATATGCTTACAATTAAATAACTTTACATTTTCCTAAGAACTTTCACATGTAGAATATCCACCCAACCTGATCACAGACTGAGGTAGGGATATGATCTCTGCTTTTACAGATTAAAATTTAAATGAGCACCTACTATGCTGGGCACTGTTCTAGGCTTTTTCCCAAGTAATCCTCTCCCATTTAGTAAGTGGCCCAAGGAGGCCTCAGATCCTGGTCTTTGGGGCTCTTTCCAGAACACCTCAGCTGCCTTCTGAATCATTTTCACCTCAAGCCCCTTCCAGAGAGGAAGTTTTTCTCAGGGAAAGAGCGTAGCAGGAGGCTTCCTAAAAGAGGCCTGCCAATCAGGAGCGTGTGCAGTTGGAGGTGGCAACAAGGGAGCCACAGGAAGGGGGACCCCAGGACTGCAATGATCTCAACTCTGGGCCAGCCTTCCCTGCCCAAGTTCCCTGGGCTCTCTCAGTGTCTCTCTTCAACCCCTCCCCACCCCTGCCCTATCCCCCACCCCTCCACAATGTAGTGGATAGGATCACTGGCTTGGGAGTCAGATCTGGGTCCAGGTCTCTGCTAAGCTCAGCCTCCCTATCAATGCAATGGGGGTAATAAGAGTGCCTAACCCTTAAGTGGCTCCAAGGATTCAGAGGAATGATGTCCATGAAGTGCTCAGCACCATTACTAGCACATGGTAAGAACTCAGTAGATGCTGCTGTAGCAGCTTAGGCCCCTCCCTCCATGGCCAACTCCATCCTTTCCATCCTTACCTCCAGTCCCAACACCCATCCCTCTCCATTCCCTCTTTTCTTACCTAATCCTGCTCCAGCCAAATCTCCACCCTTGAAAAAGTCACAGAAAGTTGCATAAAAACCAGAGAGACAGCTGGGACAGGAGAAGAGCGAGGTGGCAACCAAGTCCCTACCATCTCCTGTTCCTCATGGAGGGCAGCCTGACCTCTCAGGCCCAGCCTCAGGGACCAAATCCAAACACCCTCCTTCCTGTTTACTGTATCAGCAGCTCTGGCATTTAACTTGGCCCAAGTGAGAAGAGCTGTGGTTCGGCTCAGTCCTGAGGAACAGCAAAGGTCCTGGGCTGTGAAAGCTACTGGTCCATGGCCCCATATGCTGTCCCATCCTGCAGACAGGCTCAGGGCAGAGAAGACTTGCAGCCGGCAGGCGGGCAGGCCTTGCTGGGCTCAGACCACCGAAAGAGCATTCTGTGCAAGCTCAGTCTGATGGGCACACTCCTGCGAGTGATATCCCAGAGGTTGTCATCAGTCCTTAGAAGTCCTATCTCTCTCCCTAGCCCCCATCCCGGAGTCCCACCACCTTGGAATTCTCTCGTCCTGTGCGGGAGTGTCCCACCGTGGCTGCCTTGCTGTCATTCTCGAGGCACTCACATTCTGCCCACTCTAGGCCTTTTCATCAAGACCATACAGATGGACTATAAAGATGGAAAGACCATGGGTTTCGGAGCCAGCACACTTGGATTCAAGCCTGAGTCACACTACATATGTACTAAGCGTTCCTTACCCACTTGGGACCTCAGTCTCCTCACATCTAAAGTGAGTCTAACAGGCCGGCACAGTGGCTCACGCCTATAATCCCAGCACTTTGGGAGGCCAAGGTGGGCACATCACTTGACGTCAGGAGTTCAAGACCAGCTTGGCCAGCATGGTGAAACCCCGTCTTTATTTAAAACACAAAAATTAGCCAGGTATGATGGCATGTGCCTGTAATCCCAGCTACTCAGGAGGCTGAGGTGGGAGGATCACTTGAGCCTGGGAGTGGGAGGTTGCAGTGAGCCGAGATCGTGCCACTGCACTCAAGCCTGGGTGATAGAGTGAGATCCTGTCTCAAAAAAAAAAAAAATTAAAATTAAAGTGATTATAACAACACTTTCTCCATAAGGTTATAGTGGGGATTAAATAAGATGACCTATGAAAGTACCTACCCACTGTGTACATATAAAGGGTGCTTGATAAATATTGCTCACTCTTGCTTCTTCTGGAGGGAGGGTCCTAGGCTGTAGCTTAGTCAACAGCCAATTAGTGCCCTGTTCCTTTCAGAGTGCTATTTGGTGCCCTAGAAATGATTAGCGGGATAAGAAACATTGCTTCTGCTCTGGAAAAATTTCCAAATGGTGAGGAAAACTGTAATTCACGCGCTCTATAGCAAACCAAGAAGACACCGTCCGCATCTTCTTTGGTTTTCACGTGTTGGGCAGCACCACGGCTGTGCCTGGGGCCCGGCCAGCACAACTGCAGTGAGTTTCCTTCTGACAAGAAGTGGAAGCTGCAGTACTCGTTTAGGGAACTCTGTCCTTTTATTCAGGAAAATCTCCTCATATGGGCCTTTTAATTACAGAAATGTAAACCAAAGGCCCTGTCCTGAAATGGAGCGTGATTTTTAGAAGATTCTGGCTGTGTCTGTTGAAGGCAGAGTTGCTCCCTGTAAAACAGGCTGCTGTGGACAAAATGTGCTCCTGCAAGGAGAGGGACAAGCCTGATGATGGGGTATTGCCATGTTTCTTTCCATTTGACCCTTAGCCCAAGCCTGGGACCCCTGTTGTTAGTGATCTAAGGGCCAGACACTGATGACTACTTTGTGAGAGGCTTCATGAGACTCTGGCCACAATCACAGGTGCTGAGAGACACAGGTGGCAACGTGAGGTAGTAAGTGAAACGCCAGTACCTCTGAAAGCAGTTACGGCTGCCTCTTTTTCTCCTAGTGAACCCTGTGAGAAGTCATTGCTGGCACACAGGAAAGCTATTGATAGCAGAGTAGCCAAGAAGGCAGACACAGGAGGCGAACTGCCTGGGTCTTGGGCAAGCCACCAAACTTCCCTGTGCCTTGGTTTCCTTGTTTACAAAATGAGGTAACGCTTCTCCTGCAATCGTAGTGGAAGGGAACTCAGTGATGCATGTAGAGTGTTTAGGACAGAGCCTGGCATGGGTTGTGTTCTGCATAAATGTTGGTTGTTATTTTTTAGCTACCTAAAAAACTTCAGTTACATTTGCCTTCCAGTGAATTCTCTTGGGTTTTCTAGGTATGCAATTGTATCATCTGCCAGTTCTTCCCCCCATAATCCTACGATTTCTATTTCCTGCATTTTCCCATTGGGTATATTGCAGGCCTTTTTTGGGTTCATTGGAATGGGGAACCATGTTGAATTTTCAAGGTGCTTTGGAAAGGATGGATGTGAGATGACAGTGGCCCAAAGCAGAGTGATGGGGAGAAAGCTGTTGTGTGATTTAGGTGTGATGTGAAGACCTGGCTATGGATAATACCCTAAAGACAGGAAAGAGGAGTTCTATGTAAGAGACACCTTAGAATACAGTTGATTGGACTTGTCATGATACTGATCATAAAAATAGGATCTAACACCAACTATCAAACCAATTCCATTACAATGTATTCATCTGAAAAGGAAGGAAAGAAGGGGAAAATTTCATAATCTTAGTTTATGGTTAGTCTTAAAACACAGATTCAGGAGAAGTTTGCAAATACTTTCATTATCTCCACAGTTTGACACAATTTCACTATTTCTTAAATACTTTACAATTGGTTCATGTCTGCAAAAATAACTCTAGTTTACAAAGTCACCTTATGTATTTGGCCTTATTTAGTTCTCACAAAATCCTCTTGGCAGATATATTAAAAACTGAAGCATTGGACGTGAAACACTGTGACATGATGGTTAAAAGCGTGGCTCTGGAGACAGACTGCCTGGATTTCAAAGCTGGCTCTGACACTTACTAACTGTGTGACTTTTGTCAAGTCCCATAACCTCTCTCTGCCTGTTTCTGCATCTGTAAAATTGAGGCAGGCCGGGCACGGTGGCTCACACCTGTAATCCCAGCACTTTGGGAGGCCGAGGTGGGTGGATCACCTGAGGTCAGGAGTTCAAGACCAGCCTGGCCAGTGTGGTGAAACCCCGTCTCTACTAAGAATACAAAAATCAGCTGGGTGAGGTGGCGGGCACCTGTAATCCCACTACTTGGGAGGCTGAGGCAGGAGAATTGCTTGAACCCAAGAGGCGGAGGTTGCGGTGAGCCAAGATCACGCCATTGCCTGGGCAATGGGAGCGAAACTCTGTCTCAAAAAAAAAAAAAAAAAAAGAGGTAATAATAGGCTCCCCATCATGGGGTTGTTTAGCAGTATGTTAAGTAACTATAAGGGTTAGATGTTATTATGAATATCTGGGAACTTTATGGCTTGCAAAGCCCTTACCTGACCTTCTTGGATGCTACCATGACCTTCAACTTTGGGGCCGCCTGAGAAGGCAAGCACAGAAGGGGAGGAGGGAAGGGCAATTCACACTACAGTTATACCTGTGTACCTGATGAACCTGTTTCAACCTTGAAACCCTGTTTCAGTCAACACTGAATGAATGCTCCCCTGGGTGCATGAGGTGGAAGGGAAAGGTGCAGACCTGGCTGAGTTGCCCTGCCAAGTCCTGGAGACACAACACGAGCTCAGTTCCCTATGCCCTAGGGGTCTGTGGCAGCCCCTCTGAGTAGGGTGGCCATATAGTTTACGGTGCTATTAAATAATTAGAGCAAGAGGCAAAAGCCAGACCTGCAATGGGTAACCAGGCTGTGTGGTCACCTGACCTTTAGCAGACCTGTTTATCCTCATCCTCACACCAAAGTCTGGTCTCCTGCAGTGTATAAGCCTAACCTTCCCTCCCTGCCCTGCCTACAACAGGCGGCTCTTCTATTGCACGTGAGCACACACACTCCATGACTGATTCTGCTTCGGGGCCTGTTTTCCTTCACCCCTGCTAAGACATGCATAGAAGAAGGAAAACAATGAGGAAACAGAAGGCAGAGGCCTGTAGGCACACACTGGGGGAGGCAGCGGTTCTGAGGAGCAATTTGCAGAGGTGGTTGTGAGGAGGAGTAAGGTGTGGTGGGGAAGAGATGTTACCGTGTGCGTGCATGTAGGGCAAATGCAGAACCAGGCTAGGCCCTTGGCAGGGCTGGGAGCAACTGTTTGGCTGCAGTGGAAAATCCCAAACGAGAGGCAAGAATTCCATTCAACAAATATTTATGGCACCTACTCAGTGCAAATAAGAGGGACAGGCTGAGTCACTCAGCACAGCCCCATCCTGGCACCATGGTGTTGTGGACAGAGGGACCTCCAGGACCACTGGAGCAGATGAGGGGCTTGGAGAGGGTGCAGGAGCCGGGCTGGTTGCTGAGGACCTCCAGGCCCCAAGCAAAGCCTTGGCCCTGTAGAGACCAGAGTTCAGCAGCCAGCTGGGGCTCCACCCTCTGGCCAAGAACTGCTGAGTCACAGACCACTGGAGACACTACCCATGCTGAGCCAGGGTGACCCTGGGGCAGAGAGAGTTGGAGTTGCCGCCATGATATGGGGTGGGCAGGCCGGAATGGAGGTGTCCGCAGGCCCGTGGAGCTAAAAAAAACCCTTCCCTCCTCCCCTTCTGCGCTTGCCTTCTCAGGCGGCCCCAAAGCTGAAGATACTGAGAACATGGGGTATGGGGCGGTGGGGGTGAAGGCAGCAGACTTCCTTGCCGAGATCAGGGACCTCTGTCCTCCTCACTCTTCTAGTTTTCACTCAATCCTTTTCTCTGTCCAGTCACACTCACCTGCTGCCCCAGTGTTCTGTTTTGCCTCAGGGTCCCTGTCCCACTGTGGGTCCACTGCCCCTACCCTCTCGTGCCTCGCTGTCCAGCCTCAAGGCTCAATTCAGGCTGCGGACTCCTTGTCTCTAAGTCTCTGCAGCAAGCCCCAAGGCCTTGGGCAGTGACAGCAGGTCCCAAACAAAATGACCCCATAGAGCCTAGGAAAAAGTTCAGAAAACATCACCCTCTGATGACTGGGCGAGAGCAGCCTTCTGTGGCAATTCCCCAGGAAATGGTGCCCCAAAAAGGTCAACACAGAAGCAGCTGCTGCTAAGGTGCTACCCCAGTGATGCCTCGAGTTTGCAGAGCTGTTTACAGCTTGCAAAGCAGTGTTACATCTGCTTACAGAAACCCCAGTCACAGTGATTCCCCACTGCACAGACGGGAAACCAAGGGGCATTAAGTGACCAGCTCAAGCTCCGCAGGTGCTAAGCCGTAGAACCTGGACTCGAAGGCAGGCTTTCCTGATTCCAGGCCCCGCATTCTTTATGCTAGAGCAAGATCTGCTGCCCTTCTTCACCCAAGCGCAGACTGGCAAACCCTCTAGAGGCCGCGCTGGCCTCCCCATCTAAGCAGCCATGCTGATGACTTGTCACAGCTCCCACCACCTTCTGCAGGTCCTTTCTCCCTTGCACCTCCTTCGGTTTCCCCGGCACTGGGATGCTGCCTGACCTTTGTCTGCAATGTCCTTTCCCATTCTCCTCTCGCAGCCAGTCACTACTTCTTCTTCAAGAAGTGCCACCTCCTCTGTGAAGCCTTCCCTGTCATGACCCAGCAGAGCCAACCCCTCTCTTTGTGCCCCTACACCTCTCTGTCCTTGGACCTCTGCATGCAATGACATTGACTTGATAAATGGCAATTGACTATTTGTATATCAGTGTCCCAGCCCTGGACTCCCAGAGCACTCTCCTATTTCTCCTGGGTGGTTGTTAAATGAATAAACAAATGCAAGTCCAAAGAGTCCGCTCTCGGGTTACTAAGGAGCTTGCATCAGGAGGGCACCCTGTTATCTTGAGAAACTGGAGAAGCGGAGGCCAGGAGCATGACCTCACAGGCCCTTGAGCCACCCAGGGGTCACACATCCTCCTTATTTTTGGCCATTCCCCGTGAAGACATTACTCAGCAAGCCCTCAGCTCTACCCACCCCTCATTGCCTTACCCAAAGAAGGGACAGCTCATGGAGGCATCTTTCCTGCCTGCCTCAGTCCTTTTTTTCCACTGTCCATGGAATCTCCCTAGAAGCACCTGCTCCCTCAGCCCTGGCCCTGTCCCCTTGCCCTAGAGAGGCTGCCCTGGATTCTCCCTCAGACCTCCCACCACCCTCTGATTGGACCAGGGGGAGTCGCCAAGTCTGAACCAGTGACTCACCCTCTGATCTTTGAGGCCCTGCATTTGGTGAAGACAGTGACGCCGGAAGTCTCCTGACCTCCCTCTCTTGAACCAAGGGCTGACACCCATGGCCTTCTGCATAGCCACTCTGCCCACCCCCACATGGACCCTCAGAACACAGCTCCAGGAAGCCCTGAGAGAATGCTATCCCATCTTGGAGTCTGGACCTTCTGAGTGTCAGAGCAGTGGTCTGAGAAGACTAAACAGCCCCCACCTGCCCAATCATGGCTCCCACCCCAGGCCCTCGGGATGCTTTGCATTCTACTGTTGTTCATTCTTTTGATGATGCCCAAGGCTTTAGGGGAAGGCCAGATAATCTGGGTTGGTTCTTTACATCCCTCCAAGGAGCCAGCTGGCAGAGATGGGATCAGAGGGCAGGCCTGGAGAAGGGCACTGGCTTCTGGGCAGGGCATCAGGACCAAGAGTGACCCTGCATTCTCAGGCTGGGAAAGCTGGAAGCCAGCGATATGATCATTGCAGGGAGGAAGGAAACAAGTTCAACTGCCTCCCAGTCCTGCCTTGGGTCACCCCAGGTACTAGGGCCCAGAGGAGGAGGGCTGAGGAGGGGGCAGGGCATAAAGGGGTTAACCTGGGCTGCCCAGCCTCCATGCAGAGACGAGGATCCCAAACCCTCTCTGGCTGTAAGTAGCCAGAAACTAATTTGCCCTCCTGGGTGTAAGTAGTGGTAGGAACTAAGGCCAGCCTGGGCTTCTCAACCCACAGCTTCCCCAGGGTATCCCCCTCCTGCTCCCTCACACCCCCACCCTTCTCTGAATCCTTGCCCCAATCCCAGGAAGCCGGCAATGCTGGCATGGGGCACAGGCCACTGACTCATCAGCATGAACGACAGCTTCCTCAGCCACACTCACATCAGCCACATGTGCTTCTCTCTGCGCCTGCTCAGTTCTCCAGCCAAACGGGCCCTGCTCCAGCTGAGAGGAAGATGACCAGGCTGGCCTAGGCAACAGTTGCACCACGGGTCCCAGTGGCTCAGGGCGCTCATCACAGAGTTCCACCACAGCGTGTGTGGGTGTTTGCCCCACTGGCACCTCCTAATTGCTCTTCCCACACCACTCTTGCAGTCATAGTGGGCTTTTTCAAAAACAATTACAACCACATTACTCTCCTGCTCAGAGTCCTTCGATGGCTCCCTGCTGCCCTGGCATGAAGGACTTGCCCTACAAGCTGGTACTGAGATGGTCAGGATGTGACCCTTCCCTCCCACAAACCTGCCCTCTCACTTTTCCCCAGCTCCAACCACCCAGACTATAGTCGTCCCTCGGAATCTGTTGGATATTGGTTCCAAATCCTGCTGCAGATATCAAAACCCACAGATGCTCAGGTTCCTGATATAAAATGGTGTAGTATTTGCATATAACTTATAAACATCCTCCCATAAACTTTAAATCATCTCTAGGTTACTTATAATATCTAATACAATATAAATGCTATATAAATAGTTGTTATACTCTATTTTTTAAGGAAAAATGACAAAAAACAAGTCCCTACATGCTTAGTACAGACACAATTTATCCAGGGTATATGCAGTTGGTTGAATCCACAGTTGGGGAACCCACAGCCATGAGGGGCCTCCTATCAAACAATTTCCCAATAAGGGCCTGCAATGACACCCCACCTTTGCCCGCACCATTCCCACAGCTGGGGATACCTTGCCCTGCATTCCTGGTCTGGCTCCTACATCCTTAAAGGATCTGCTCTCTAGGTTTTCCTTGACCTTCCAGCAAAGTAAGATGTTTCCAACCACCCCCTCAAAGGGCAGGGACCACCCTTAGTTGGGCAGGAACCCCGCAGCCCAGCACAGTTACAGGCCACAGAATGCCCACAGACCACCAGCCTACTATCGATGGCCCTAGTATGAGTTGGCAGGGACAAGGCTAAGGGATGTCATGAGGCCTTCAAGGTTGAGTGATCGCAGGACCTAAATGTCCTGAAGATTCAGCTCCTCCAAACAAACAAACAAACAAACAAACAAAAAAAGTCAGGATGTGTCTGACCACTCTCATTATCTGTACCCCTGACCAATGCTACTCTCCCCACCCATCCCTGCCCTGGCTGGGGACGCCAAGCTGAGGACACTAAGCTACCTGGAGATTCCAGCCTGGGATGAAGACCTCTCCTGTACCTACCCCCAAGACTTTCCCCAAAGCCTCGCCTACTCTTCCCCCTGTTCCTCTTTCAAGGGCAAGAAGGAGGCCCAGGCAGAAGGCACAGAGGGAAATCTCTAGCTCCCCAAGCACTGAGGCCTGTGACTCTGAGAGGAGCCCTGGGGATTGAGGGTGAGAAAAGCAGCCCAATGACCTCTAGGCCCAATAAGTAGAAAAGACCACCCAAAATGTCTAGTGGGGGTAAGGGAGAAGGTAGGAGGGAATGAGTGGGGCAGTTGTGCTAAGAACGGAGACTATGAAGTCAAACTACCTTGACTCAACTCCTGACACTGGCTCTGCCTGAGACCTTCTTTCCGAGTCCTGGTCTCCTCGTAGGCAAAGTGGGATAACAGTGGTGCCTGTAAAGTGCTCAGTACAGAGTCTGGCAGAGAGAAGTGCTCAGCAAATGGCAGCCGCTGCTACCAGGACTGGGGAAAACGGCCCCAGCCTGGGAGATTCTGGGCAGGTCCCTTTCCATCTCCAGGCTGCAGCCATCCAGGCTGTACAAGATGGGCCCATCCGCCTCCTGGGGCTGTGGCAGGAATCAGTGGATTCATGGGCAGAAGAGGTTCCCACAGTTACTCTTAGCCTCTGTGCCCAGGCCACCAGGCCCAGAAAGCACGTGCCTGCTCCCAGCTCCTGATCAGCCACAGAACCACAGGGAGGAGGAGAGACAGGGCCATGTGGCCTGTCCACTGGCTTGTCCCTTTGAAAGCTCTTCCCACTGCCCAGCCGCCCAGGCTCTTACCCTTGACTTTTCCTCTCCTGCCTGGCCCTATCCTCGCTCTCCTTTGTATCCCCAGAAGTCGGTCCCTTTCTCTGCTGAGAGTACTTGCCTGCTTTTACTTCCTTCTACTAGTGAGGCTGGTGACTGTGGGGCGACTTGATATCTCATGGTCTTACTTCCAAAGGCTACAGTGTTCCATGACTATTTGGATTTGTCAGAGCCATTGCCTGGGGCTCAGGGAGCAGCTCTTCAGCTATCCTATGCACCTCGTCCACACCCCACTCTGCCTCCCACAAATGGGCCTCACAGCAGAGGGAGTCAGGACGGACTAGGGAGCTGGCGCAAGATTGAACACTCAGTAGATTTACGTCGGGGGTGCAGCTCATCCCTTTACAGCTGGGTGACATCTTTAGAGCTGGGGTGTCCCTCCAGGACTGGTGTGACTACGCTTTGCCAACAGCAAAGAGGCATGTGAAACATCTGTCATCCTTTGGGGTGGCTGCTAGGAGACCTGAAGAGGAGAAAGGGGTCTCTGTCTTCTCTGTGCTCAGAACCAGCTGAGATGGGACTGCCGAGCCTGCCTAAAGGTACAGAACAGAGCCAGGCAGCAGGGGAGGCAGTGCCCAGACAGAGGTCACAGGGCAAGGACAACACCGGAAGTGCTTGTCCCCAACAGCAGAGTTGAGGAGATGCAATCTTTTCATTACATGCTCAGGCTTCCTGGGCTGCTGGCCAGGGTACACCCAGCCCTCAGCTTCCTCTACAGGCCCAGCAGGAACACTGCCTTCCTCTGGGAAAAGAGGAGTTCTGGGACCCCAGAACAGAGGCAAAGAGGCAGCACAACCAGCTGGCTGAACTTGGAGCTCTCATCTCTGGGGTTGGGGGTGAGGGCAGAGCAATGAGGCCCAGACCAGTACAGAATTCCCCCACAACACACCCACTCGGGTTCTGCCAAGACCTGGGTGGGGCTGAGGATGGGAGGAGCATCAGTCCTGCCCCCTGGAACATCCAAATCCCCTGGTCCAGGTTCTCCGAAGGCAGGACTCAGTGAGCTCATGGGCCTGCCATTCCCAGCCCTGTGTAAGACAACGGGGGGGGGGGGGGGGGGGGGCTCTGTGGGTGAACTAGAGAGTGGAACTTATTCTCTCCCCAGAAGACACTCAGAATTTTTTTTTCTAGTGTGGTATTTTTGCTGGACCAAAAAAATATGTCTGCCTGTCCAGGTGAGAGCTGCCAGTCTGCAATCTCTTCACCCAGTTTCCTTTGACCTCCGAAAGATTCCAGCGTCCACATCCCCAGCCCCATCTGAGTCCAGGTGAGCAGGGGCCCCTCTCTGATGGGTCCCATAGGGCAGGGCTCTGCCCTTCCGAGAAGGGCTTTTCCATTCGATGTTCCTTTAAGGCTCACAACTCTGAGATGAGTGTTTTAACCCCATTTTGCTAGTGAGGGAAGAGAGGCAAGCACAGTGACAAAACGACAGGAGTTGCAGAAAGTGAGCACGGGGTCCGGCTGCTTGTGGCTTGCTGTCTCACAGAGGAAACGCAGCAAACCAACTTGGATTTGCAGAGCAGTTATGCGTTTTAGAGAGGGATTTCATGTATCAAAGCGCATCCAATCCCTTGGTATACAGAGGGGAGGTCTGGGACACAGAGACAGTGATACCTCACGTCAAACCTGGAAGAATGAGGACTAGACGCCAGGTCTCTTCCCTCCAGCTTCTAGGCTCTGTTCATCTAAGACGTCAGGCCATCCCTGAGCAGGCACAGACAGCACGGGCACCTGTTCATTTCACCCCAGGGCCCTGGGGAGACCACTCGTCTTCCTCCTGTCCCTCTCCCACAGGTCCTTCCCACGAGGAGAGGAAAGGAGGCTGCTCCCCTTCTAGTCTCAGCATCCAGGACCATCCTCGGCTCTTGTGGGCTATTTATCCACACACTGCCCAGTAAATGTGAGCAGAATGGAACCAGCTTTGCCCCACACCCAGGCCTGAGGACTTTACATTGGTTCCTCCAGGACACCCATCTGAGGTCTGTGCCCAAAATCTGAAGGATAATTCCCACCCCCCCACCCCCCCCCACCCCACCCCCCACCCCCGCTCATAGTCACAGGCTTTGCAATGACCCAACAGGAAGAGAATACGGAAGGTGCTAAGGTAGAGCGCATGCAGCTGGGAGACCTCTCCAGGCAATCGCAGCCCTGACCTCAAAAGAGCTCAAGGGCCCGCCTGGGGCAGGCCCAAATCAGCTGCCCAGGATAGCTTGCTTTGCACAGAGAAAGGCTTCCCCGTCCTTCCTCCAGCCAGCCAATACAATGCAGGAGGCAAGAGCTCTGATCCCAGAGCCCTTCAGGCTGGGTTCAAACCCCAGCTCAGCCACTTGGTAGCTATGTGCCTTGGACATGCTCTTAACCTCCCCATGCCTTTGTTTTCTCATCTGTACAACGAGGACAATACTAATAGCTACCTCATAGGATAGTCACGAGCAGTGTATGGGTTAATAAATGTTCCGTGCTTGGAGCAGTGCCTGACACATTATAAGGGCTACATAAGTAATTGGTTGATTATCATTGTTGTTATTGTTTTCTGAACCAAGAGAGACTATGGATATCAATCAAAGCAGACAAAAACCTAACACACTGGGGGAGGTTCTGTGGAGGAGGGTGCCAAGGCCTGTTGGGTAAAGGACTGTCACCCTCCATAGGCAGGTGGCTCACCAAGGGGATTACATCAGGCGGAAATTGCCATTAATAGCAGTTCCCTCTTGGGCCAGACACAAGCCTACAGAGCACGAGGAAGTGAGAAATTTTACTATTGCAGGAGTGAGAAATATTACTACTGGGCAGAATTCCATTTTTAGAACCTGGGAAGTTATTTTGAGGGTTGGTGTTTTCATTTTTTTTAATAGCCTCTGCGCTCTAACAATACTCAGGGCAAGAACTGCTCTGAGGAGAAACCAGGGCACAGTGGGGAGCCCTGCCAGTCTCTGTGGTTGCTGGGCAACCCCTCACCGCCAGCAGGGCTAGTGAAGAGCAAGGGTAGGCTCCACACTCCCACACCCCTCCTCACAAGTGCCAGAACTCATTAGATAAGCCCCTCTCAAGGGTGTCTAGAAGAAGCAGCCTCATTTTCTTTTCAGCCCGGGCAGCTTGGAGTGAGGAAGATAGGCCCGCAGGAAAAAGCACACTGAACAGCTGCAGGCCAGCCTCACTTTCGACAGCTATGTCAGGTTCCTACGGCTGCTGTCACAGATCCTCATGAATTTGGTGGCTTAAAACAACAGAAACGGATTCCCTCATAGTTCTGGAGGGCAGAGAAGTTCAAAATCGGTATCACTGAGCCAAAATCCAGTTTCAGTCAGGCTGCACACCCCTCTGGAGGCATCATGGGAGAATCTGTGCCTGGCTTCTTCCAGCTTCTGGTGGCTCCAGCATTCCCTGGCTTGTGGCCACATCACTCTAGTCTCTGCCTCTGTGGTCACATGGCCTTCTCCTCTTCTGTTGTGACAAATCTCCCTCTGCCTCTCTCTTAAGGGTATCTGTGATTGCATTTAGGCCCTGCTAGGATAGTCCAAAACTATCTGTCCATCTCAAGATCCTTAATCACATCTGCTATGACCTTTTTTCCATATAAAGTAACATTCACTGATACCAAGGGATTAGGATCCAAAGTCTTTGGGGATTATGATTCAGCCTACTACCCACGCTGACATCTTCCTCTAACAAAGCTGACCAGCAGCTTACCGCTCCACCCCCTGGCATCCTGGCCCAGTTACTCTTCACCACCTGGCACTGTACACCAGGCTCAGGATGATTGGGCACATGACCCTGCCCCTGAGGCCCTACCCACCCTGGAGTTGTCTCTCACAGACCCACAAACAAGCCAAGCAAGGCTGGAGTTTCCTGGAGCAGCAGGGATGTTTAACTACACACTCAGGTTGTGGCAGCTCCCTCGAGGCCTCCAGTTACTGTCACAGAGGGAAATAGGGAGTTACAGACTAGAGGCCAGCACTGTAAAAATTTTATTTAAAAAAATCTTTTTATTACACTATACAAATTCAGTAAAGGAGTGGAAAAAATAGAAAATGCAAAGCCTTCGGAATTCTAGCACCCAGAGATCATTTTAAAATTTGCTGTGCAAGCAACCTTCCTTCTAGACCTTTTTCTATTCAGATAGAACCATAGACTTACAGTTTTAAAAAACAGAAGTGGCATTATATACTATACATTCTGCTTTTCAACCAGGTTTTTTCAATAAATGATTTATTCTAGGTGCCTTTCATGGCAGTGCATAGAGCATTTCTTCTTACATCTTTTTAAAGGCTGCAGAGGATCCCCCCACCCCCCCGCCCCACCATGTGGATGAGCCACGATTAAGTTACCCTGCTGATGGGCATTTGAATTGTTCCTAGTTTTGTAGCTGAAACTAATGTAGTGAGATAATTCAGGAAGAGACTAATATCTGACTAGTTCACATCATTATAGGAGGCTCACAAAGACAAGGAGGCATTTTTCTCTCACCTCCATATACCACCTCAACAGTATCTCAAAGCATTGACGCCTAGGATGAAGGAAGTCAGGGCTTCTTCCCTCACTCCCAAGAAGAACTAATAAAATGTTATTCTCTGAGGCAGAGCCTTACTGAGACAAAGAACCAGATGGTCTGCAAGGAGGAGGGACTCTGTCTTAGCGGAGAGGCTTCCACTGCAAGCACACAAACATCTCTTCTCAAACTGGCTCAGATAGAGAGAATGTATGGCCTCCAACATCAGAAAAGCCCAGAGGCTCGGTGAGATTCCGGTGTGATTTGATCTAGAGTTTCACAACATCATCAGGCTTTAGTTCATTTCTCTGTAATTGACTTGGCTCAGGTTTGCTCCGTAGATTAGCTTCATCCTCAAGCTCATTTTTATCTTTGCAGAAAAAGAACTAGAGCAGTTCAGATCACATATCTATCTATGACATCTATAGGAAAAGAAGATCTCTGTCCTCATACATCCAACAGAACTGCATTATGATGGGAACACCTTAGGCCATGTGCCTGCCACCAAACCAACAGCTATGGTGGGAGGATGAAATATTCGACAGAGTTAGTCTAGGTCACATGCTCCCCTCCAGAGTTGAGGTACAGATGGCTTTCCCAAAGTCAGAGGGATTTATTTTCCAACAAAAAGTGAGCTGTCAGAAGAGGGGGAGTAGGGATTTATGAGAGTTTTTGTTTTGTTTTGTGTTGTTTTGATGAAGTTTTGCTCTTGTTGCCCAGGCTGGAGTGCAATGATGGAATCTCAGCTCATCGCAACCTCCACCTTCCGGGTTGAAGCGATTCTCCTACCTCAGCCTCCCAGGTAGCTGGGGTTACAGGCATGCGCCACCACGCCTGGCTAAGTTTGTATTTTTAGTAGAGGCAGGGTTTCTCCATGTTGGTCAGGCTGGTCTCAAACTCCTGACCTCAGGTGATCCGCCCACCTTGGCCTCCCAAAGTGCTGGGATTACAGGCATGAGCCACTGTGCCTGGCCTATGAGAGCTTTTAAGGGTGTATGGGCTTAGAGAGAAATAAGTGAGTTTACTGGACTGTATAAACTCCACACCCCAGGTGCCTATAGAATCCCAAGGGGATTAAGACAAAACATTACCCTATGGAGGAACAAATTCACACTGACTCCCCCAAAATGCACCATAAACACCCTGATGTGTGGTGTTTATCCTTATTCTATAATAAATTCCTAGCAATGGAATTGCTGAGTCAAAGGGCTTGCGTATTTCAAACTTTAATAGATATTACAAAATTCCCCTCCAAAAATGTTTCTACCAATTTTTCCTTCCAACTATACAGGCTATGAAAATGCCCATTAACCCACACCTTGTCAATACTAAATATTATTCATCTTTTAGCTGAGCACAGTGGCTCACACCTGTAATCCCAACAGTTTTGGGGAGGCTGAGGCAGGAAGATCACTTGAGGTCAGGAGTTCTTGACTAGCCTGGCCAATATGGTGAAACCCTGTTTCTACAAAAAATACAGAAAATTATCTGGGTATGGTGGTGCATGCTTGTAATCTCAGCTACTTAGGAGGCTGAAGCAAGAGAATCACTTGAACCTGGGAGGTGGAGGTAGCAGTGAGCCAAGATTGTGCCACTGCACTCCAGGCTGGGTGACAGAAGGAGACTGTTTTAAAAAGAAGAAGAAGGAGAAGACGAGGAGGAAGAGGAAGAAAGAAGAAGAAGAGGAAGAAGAAGAAGAAGAAGAAGAAGAAGAAGAAGAAGAAGAAGAAGAAGAAGAAGAAGAAGAAGAAGAAGAAATATATATATATATATTTCATCTTTTTAATGTTTGCCATCCTGATAGATTTAATTTGATTTTTTTAAACTATGGGGGAAGGTGAACATCTTTTCATACATGTAGTAGCTAATTATAATACCTTTTCTATGGATTACTTGCTCCTGGCTTTTTTTGCATTTTTCTGATGGGTTGTTTATCTTTTTCTTGTTGATGTGGAAAAGCTCTTTGTAGATTAGAGATACAAACCCTTTGTTTTATCTGTTGCAAGTATTTTCCCCAGCTTGTCCTTTGTGCTTTGACTTTGTATACAGAGCTTTTGTTGTCCAGAACATTACAAATTTTATGTAATTAAATGTATTAGGCTTTTCTGAGTTTCTTCTTAGAAAGGTCTTCCCCACTCTAAAATAAAAAAAAAAATAGTCACTCCTGTTTTCTTTCATGTCTTCTGTGGTTTCTTTTTATATTGAAATATTTTTTCTATCTGGAATTTGTCTTATTATATTATAGATGTGAGGCAGGATGACTTAGCTGTTTTTTGTTTTTTGTTTTTTCTAAGAGAGACAGCTGCTTAGGATGTAGGGACTTTTTTTTTTTTTTTTTTTTTTTTGAGACAAAGTCTTGCTCCTTCACCCAGGCTGGGAGTCCACTGCAACCTCTGCTCCCCAGGTCCAAGTGATTCTCCTGCGTCTGGGTCATTTTCATATTTTTTTTTTTTTTTTTTTTTTTTTTTTTTTTTTTTTTTTTTTTTTGAGACGGAGTCTCGCTCTGTCGCCCGGGCTGGAGTGCAGTGGCCGGATCTCAGCTCACTGCAAGCTCCGCCTCCCGGGTTTACGCCATTCTCCTGCCTCAGCCTCCCGAGTAGCTGGGACTACAGGCGCCCGCCACCTCACCCGGCTAGTTTTTTGTATTTTTTAGTAGAGACGGGGTTTCACCATGTTAGCCAGGATGGTCTCGATCTTCTGACCTCGTGATCCGCCCGTCTCGGCCTCCCAAAGCGCTGGGATTACAGGCTTGAGCCACCGCGCCCGGCCCATTTTCATATTTTTAGTAGAGATGGAGTTTCACCACGTTGGCCAGGCTGGTCTGGAACTCCTGACCTCAGGTGATCCACCGCCTCGGCCTCCCAAAGTGTTAGGATTACAGGCGTGAGCCACGGCCCCCAGCCGGATGTAGGGACTTTGAAGATTCCAGAGTCTCTGCAACTTCCCTGTGGTTCTGATATTTGTTAACATCTTGTTTCCAGGGAGCAATGAGAAGGAACTAGAAGGAAGGCTGGTGCTTCTCTTCAAGTCTGGGGACAGCCAGGAAAGGAGGATCCAGTGAGAGTGGGACATACTCCTCAGACGATGTTAGGAGGATGGCTGCAGGGCCTAGAAGAGGGGAAACAGGCTGAGCCCCTGCACCAAAGAAGAAGGGAGGCAGGAAGAGTCGCTCTTCTCTTAGGAAGAATCCAGGGAACAAGAGAGAAAGACCCTAGTAGCGGCCACCGCACCCCGTGGACCTGATACCAGGGAGCATTCTGTTCTTTACTTTCTGCATTCCAATCTTCCAGCCTAACTGGGTGGGCTCATTAGCATGTGTTCCACAAGTGTTTTTTTTTTTTTTTTGAGACAGAGTTTCACTTTTGTTGCCCAGGCTTGAGTGCAATGGCATGATTTCGGCTCGCTGCAACCTCCACCTCCCAGGTTCAAGCAATTCTCCTGCCTCAGCCTCCCAAGTAGGTGGGATTACAGGTGTGAGCCCCCATGCCCAGCTAATTTTTGTATTTTTAGTAGAGATGGAGTTTTGCCACATTGGCCAGGCTGGTATTGAATCCCTGACCTCAGGTGATCCACCTGCCTCAGCCTCCCAAAGTGCTGGCATTACAGGAATCAGCCACTACACCTGGCCATTCCACAAATAATTTTTGTGCCCCTACTCTGAACCCAAGAAAGCATCACTGCATCCTGGTCTAGTCATAATGGAAGTTGGGACTAATGGCCCTGAGACAAGAAGAAGAATGCTGTGGGGAATCTGCCATGCTGCAAGATCTTTTTTTTTTTTTTTTTTTTTTTTTGAGACAGAGTCTTGCTCTGTTGCCTGGGCTGGAGTGCAGTGGTACAATCTCGGCTCACTGCAACCTTTGCCTCCCGGGTTCAAGTAATTCTCCTGCCTCAGCCTCCTGAGTAGCTGGGACTACAGGCGCCCACCACCACAAGCAGCTAATTTTTGTATTTTTAGTAGAGACAGGGTTTCACCATATTGGCCAGGCTGGTCTTGAACTCCTGACCTTGTGATCCACCTGCCTCAGCCTCCCAAAGTGCTGGGATTACAAGGGTGAGCCACTGTGCCTGGCAGGAATTCATCATTTTAGAAAGACTTCCTTCAAACATGGCATTTAAAATTTCATTCTTCAGATCTGAAAAAGTAATCACCCGACTCTGTTAGATAAAAGAAAATGGGTGGGTTCATTGGTGCTGTCATGGTGGTGTGCTGAAGAAGAACCCTGGACTTGTGAGACTGGATGTATGCAAGAGTCCACTGGAGAGGCTGAGAAAACTGCATGCAAAGATTCTTGATGTTATTGAGCAAAACCCTAAAAATGCAACATACAGAAAGTATACAGAACAGATTACAAATGAGAAGCTGGTTAAAATGGTTAAATGGTTAAAGCAGAACCAGATGTTAAAAAATAGGAAGACTGACTTCAAGTTTGCCAAATAGAAGAGGTGATTCTTCAGGCTCAAAATGAATGAAGTCTGGCGAAAAAAATAATGCAGTGGAAACCATGGGACCTCTTAGCAGAAAAGCCTCCTGCCAACCAGCAGAAATGGCCAATATAATCATTAAATGACTTTGGTGGGTTGATGGGAAACTGGTGTAATTAAGTGTTCTGGTATATTAAAAGTACATCCATATTATTGACATTTTACAATCACAAAAACCAATACAGAAAATATTTAGATGTTAAAATTGGTGGTAACAGCAACACAATCTTGTGAATCAATTTTTGGTTTGTAAATTATTCCCACAAATTATTTCAAAGATGATATTTCTTTGAACATAAAGCTTGTGGGAAGATTTGAAAATTAATTAGAAAAATTCCTACAGATCGTCAATGCAGAGGCCAAAATCAACAAAGTGGTTTCTTTAGTAGTATCTTCAATATATCATTTAATTATTTTATTATCCTGGCAAATAAAGGGCCCTTAATTATTATTGTCTAAACAAATTTGTAAGTCACTGTTTGAAGTAAATTAGTAAGAGTGGATATTTTCAAATGTGATAAAATAGCACAAGTGGCTGATGAAAAAATTGCAAGTTATAGTTAACCTGATTGGCTGTGATCTTATGTATAAAAGGAAAATTTAAATATATTATGAGATACCGATTATAAAAATCCATAGTAAATGTCATTTTATTTTAATCTTTATTTGAATTATTATTCCGTTTGCTCTGTTTTCATATAGTCTTAATTTTATCATACTTTGTTGTTACTCTATTATTTTTGGAAACCATCAAATTAGAATTTATTATACAGTTGAAGAAATTCATTTAGTACTTGAAAGAAAGATTTATTGCACAGAGGTAGTTGTGCAAGAAATTTTCCTTTGTTTGCCTTTAAGGAACTTGGCTTTCTGGCCCTTGGCCTTTAATTTTCTTGATCAACCCAACTACATCAGAATAGGGGTAGAATTCTCATAAAAGAAGAGACATTAAGAGTTCTTGAAGTTTATCTGCATATGGATAAGCTTATATTCAAAATGTCTTAGTCATGTGGCTATAAATTCAAAGTAGAATCACTAAGTAGTTTTCATTAAGTTCCTGATATGAGCGTAGGTGGGTATGAAAACAAGACAAATGCTGTTCAAGGAAAAAAGTTGGCAAGCTTAAGGTTAAACAAAAGTAAAATTACTTTTCACGTGTTCTCACCTTTTCTTCCAACTTCCCTATCATTTCTAAATTCCTGTTTAAATTGAACTTGGTATCTTTTTCCTTCATAGATAGGACTTTTGTGGGTTGTGTGCACGTGTGCGTGCACATATTTGCATATATTTGTATATTTTGCTATCTTGTGGCAAAATGAAGTCTTTCAGAATGAGAAAAAAATGTATTTCTTCTTTTTTTTCCAGCATATTTCTTCCCTCATAGACCTATAACATAAATGCTAGCTAAGTATTAAAGTGGGTTGAGTTACTTCCTTTAAAAAAAAAAAAAGGCTCTATTATTAACTGTCAGGCCCACTGGTGCCTTCCCTGGGAGGGGCTCAGCCCCTTCCAGCTGGGTTGCCCGTGAAAGGTCACCACCGTCAGCAGCCCCCATAGCAAGGACTGGCCATCCAGGGCTCACAAGGCAGTCGATCCCAACAGCTTCCACAGTCATATGTGTATATCTCTGTCCCTACACGTCCACATCGTTCTGGAATCATCTTTTGGGCGATCCTCCCTACTTGAAGGGACTGTCAAACATCTTGGTGTGGTAGGTGCTCCGCAAAGTGCTAAATGAATGAGTGAGTCAGTGATGGTAGAGAGCAGGGTGTGGGGCTGGGGATGCAGGACTGTTCCAGGTTAGCTGGGGACCCTGTGGGAGCAGAGGCCCAGGTCAGAGCTCAGCCTGTAGGAGGGCATAGATCCTGACAGCTGTATAGGGAGTTTTCCAAGAGCAGAGGCTTTGGATATAGGGGTGGCTGGGAAATTACCATTACCAATTACCATCGTCACCTGGTCCCATGCCCATAACCCTCTATCCCCTGGGTGGGTGATCTCCAGTGGGCAGCCCCCGATGACGAATGGCAGCCCTCCCACTCTCAGAAGCCCCATCAATTGCAGGCCCTGTGGGTCACTCACCTGCCTGGCATTCCCTGAGCCCTTCCCTGCTGACTCACCATAGTCCTGGCTAGTCCAAGCTTCCTGCCAGCGGCCCAGCCAAGACCAGAGGAGAGGGAGGTAGGAGGCCAAGGAGACCGCATCAGGACCCAGGAATGCTCTGCTGGGTGGGAGGAGTGGGGAATAACTTCCACTGCTCTGAAGGGGTGACCAGGAAGTGGACTGTCTAATGGCTGATGGATGCCTCTGTCCCTTAGTCACAGCCAGGCCCTCACCAACCCCCATTCAGAGAACAAGGTCTCCCCAGGCCCTGACCACCTGCTGTATCAAAGCACCATCCATGGCCTGTGATTGCCTATGCTTGCCTGCCACCGTACTGGTCATGTGTGATTGCCTGTGACTGTGTGTTATGTGCCGATAGGCGTGGTTGAATGTGACTGCGGTTGTGTTGAATGGTACAAGTCTCTGTGTGACTGCATGTGACTCAGAATCCCTGCGTGTAACCATGTCCAGCTGTGATTGAGTGCAGATGGAGGACTGAATGTGATTGCACCTGGTGCTGTATGGTTTTGTGTGATTGTATGTCATGGTGTGTTAGGCATGATCACCTGTGGTTATGTGTGTTCTAGTGGTTGTGTGGTACCGAGTGTGATGAAGCATGCCTGTGGGTGCATGTGGCTGTGGGTGGCTGTGTGTGACTGGGTGGGGCTGTGTATGATTCTTCAGGACCGTGCACACACCTGTCATCCCCCACAGAATATAGGCTGCAGACCCCCAATCTTCTTGGCACAGGCACAGGCCCAGGCCCAAGAAAGTCAGGGGTCTGCAACCTATGTCCTGTGGGGGATGACAATTGTGTGCGTGCCTGCTGTGTGCATCCTCCTTTGCCAGGTTCTGCCCCTGATGAGCCCAGACCAGCTCCCATTTATGAAAGGAGGTGGAGCCGGGCTGCAGAGTGCTCTTCCCTGCCGTTACCGACCATGTTTAGAGTGTTTTCTTGGAAGCCAGTCTGGGCTTTGGGGGAGTGCCAGCCTGTCTGAGCCCTTGCAACAGCTGACTCCCAGGCTAACAAAGTCTCAGCTCCGCCCTGACCCAGACCCAGGCTGCCTTCCACCCTGCAGGAGCACAGCCAGCATCTCCCAGCCCTGGCCACCTGCTTCCACCCTCCCCAAACCTCATCTGGGTGCAAAAAGAACACAGGAACCCAGCTCTGCTTCTTTTCCAACCCTGAAGACATGCTTTGTAAGGGCTTTACCACTAACTCCTTGAGGGAAATCAGATGGGATAACAAAAACAGCCCTGGAAGAAACTGACAGTTTCAGATGTTTACAGGCTCTTCCAGGCCCGGCCCTAGGCTGCTGTCTCTGGGCTTCTGTCCTCTACTTTTCTACCTGAGGAAGGGGGGTGAGCTTCCAGTCTGGCTGCCCCCAGTCCCAGGCCACGTGACCCCACCCACGCAGTACCCTAGTTTTTTGCTGCTACCACCCCCTCCCACAGCTGAGGCAGGCCTTCTACCTCTCTGAGGACACTCCAACTCTCAGGGCCAGGGTCCAGCCCAGAAGTGACAGGAAGGATCCCTCTGGCTTATTTCCTGCAGATCAAAGTTGGGCAACAGCTGCCCAGATGTGTGAGCCTCAGACTTCTTCTGTCCCTGCCGGGAAAGAATATACTCAGGGTCTGGACCATCTGCCCCAGCTGGTTCTGGGCCAGGCTGGGGGTGAGGGATATGGGACGGAGTTGGTAAGAGGCTGGAGCAAAGTTCTGGAAGCAAGGGTGGCAGGAAGGAAGACACTGTGGGTGGGAGTCAGAGCAGCCTATATGAAGAACCAGGCTAGGGCCA
Organism: Rhinopithecus roxellana; assembly: GCF_007565055.1. NCBI lineage: Eukaryota > Metazoa > Chordata > Mammalia > Primates > Cercopithecidae > Rhinopithecus > Rhinopithecus roxellana. The sequence goes on along the minus strand of NC_044556.1, from coordinate 32,159,104 downwards.
AGGCAGGCACGCTCCCCTACCGACACCGGGGGGCCACAGACTTGGGCGGGAGGGAGTGTCACAGAAAGGGAATCCTGGACCAGTGGCTCAGGTCACCGAAGCTCTGGTCCTAACTTTGCCACCTAGCAGCTGTGTGACCAGGGAAAGCTGCTTTCCCTCTCTGGGCTTTGGTTTATCCACCTTGAAGACTGAAAAATGGTAGAAATGAAGTATGTGAAGTGCAGAGCCCAGTGGCACAAGTAGTTGCTCAATAGACACAGCTCACCTGCATCCTAAAGACAGTTACCGACCCCAAGTCTAAGGCCCTTCCTGGCCCAGAAGCTCTATGTCTCTGAAAGAATCAGGCTTCTCTCCCCACATTAGAAGGGACAGGGCCCAGCAGGGCGCGGTGGCTCACGCCTGTAATCCTAGCACTTTGGAGGCTGAGGCAGGCGGATAACGAGGTCAGGAGATGGAGACCATCCTGGCTAACACGGTGAAACCCCGTCTCTACTAAAAATACAAAAAAATTAGCCAGGCGTGGTGGTGGGCACCTGTAGTCCCAGCTACTCAGGAGGCTGAGACAGGAGAATGGTGTAAACACGGGAGGCAGAGCTTGCAATGAGCCGAGATAGTACCACTGTACTCTGCTCTGGGGGTAGGGGTGTGAGGGGAGCTGAACAGAAAGAATGGGAGAAAGCCTGGAGCAGCCAGGGGTTTAGAGGGTGGGTGGGCATGGCAGCAGGGTTGAGGCGCTTCCCCTGGCAGGATCTGGACTCAGGGACCTGCCAAGACTCTTCCTGCTCCTCCCAGCTGTCTCCTAACTTGCCCATCCAACCCATGTCTGCTCCCTTCTCCCCACCAACCATCACTTGTCCCCTGAGGCTGTAGCTCTGAACTCAATTACATCGTTCTAGGGGGTGCAATGGCTCAACACTTACAGAGCAGCCAAGCTAAAGCCAACATCCTAAGCTCAACAGGCTAAGCACCAGAGGCTGAAAACATTAGTAAGATGGGTCCTTATCTTCCAATAACTTTTTTTTGTTGTTGTTGTTTTGTTTTTTTTTTTTTTTTTTTTTGAGGCAGAGTCTCGCTCTGTGGCCCAGGCTGGAGTGCAGTGGCCGGATCTCAGCTCACTGCAAGCTCCGCCTCCCGGGTTTACGCCATTCTCCCGCCTCAGCCTCCCAAGTAGCTGGGACTACAGGCGCCCGCCACCTCGCCCGGCTAGTTTTTGTATTTTTTAGTAGAGACGGAGTTTCACCGTGTTCGCCAGGATGGTCTCGATCTCCTGACCTTGTGATCCGCCCGTCTCGGCCTCCCAAAGTGCTGGGATTACAGGCTTGAGCCACCGCGCCCGGCCCCAATAACTTTTAATTAAAATGATAATAACACCTGTTGATCGTTCCAGTTAATACCACATGGCAAATTCAACTGCCTTCAGGATCCAGCCACGTGATAAAAGTGACCGCAGCAGCGTGGTGGAAGCAATAGGGCAGGTGCGGCCTGAGGACAAGCTGTGAGCCAACATTTCAAAGTGGGCCAAAGTAAAGACAGCTGCTTATGCCGCCTTCTGTGACATTTCCTGAGTTCTCACTAAGTGCCAGGCATTCTTTCACTTAATTCTCTCCAGAAATCTATGAGATAGAGATTAGCATTGCAGGATTCAGACTCGAGCTCCTAGAGCTCTAGAGTGACTCCATCTTCATGTCTTTCTGTGATCCCCAGCCCTCAAATAGGGCAGGGCCTGTGAGTAGCTCCTAACCAAGGAAATATGGCAAAGGGAATGGGACATCACTTCTATGATTATGTTATATTGTAAAAGACATGGGCTGTCAAGGATGACATGCAAATTCATGAAGCGTTCCATAAAAGACATGGGCTTGGCCAGGCACCGTGGCTCATGCCTATAATCCCAGCACTTTGGGAGGCCGAGGCAGACGGATCACCTGAGGTCAGGAGTTTGAGACCAGCCTGGCCAATATGGTGAAACCCCATCTCTACTAAAAATACAAAAATTAGCCAGGCATAGTGGTGGATACCTATAATCCCAGCTACTCAGGAGGCTGAGACAGGAGAATCGCTTGAACCCGGGAGGCGGACGTTGCAGTGAGCCGAGATCGCGCCACTGTACTCCAGCCTGGGCAACAAAGAACAAAACTCTGTCTCAAAAAAAAAAAAAAAAAAAAAAAAAAAAAAAAAAAAAAAAAGACCTGAGCTTATTAGCAGACTGGTGCTAGACATTTTCTTCCTTGCTGAATTTGAAGAAGTGCCATGATCTGAAGGGGCATACAGAGAGGCTTTGTGGTAAGGAAATACAGGTGGCCTCTAGGACCTGAGAGCAGCCCCCCACCAACAGTTATCACAAAGATTTTAGTTCTACAACCACAAGATGAATTCTGCTAACAACCTTCATAAGTCTGGAAGTGGATCCATCCCCAGTTGAGCGTCCAGATGAAGAACCCAGCCCTGGCTGACACCTTCACTGTGGCCTTGCAGAGGACCCAGCTAAGCCTAACAAATGTGTCCTGTTCTAAGCCTCTAAGTTTGTGATAATTTATTATGAAGCAATAGAAAACGAAGGTAAGTACTATCTCCATCTTACAGATGAGAAACCTAAAGCTCAGAGACTTTGACCAGAGGCACATACTTAGCATGAGGCACAGCAGGGACAGAGACCAGTCTCCAGACTCGGTAGGCTGGTGTTCTCTTTAGGACCCCAGCTGCAGAGCTGGTCATTGTTCTTTCAGCGGCCACCTAGATGCAGGAAGAGTAACCTGCATAGTATTGATTGAAATACTTTTTTTTCCATTTTAATTTAACAAACATTTGTTGAGCCCTCTCTGTGTGCCCAGCACTGTGCCAGGTGCAAGGGATTCCAGGCTGTGGTGGGACCAGTGGTGGACGCGGACAACAGACAAGCCATGTCAGTGTGATATGGGTTACAACATGAGGAGAGACGATGTGCTGGGAGCATGTGATGGGGCAGCCAGCCACTGCCAGGGGCCAGGGACAGTCTCCCACAGGAAGTGATACACAGGTCCCTTGGGGTGGGCCTGGTAGTGAGCCAGCCCCTCTGAATTGCAAGTGAGTGAGTAGGTGAGTGGGTGGGCTTTACTGGCAAAGGGGTCCCCAGAGAAGAGGACTCTTCCAGCAATGTGAAATCACCCTGGTTCCATGCACTGGCTTCCATGACACCTGTCTCAAGGACCCAGGGCCTCTATGACTGCCCTATGACGCCTCAGAGCTCAGATCCCAATGAGCACCACTTCCCGGATGCATCATGGGTGGCTGGGGTGGGGAAGCAGTTGTTTGGCTGTGACTCTCATCTTCTAGACATCCCCAGACATCTGGCAGGGGAAGAACTGTAGGTTGGGGTGAGAGGCAAAGCAGGGATACAGGGGTACATGGATGAGGGTATGAGCAGAGCCAGAAAAAAGAGCAGGAATTAGAAAGGGGGGCCCCCTCCTGTGGCCCAGCTGCAGTCTGTAGTGACTCGGCAGACCTAGGAGTCCTTGCTCATCAACTGGCTGGATGGTATGGATCATGCAGGGTCCCGGGAGGAAGCTGTCAACACAGTCAAACTGGGGGATTTGAGAGGTATTCAATAAGGAGACTATTGTCAAAGGTCTTGGAAAAGGATTGCAGGAACCTGGACCAAGAGCATCAGGCTTTTCTGCTGCTGGACCTGATGAGCCCAGGGGAGGTCACCAGACCTGCAGAGCTCTGGAGCAGAGTAGATAGGGCTGGCAGCAGCTGTGGCCTCATGGAGGGATGCAGCCAGGCTGTGGCTACCCTGCAGGAGGTTAAGTGCCCTGACCTCACTCTCCTCTCTGCCTCCCATAAGCTATTGGTGCTCCCCAGTGACCAAGGCAGAGGGTAAGGGCACCCACGGATGTAGTTCCCACAGTCCTAGGGGGCAGACCAAGATGGAGAAAGTGGGCAGGCAGACTGGAAGAAGACACCCAATCCTGACTCAGTTTCCTTCTTTGTACAAGAGTGTTGATGAGCATGCTTATGTTTTGGTTGTTCCAAATTTGAAAAGCAGTCACGTATCTAAGGGCCCCAGCCTGGAGTCCGGCAGGCACAGGCTGGTTGCCAGCATTTGGTTTCCAAGAATCAACAACAAGAACACAAAATCGGGGCCACTGAGAAGCCAGTCGCCAGCCCCAGAAGCCCTGGGCAGCAGAACAAGCACTGACGAGAGGTTGGCTCAGGAGGTCTTAGAGTCCTTGCCGGGAATGGAACCCAGAAACGCTTTCTCCACACACTCACTCACACCCCAGTCCTGCAGCTGTGGGAGGGTGGGGTGCCTGACCTCTCTGCCCTGCTGGAAAGCAGCAGCAGCAGGCCTGTAGGCAGCGCAGCGTCAGCCCTCAGGGTGGCAGAGGGGCAGGCAGCTAGACCAGGAGGCCCAGCTCTGCCTAGAATCGTGGGCCCAGCTGGTAGGAAACTAGGCAGTGCTGCGTTCACTTCCCCCAGTGTGGGGATCCTCCCATGCACCCTAGACAGTAGCATCTAGGTGGGAGGAAGCTTGCGGCCTCACTGGGCTCCAGGGCAGCTGGGAAGCCTGATTATTAGAAAGTAGCCGCCTGGCCCTGGATGTCTCCAGCCTAGGGCCGGAACAACCCAAGCCCTCAGAGCCTCTCCAGGCCCGGCCCCACTTTCTACCCACTGTGATATTTATTCCCCTTCAGCGCCCATAACAAAGGCCCCTGGTGAGACCCGCAGCCCTCTGCCCTTTTCTTTATCACCAGCATCACAAGTTCACAGGAAGAGGGTTTTCAAAGCAACAGAGTCAAGACTGCACTGCGGTCAACGTTTTTCAAAAGAAAGGAAACCAAAATGGATCAAAGAATTGCAGGTGCAGCAGATTAAGACTCTGCCTGTGACCTGTGCTGGGAAATGGGCCAGGGAAGGGTGTGAATGCCTTGGGGTGGGGGCAGCCCCTTCCACTGATTTACTGCCTTTCCAGCTCTCCAGGGCAAGGGCAGGGGAAGGGACAGAGAGGTGAAGACCATGGCGGGTGAGAAGAATCAAATGTTTGGGAGCCAAACCATTGGGAGGCATCTTCACTCACCCAAAATGCCCCGTGCTGTGAAAGGAGGGCCAAGCACACAGGATCAGGGCTCAGTCAGAGGCCCATGAGGAGCAGCTGCTTCCCCAGTGGTCAGTTCCTCGTCCTTTTCCTCGTTCTGATCCTCTGCCCAGGGAGGCCCTCTGCAATAAATCCGTCCAGCCCCCCTCTCCCCTGGGCTGACAGAGCTCTCCGTGGCTCTCATCTGCACCCGGAGAAACAGGCTCTGAACTGGTCACCCACCTCGGGTTTGCACTGAAATCCAGCCTCCATGCTGGATTGGTAAATTGAGCTTTTCTAAGCAACAATCTATCTGTTTCTTACAGATTGACTCTAAGTTCCAGGACTAAAGTGCTTCCTAGAGCTTAAAATGAGAAACATGAAGTTCCTATACCACCTATTAAATTTCTCCAGCCGCTTGTAAGAAAGTTATCTAGGCCAGGCTCCGTGGCTCACACCTGTAATCCCAGCACTTTGGGAAGCTTAGACAGGCAGATCATTTGAGCTTAGGAGTTCGAGGCCAGCCTGGCCAACATGGTGAAACCCCATGCTACTAAAAACACAAAAATTAGCTGGGTGTGGTGGCACATTCCTGTAATCCCAGCTACTTGGGAGGCTGAGGCAGGAGAATCGCTTGAACCTGGGAGGCGGAGGTTGAAGCGAGCCAAGATGGCACCACTGTATTCCAGCCTGGATGACAGAATGAGACTCAGAAAAAAAAAAAAAAAAAAAAAGGTTATCTGATGCATTTAGTATGGGTTATAAAGTTTTTTGTTTTACTGCTCTTATTTTCCTTTTGCTTCTTTTTTTCTGGTTTCTTTTTAATTTACTTTATCTTGTTATGTTGAATGAATTTCTAAACTCTTTTTCTAAGTTGTGAAATGCAACAACTATTTGGAAAAGCATAGGGAATTATAGAATGAACATCTTTGTACCCACCAATCAGCTTTACCAATTCTTTTTTTTTTTTTTTTTTTTTTTTCCTGAGACAGGGTCTTGGTCTGTTGCCCAGGCTGGAGTGCAGAGGTACAATCATAGCTCACTGCAGCCTCAAACTCCTGGGCTCAAGCAGTCCTTCTGCCTCAGCCTCTGGAGTAAACCACACTTTGGCTAAATTTTACAATTTTCTGAAGAGGCAGATCTCACCATGTTGCCCAGGCTGGCCCCGAACTCCAGCTCAAGCAATCCTCCTACCTCCGCCTCCCAAAATGTTGGGACTACAGGTGTGAGCCACTGCATCCAGCCCAGCTTAGCAATTCTTAACATGTTGCCACATTTGCTTCAATTTTCTTTTTTTATTGTAGTGAAATATGCTAACATAAAATTGACCATTTTCACCATTTCAATTTCTTTTTGAAACATAATATTGGAAACACAGCTGAAGGGCCCTATAACCTCTGTTCCATTCTCTTTCCTCCTTCCCTTGAGATAATCACTATTCTAAATTTGATTCTCCTGTGAAACTGATTACATATACATTGTAAAATAACCCATACAGTAAAGAAAGGTATAAAGCACAAAGATAAAATTCTCCTGCTACCCCCAGCGTGAAACTCACTCCCCGTGAAGAAACCACTGTCAAAACTTCCTGTAAATCTTTCCAGGTATTGTTGTTTTATAAATTATGAATTGTATTGACTTGTTTTCTTTCTTAACACAAATGGAATTATGTTATCCATACTGCTCTCCAGCTTGCCTTCTGTTTCCTATTATCAGTGCTCCTTGGACTTTTTTCCATGTGAATACTACTGAATCTATCTTATTCTTTTGAACAGCTGCATGGAATTCTACTTTATTTAATGTTTCCATGGATGGACATTTAGGTGGTTTCCAGTTACTTTGCTATTTTAAACACGCGTACACTGAACATTCTCTCTCTCTCTCTCTTTTTTTTTTTCAGACAGAGTCTTGCTCTGTCGCCCAGGCTGGAGTGAAGTGGTGTGATCTTGGCTCACTACAACCTCCACCTCCCAAATCCAAGCAATTCTCCTGCCTCAGCCTCCCGAGTACCTGGGAATACAGGCATACGCCACCATGCCGAGCTAATTTTTGTATTTTTAGTAGTGATGGGATTTTACCATGTTGGCCATGCTAGTCTCCAACTCCTGACCTCAGGTGATCCACCCGCCTCAGCCTTCTAAAGTGCTGGGATTACAGGCATAAGCCACCGCACCCGACCTGAACATTCTTGACAGAGTTTTTGCTCATTTGTGGGAATATTGTATATCTGTAGAATAAATACCTAGAAGAAGAGTTTCTGGATAAAAAGGTATAGAACATTTGACACCTCAAAAGCTATTGCCAAATCTAAAAATGATCAACTTAAACACCTACTGACAATGTCTGAGAGTTCCTGCCTCCCCACATCCTCAAGAACACGTATTTTCACACCACCACTGGCCTTTTTTTAAATCTTCTGTGAACTGTCTGCTCCTATGCCTTTCCTCTAGCCTTTCCTGTGTTTATTTTTCACATGTGACTCTTTGATCCATCTGGAATTAATTTAAGATGCAGCATGAGATAGATGTTCTTTTCAATGAACATTTATTCATGTTTCCCACTCTGTAAATGATTGAATTAAGTGCCAAGACAAAGGGAAACGCAGATCTCTCTCCATTCTTGACAGGCCAGAGGCTACCTCATTTTGCCTCCCCACTTAGAACTAGCCCACCCGAGGCTCAAGGTTAAGAAATGGAACATTGGCTGGGCGCGGTGGCTCACGTCTGTAATCCCAGCATTTTGAGAGGCCAAGGCGGGTGGATCACTTGAGGTCAGGATTCAAGACCAGCCTGGGCAATGTGGTGAAACCCCATCTCTACTAAAAATACAAAAATTAGCTAGGCGTGGTGGCAGGTGCCTGTAATCCCCACTACTTGGGAGGCTGAGGCAGGAGAATTGCTGGAACCCTGGAGGAAGAGGTTGCAGTGAGCCGACATTGTGCCACTGCACTCCAGCCTGGGCAACAAAGCGAGACTCCATCTCAAAAATAATAATAATAATAATAAAATAAAACATTGTCTCTGCCCACCCCATCTTCATAATGGATGGGCTGGACACAGCTACTCTGCAACATCCAGTCAGTTAGTTGTTCAACAGCAGATATACCATCACTGGGATTCGGGTTTTTTCCCCCTAGGAGAAGTGTATTGCATATGTGGGGAGTGAGACACTTAGATGTTTGGTGGCCAGAGGAGTGACTGTGACAGATGGCTAACAGTCCACGAAAATCCATTCTCCTTTCTTCTCTCTCTCTCTCTCTTTTTTTTTTTTTTTTTTTTTTTTTTTTGAGGCAGGGACTTGCTCTGTTGCCCAGGCTGGAGTGCAGTGGCGCTGCAGCTCACTACAATCTCCACCACCTGGGCTCAAGTGATACTTCCACCTCAGCCCCCTGAGTCACTGGGGCCACAGGTGCACCAGTGCATCTGGCTACTTTTTGAAGATATGTTGCTCAGGCTGGTCTCGAACTCCTGGTCTCAAACAATTCTTCCACTTCGGCCTCCCAGAGTGCTGGGATTACAGGCATGAGCCACTGTGCCCAGCTGCTTCTTCCCTTGTAATGCAGTTGAAGCTGTCTAAGTAGGGACAGCATTGTCCAGCCCTATCCATTTAGAGGACACCACATAACTACACTCTCACAGGTGGAATGTGAGTAACATTGGCAAGTGCCCCTTTGGGCTGTAGTGGTTTATAAATATGGCCACAAATTCTTCCACTCTCTTTCCATCAAGAGGTGGGGGGGTCTATGACACCTCTACTTGAACCTGGGCAGTCTTCTATCAAAGAGTACCATGGGAAGAAATGTGACTTCTGAGGCTTAGGACATAGAAGGTTATGTAGCTTCACCTTGTTCTCTGGGAACACTCACTCTTGAGCCCTGAGCCACTATAAAAGAAATCCAACTCCTTTGAGGCCACCACGTTGGAGAGGCCACATGATTGGTGCTCTGGTACAGTCTTCCAGCCACGTGCCAGGTAAGCAAAGATGCCTCCAGATGGTTCAGACCTCAACCATTTGAGTCTTCCCAACTGAGGCCCAGACACTGCAGGGCAGAGACAAGCCACCCTCACTGTGTTCTGTCCAAATTCCCTAGAATTCCTCGCAGACTCACAGAATCTGTGAAGATAATGAAATGGCTGATGTTTTACAGCACTAAATTTGGGGTGGTTTGTTCTTCTGTAATAGACCACCGGAAGGAAGCCAAGACCCAGAAAACCAATTCCCCTTCGTGCTGGCTTCAACCCAGATGTGGCACTGATCCAGCCTCAAGTCCTAGGGATGACAAGCATGGAAGGACCTGTGTTGCTAAATAACCACACGGAGTGCTGCTGCTTGCTGATATGAAGCACTTTGGAAGGTTACATATGAACATCTCTTTTTTTGAGACAGAGTCTCACTCTGTCACCCAGGCTGGAGTGCAGTAGCATAATCCCAGCTCACTGCAACCTCCACCTCCTGGACTCAAGTGATTCTCATGTCTCAACCTCCCAAGTAGCTGGGAGTACAGCCTCCTGCCACCACACCTGGCTAATTTTTGTATTTTAATATGTTGGCCAGGCTGGTCTCCAACTCCTGACCTCAGGTGATCCATCTGCCCTGGCCTCCCAAAGTGTTGGGATTATAGGTGTGAGCCACTGCACCTGGCACATATAAACATCTTTATTCCTTAGGCCAAACAAACAAAACAAAGATATAGCAGGGACCAAGGCAGACGTAGTCTCTGCCCTCCATGAGCTTATGCCTGGCTGAGGAGGAAGGTGGAGGGGAGGGATTGCTGCAACAGATGAAACAGTTTGGTTGTTTAACAACAGTTGTAATCAGTTCTAAGCAGAAATATATAAGGAGCTGTAAAAATCATTCACAGAGGCTCTGACCCAAGCTGGGAGAACATGGAAGGTAACCCTGAGGAAGCAATACTTGCTTGGAGACCAGAAGGGTGAGTAAAAACTAAGTAGGATCGGAGGAAAGGAGAGAACAAGAATGTTCTGGCATCAGAAAGGGACAGAGCATGTACAAAGGCTCTGAGTCAGAAAGGAGACACTGAATTTGAGAAACTGAAACAAAACAAAACTCAGTGTGGACCTTGTGGGCTGGGCTGAGGACTTCAAATACAATCTCTAAGAAATGAGGATGCATGGGTCCATGCCAACAGGAGATTGTCCCATCAGATAAGCCTTGGGAGGCTGTGAGGGAAGAGGCTGGGGTCAGGAGGCTACTGGACACTTTCTCTGGGTTGGGGCTGTGGAGATAGAAATGCTAAAGTTCAAGAGATATTTGGGAGGTGGTTGATAAAATTTGGAGGGAAAGAGAAACTTGTTAGGAGAAGAGTCAAGGATGAAACACTAGTGAGCTGATGTCTAGTCTATGAGTAAATTATGATGTCATGGCCAGAGGAAACTGAGATGTGGCCAAATTCAAAGGGAGCTCAGAACATAGAAAGGGGATTAGGTTTGCTAGTAGGTGCCTTTGAGCGTGCCATCTTCCACGTCTTTGTCTAGAATGTGAAAATTATCATGGCTCCATCTATGCTACAGGACTCTTTTAAGTGTAAGGATGATGCTTGCATTCATTCACCTAGAAAAACTTGTGGAGAGTAGTGCCTACAATCTACAATAAATAAGATTGGCCAGGTGCAGTGGCTCATGCCTGTAATCCCAGCACTTTGGGAGGCCAAGGTGGATCGATCACTTGAGGTCAGGAGTTCGAGACCAGCCTGGTCAACATGGCAAAACTCTGTCTCTACTAAAAATATAAAAATTAGCCAGGCGTGGTGGCGCACACTTTTAGTCCCAGCTACTCAGGAGGCTGAGGGATGAGAATCGCATGAATCTGGGAGGCAGAGGTTGCAGTGAGCCAAGATCGCGCCACTGCACTCCAACTCCTCCAACCCAGGTGACAGTGCAAGACTCCATCTCAAAAAAAAAAAAAAAAAAAAAACTACAATAAATAAGATTAATACATAAAGTATATAGTGTATTCGTGAGAAGTGCCAAGGAGAAAAAATTAAGTGGTGGTGGCTAGAAGGAAGAGTAAATTCTTAGGTAGAATGTTCAAGGTATATACTCACTAGCAGGATGGACCTAGGTTCTGTGGAAACTGAGGTTTATACAATGAGGGGATGCGAGATGCTCCTTTACAGAAAGAAGATAAAAATATCTTACCTTTGCAAATTTTACAAAGATATGTGACCATTTGAATAGATTTCTAGGGCCTTGGAAGAGGCCCCTGTGAGTGCAGGGCCCCAAAGCACAAACCTGCATATTTCTCCGGGCGTCCAAACCTGTCAGGAGGAATGGAGCTGCAGAGCAGGGCAGGGGGTGGGCTGTGGATATCACAACAAGAACCTGTTTTCAGGCCGGGCGCAGTGGTTCATGCCTGTAATCCCAGCACTTTGGGAGGCCGAGGTGGGCAGATCACGAGGTCAGGAGATGGAGACCATCCTGGCTAACATGGTGAAACCCTGCCTCTACTAAAAATACAAAAAAAATTATCTGGGTATGGTGGCGGGCGCCTGTAGTCCCAGCTACTGGGGAGGCTGAGGCAGGAGAATGGTGTGAACCCGGGAGGCAGAGCTTGCAGTGAGCCGAGATCACACCACTGCCCTCCAGCCTGGGTGACAGAGCGAGACTCCATCTCAAAAAAAAAAAAAGAACCTGTTTTCTGTGACTTAGAGCAAATCATCCAACCATTCTAACCCTCAATTTCCTGATCTGTAAACAGGGACAACAGTATCACATCTTTACAAGGTTTTAAGGAGTAAATAGCGGTGTATATGTGCTCAGCTCATAGTAAAAAGTGGTAGCTATGTTTAAAACTTTTAATTCCTACTAAATACAGATGGCAAACTACAGTCTCAGTCTCTGGGAGGGACCAGAAAGAACTCAAATCAAAAGGGAATTGCAAACTCTGAGAGCAGGCAGGCAGGCCCCAGGCTGCCTGTGAGTGCTGGGCTCAGTGGCGCCAGATGTATACACTGTTTGCGTGGCCTCTGACATGTTGAATGGGTCTGTGGCAATGACCCTCACATGCTCCACTCTGGAACAGAATCTTATTGAGACCAAACATCCAGGAAAGACCCAGCTGTCCCCATAGGCGTGGGTGTTTGCATGGAAACAGCAGAAAGAGCAGAGGCTGTGAGCTCGGGAGGACCTGGATCAGAATCTTGCCTCTGCCTCTGCCAGCCTGTGAGCACCTGTGAGCGCAGCCAGTGATTGCCCGGTCTGAGCGGCTGCCTCCTCACCTGCAGCCTGGCAAGACAGTCCTAACACTGCTGCACAGGGGGCTGTGAGGATATGATGAGGTGAAGTGCCAGGCACACACAGAGTGAGATAAATCCTCCTTCCTTTCTTCCTCTTCCCCATCAGGCACTCCAGGGTCTGCAACAAAAAGACCAAGCTGTGATGCCTGGGGCACTCGGTGACTCTGAAAGTTCTCCTCAGGCCCTGGGTGTGTGGCTGCCTTGGCAAATGCTCACTGGCAGATAACAAAGCCAGTTTGACCCGCAGTGGGTGCCCATGACGTTCAATGACCTAAAACAATTAAACCCATAATCAGAGAGTGCTTAGACTTGGCTGCTGTGGGTTTGCCTACCCACGAGTCACAATCATCTTGCTGGGCTTCTATGTCGGCCGTTAGCCCTCAAAGTCCTGTTGCTAAGAGATTATGAACCAAATGATGTTTCCAAAAAACAACCACTACAGGGTGTTCCAGGAGAGAGCCATAATAACAGCCTCAATGGAACGGACCTGCTGTTGTTGATAAAATCTTATAGAGTTGAGGAATGGGGTAACTGAGGTAGCCTCGCCATACACATCCTATGTAAATTACTGGTTTGCAAAGGTTTTGAATAGAATAAAATGGACTCGGTGATACAACTGTGATGGATGTAGTCTAATGTCTTCATAATTCCAAAGGTTCTTCAGTCAACCAAGATGTATTTGTTGGTGGTCTATTATTTCATGCATATTTACAACCATCTCAGCTACATTTAGTTGCAGGCAGTGACTAAGTCTAACATAGCTGTAACCACCCCCGTTTGGCAGAGTGCCTGTTTGCAATAATTAAGTGATTTAACATAGCCATTCACACCCACTTCCATTATTGCTCTGTTGCTGAGGCAACAGGAACCAGTCAACTAACAGAAGCCAGGTTAGAGTAGGACAGAGGGAAGTCAGCAAACCGGGCACTTGCCAAAAACTGGCTGTTATCTGTCAGCTGGAGTCATTTTGCCCATGGGATTTTCCTGGGAAGATGCAGTCGTTCTGTTCTGTGTCTTCACCAAAGGCTGGTGGGTCACCCCCAGATGATCTTTATCAGGCAGATGGATTAGTGCAAAGTAGCTGTTCCATAATCTGTTATGAAAGGAAATCCTGATCTCTGCTGGCCTCTCTCCAGACCTGGGAGCCTAGTAGTGTGATACCAGCCCCCGACACTCCCTTCCGGCCCCTGTCCCTGATCTCCTCCCCTCTCAACCCCCGCCATCCACTGCTGCTTTCCATCTGCTCAGGCCCCCTGGCTGCAGCCGACTTAGGGTCTACATTTGATCTCCCTGGGGCAGGTCATGGAGAGAAAGTTTTTGTATTCTTCTGTTCCATTTTGTAGGTGAGGGAACCAAGGGGGAGACAAAGCTAAGTGTCAAAGTCACACAGCTAGTAAGTCAGGAGACAGGCTCATGTCTTCTAGCCCCAAATCTCAGGATCTTCACTGCTCACGAGACCCAAGCCCCCTATGATAGGTGTGCAGGAAACTGCTGGATGTTGCAATGCCTCCTAGAAAGGGTCAGTGTTTCCATGGGCTGGCCCTGCCACCCTCAATCACTGCGTGGCACCCAGGGGAGGGGGCAGAGCCACAGGAACTCTACACTTTTTCCTTCCTCCAAGGGGTAGACGATCAAGCAGAGCATTTAAGATCCCAGTCTTGGAAATATATTCTGCCACAACCAGAGTGAACTTGGACAAGCTACTTACCCTTCTGCAAGGCAATTTCCTCTGCAGAAAATGAGGGTAATACTGGTACCTACCCATCTGATAAGGCTGTCCTGGGGAGCACCTGGGTTTAAACAGGTAGCAGCGGTCAGCAGGATGTGTGGGAAACAATGAACGCTAGCAGCCGCAGCCCGACTCTCACAAGATCCACATTTTCACCACCGCCATCATCATCCACTTCTGCTCAGGACCTGAGGTGCAAAGTGGGGCTGGAGCCTGTGTCATGAGGGGCCTCTGGTGACAAGGAGACAGATTTCCCAGGATTCCTGAGATCTTTAATCCTTGGGAAGCTGGGCTGGAAGAAGCAGCTTTGTGGGTTCCATGCCCATCTAAAAACATGTGCTTCCAGTTGGCTCTCCTGGGCTGGAATTCCCCAGGGCCCGGCCCAGGCCAGCTCCTGTCACTGCCCCATGCACCCCTCACCTCGTACTGGACTCCCTTGGCAGGCCTGGGGGGTCTCGAAGGCTGACTGCCTCCCTTCACCAGTTATCAGTTCCAGCCTCAGGACCCTTCCCAATTCTGTCTGAAAGTTGGGGCCAGTTCTTGCCGCTCTGAGAGTCTTAAAACCTCAGCCCAGAGAATGCCTTCTAAAAGAGGGATGGGGGAGTGGGAGGCGGGATGAAGTGTGGGAGGGTGGAGATGAAGCTGAGGCGGAGGGGTCATTAATTCGGCAGCTCTGCCACTTGGCACCAGCCCCCAGGGCAGCGGCTCCAGTTGTCCTGTGGGGCCAGGATGCTGTTTCTGCTGAGTCATCCTTTCTTGCCCAGAGGGATCCTGGCCCCAAGCCACATTCCTAGTGGGGTCCGAGTGCTGCAGAGTAGGAAGCTTCCTTTCTCACCAGCCCCCAGCGCTCCAGCCATGCAAACAGGCTGGTCTCTCAGCAGCCTCTGCCGGCAGCGAACATGCTTCTCCAAGTTTGTCTGCATTCCCCCAGCCCCCCAGCCCACCTGGATCCCAAGTTCTGGGAGCTAAAAACACTCCCCAGGGAGGTACAGGAGGCGAGGCTGGGCCTAACGGGAGGGGGCCAGAGGGAGATTAAGGAACTATTTTAAATTTCTGCCTTCCCACGAGGGGCCCTCCTGCTATAAGGGTCCAGGAGCCCCATTGAAGAGGGCTGAATCTCAGCCCAAAGGCAGAGGCAGCAACCCCAACCTCTCTGTGTTGTGTGAAATGTCAGCGTCCCCAGACAAGCAAGGTAGCCACACCTGCTGCAGAGCTCATATATCAGGAACAGGTTCAGAACACCTACTATGTGCTAAGCACTGCTCTGGCCACTGGCCTTGCAGCAGTGGGCAGGGCAGATGCAGCCCAGACCCTGGCGTTTCTCCCAACCTTTCCAGTCCCACCACCACTGCCTCCACTCGTGGTCTCCTCCCAGATTGCTCAGGTTCAAATCTTGGCTCCCCACTTCTAGCGATGTGATCTTGAGCAAGTTACTTTACCCCTCTGTGCCTCCATTGCCTCATCTGTAAAGTGGAGTGAAGTAATGCCTATCTCATGGGAATGATGAGAGAGGTAAATGAGTTACTATGTGTAAAATACTTAGAACAGTTTCTGGCACAGAGCTCAATCCATTCCTGTGTGTTCTGGACTCTGTGCCTGGGCTCAGCCCTCCCTCATCCTGGAATGCCTTCCCCTCTTCTGGAACCCATAAATCCAGCCTCTTTGCTGAGTTTCCAGGTGGGAAGACCAACTGGGGCAGGGACACAGTCAGCCCACAGCCTTACTAGGGCCACCAACACTGGCCGAGTGTTTTCCTATTTGCCAAGGGTTTTAAACAGCCCTGTGAGGTAGATAGGGAAGGGAATTCGGGGAGGGAAAGACACCCGCCTGAGGTTGCAGAACCAGCGAGTGTTGAATCTGAGAGTGGAACTTGGATCTTCTGACTGGAAGTAGCACAGTCTCTGTCCCACCTGGTGGCGTTGGTCCTAAGAAACCTTCAGACATCCTGAGGCTATCACCAGGGCCTCTGAAGTTAACCCAAGGCTCGGTACCCAGAAAATGGGGCCTTCCTGGCCCTTCAGAGGTCCTGGAATCAGTGGAGCTTCTCTCAGAGCCAGCTGGGGCCCACGAAGGCCTCAAGACAGGGGGCGCTGGCTAGCAGAGCCCTGAGGAGGGCCCTGCAGGAAGAGCTCAGCGGAAACTCTGAGCAATGCTGGCAGCCACAGGCCTCCGGGCTTCCTGCAGTTCCACACAGGCTGCCCTGTCAACGTCAATGCGTTTGTGAAACCCTGCCGGGTAGGCAGTGGGAATTCAAGGGGCCCCAAGGGTTCATAGGCTGTGGTCACCCTGTTCCTTTGCAGCCCAGGAGAAGGTGGCTTTCTAAAGACTGCTGTCCACAGTGTAATGGGATCCAGCTGCTGCCGAAGACAGTTACCTGAAGGAGGCCCCACGGTCTCCTTAGGCCTTGGGCCTCCAGATCCCATGGCTTCTCCCTGCGGGTCCATATCTTCTGGGGTTCCCACAGATTCAGGGAACCCCCAGACAGAGCAATAGAGTGAAACTGGTGGTTGAAGGACTTTGGAGTGAAAGATATGTGGGTTATAAGCCCAATCCACAGCTTTGCTAGCTGTGTGACTTTGGGAAAGTTAGTTAACCTCTCCGTAGAGAGCCTCAGTTTTCTCATCTGTAAAATGGTGACAGAAAGTACCTACCTTGTCATGAAGATTAAATAAAACAATGTAAATGGGAGATTTGGCACAGTACCTGGCACACCACAGCTTTTGATAAACAGGAACTGATGATTTTGTGACCACTGAGTGACAGCAGATATTGGAGGTACAAATACTATTGCATTTCTTTGATTTGTATAATTTTAATTAAAACCATCCAGACCTAATTTACTATACTTGAAAGAAAAACATACCTTCCTCTGGAATCTTCCTCTCTTTTCAAATTGCCCAAGAACCTCCAGGTCTCACGTACTCAAAAAGTGGAAAGGGAGGTGGAGGCTCCAACTTCTGCACCTCGGCCAGAAGAACAAGGAAGCTGACCCATTCCCACTGAGGTGGCACCTGTTGATAACTGCTCCCACGTGGTCAGAAGGCGGAGTGTCCTGTGCCAACCAGAGCACCATACAGGCCACGTGCATCTTCTGGGGGCTGACTCCAAGGATGGCTGAGAATGGCTGACGGTTTGCTGCAGCTTCTGGGTCCTGACGATTTGCTTGCGGTCAGAGTCTGGGTCCCTTTTCCTTCCCCAGGATCCACACTGGGGTAGGGGCTCCTTCTTTACAGACCCCAAAACACAAATGGCCTTCTTACTCCTGTGTCTGAAAGTCCCCAGAAAGCTGCTCCCCTCTGCCACCCCCAGACCCACCCTCCATAGTAAACCCCAGTGCTGAGGCACCTAACTGAGGACTACCAAGGTAACTTCTGCACAGAACAGAGGAAAAAAATGGTCTATATGGGATGTCCTGCCGTATTTTTTTCTTCTCAGTAACTAGGCAGCGGGGAGAAGTCAAAGTGAAGCCAGCATCCAGCGGTGGAGTCTTTGCCTTTTCTCTTTATGCTCCAGGTGCACTAGAGGTGAGCAAGGGACGGGAGGGTTTCATTTCTGTAGCCCCAGGAGTCAGGCTTCAGAGCCTTAGCTCTCAGCCAGGATGTCTCTACAGCTCAATAAATGCTTGCTGACTGACTGAAAGCACAATGATCTCTCTGAGGGGGTGGGATCAGGCGGAGATGCTGGGATGGGCAGAGAAGGGGAAGTAGACCAGGGAAATGCCCAGGGGTGAGGGAGATAGGTCTGCAGAAGGGCTGGGAGCAGCCTTGTAGGAGCAGAGGAAAGAGGGTGCAGTTCTAGGGTGGCCTGAGAGTAAGGGGCAGTGAGAGAAGTGGCCACTAGGGTTGCTGCAGGACACCAGAGGCATCTCTGGGAAACCTGTGGAACCTGCTGGATGCCTCCAGGTGCACAGTGGGGGCCGGGGAGCAGAGGCCTCATGGATGTAGCAGCACCGGAAGGGCAGGTGCACGGGGGGTGGTCCCCGGGGGAGTTCAAAGGCAAAAATCAAAATGGTAACTCCTTCTGTGAAGAGACCCCTGGGTATGGTCCAAACTGATTCAACAGCAAGCACACTGCCCTTGACAATGTCCAGAGCCCGGGTTCCCACCACCTAGAGGCCGCACCAGCACTCTCTGGGCCCATCTTGGTGCCCTATGCCAAGACGCAGGCCCCTGGAGGCACAAGCAGCCTGGAGCTGACCTGGGCTTCCTCAGGAGCAACGGGCACATGGAGTGTCTGAGAGGCACAGGAGCAATAGCCAGTGCCCCCTGCAGAGGACCACTGGGGTCACGGACTCCAGACCTGATGACCTGGGCTCAAATCCCAGCTCTGCACCTACCAGCCATGTGACCAGGTGCCCTCTCTGGGCCTCAGTCACACACTGCCTTAACGGTTGGGCCTCATGGAGCTGTTTGTGAGGGTTAAATGGGAAAACATAAAGCACTTAGCACAGAGCCAAGGACATGCTGAATAGGATAATAGCGGCCTCCTTTGGCATTGTGCTGGTGCAGGTGTGCCGAGGAACTGGGCAGGGGTGACAGATACCTCTTCTAACCTAGTTCCTTTCCAAGAACCTAATTGGCGTCTCTCCCTCCCCCAGGCAATTGGAAGGAGGAGGCTGGGCTCCAGCCCCGGAATATGGGAGGTTTCTCACCGTGGTAGGGAAATTGCTAGGTTGGGGGTGTGGGCAGCCACAGTGACCGTCTCTCTGCAGGACGGATGCGGCTTTGCTGACAGAGAGTCTGCGGCCTGGACATGCCAGCGGTGCAGGTCTGAGGTCAGCACTGGGGAGCCGGGCTGGGCCCCACCAGGGGGAGACATCTGCTTTCAATCAGCTGCCCTTCTGCCTGAGAAGGGGATGGGGGCTGAGACCTCCCCCCAGCTCAATTTCTCACCACACAGATGGACACTGAGGGCAAAGGAGGCAGGAGAAGCTCTAGGGACCCAGGTCAAAGAGATAGAGGTTATTTTTGTTAAGCCACTTAAACTAAATCCTTCAATAGCTCTCTTTTGCAAGGCCATGCCCAGTCCGGCCAGTCAGCCCTCCAGCCTCCCCGCCGCACCGCCCTGGCTCATGCTGCCCTGTCGCAAGCCTCTGGCTTGTCCCCCACTCGAGGGCTTTGCACTCACGCCCTGGGGGCCCCTGCCCTGCCCTGCCCTGTGCAGGCTGACCAGTCATCCTTCAGCTGAAATCTTGCTTAGTCAGGAAAACCTGTGGACCCATGCTCCATCCCTGTTAACAATCTTGTTGAACACAGTTTGCTTTGTACCTATGTGTTCATCTGCATGACTATTGAATGTCTGTCCCCCCACCCTACTCTAGACTGTAAGCCCCATGCAGGCAGGAGCTAAGGCTGTCTTCCTCAGGACAATATCCCTAAAATTCAGAGCAGGGCCTGCCACAGAGTATGCCCTCAATAAATACTTGCTGAATGGATGAATGACTCAAGCCTCTAAATATTTATAGTAGTTTCCTTCTGTAGTCTTCTAAGGTTTGAGCTCCGCTAGATCCCTGCAGGATAATCAGTGCTTACGCCCATTTGACAGGCCCAGGTGAGTTAATGACCTTGGCTCCCAATCCAAGCTGACTCACAGTATCAGGCTACCTTTGTCTAGGAGGAGGAGGAGGGGGGATAAACTGGGAGAAGAGAGGCACGTGCCACAGAGTCAGAGACCAGAGAGGGGGCTGGGTGAGAGCCCAGCAAAGGGTCGGGGTGCCACGGGGCCACATAACAGCAGCCAGGCCCATCACACCCCCTATCAGCCAGTGCAGAATCACTCCCCATCCTGGAGAAAGTCCAGGAAGATGCCCACTGGGGATGTGCCCCAGCCACTACCCCCCATCCCTGCCAGTTCTCACACTCTACTCCTGAAATGGCCATGCACTAAGTGGGCTTGCAGTCAACCACCCCACGGTCAAACCAACGTGCTGCCTCTGACAGCTAAGCAATCTCAGACAGTTTAGTCAACTCTCTGAGCGTCAGTCTCCTCAAATGTGAAATAGTACTGTAATAGAGCTGGCTTTAATGGGCGGTCGTGAAGCACCCATGAGCCCATAAAAGTTAAGCACCCAGCACTAAGAATTGGGTCTCTATGTTTCCACGGCCCCCACTGGCTCATGGGGACTATCCATTGGGTATTGAGTGGTCTTGCTCTTGGTGGTAGACAGGGCTTATTCCCCTATACCTGGGAGTGCCTTGAGGACAAAGACCCTTGTATCCCGCGGGCTCCCAGGCCAGCCCAGACCAAGGTTGGGCTCTCAGCTAGGTGCATGAACACATGAGTGTTTGTTTGGATCCAGAGTAAAAGCTCTGCGAATTTCTTGCTGATGACAAGAGCAGGAGAGCTGGGAAGAGGAGAGCTCCTCTTCTGCCACACCCAGGCACTGAAGGATGTGTGTGCAGCGGGCAGAGCTGTGAGGAGCAATAAACGCCAGAGAAGAAGAGGACAGAGCATGACTGGAGTGGGGGCAAAACCCAGAAAAAAGGCTGTGTTGGAGTTCAGGAGGCCCTGCAGAGAGCAGATTTGGCCTGGGACTGAGAAGTGTAGCCTCAGAGCCTGGGAAGAAAGGACAGGAGGCCTGGGATGGCATGGCAGAATTAGCCTGGACCTTGATCTGTGGGTTGGAAAGAGGCTGGGTGTCCCTTAATAGCATCTGCTTAGCACAGTGCCTGGCACACAGCACATGCTCAATAAACACTTGTTAAATAAATGAATGAAGAATGAGATTTTTCCATAACTTCTGTACTGGTCTCTCCAGCTCTGTCCATCCAGCTGTCTGTACAGCCTTCCTCAGAACGCCCACCACAGGAAGCAAACTCTAACCCACCCCCTCCCACTTGGAAGCCGTGGACACATCCCCCACCATCATAGGCAGTGGCCACACAGGGCCTGGGTGCCAAATGAGACACCCAGACCTTTCCTGGTGGGCCTGAGCCATGTGTTTTGCTTCGTTGTGTATTAAATTTGAATTAATTGCTAACGTTTAAAAATAAATGTGCCCATGTAAAAACTCAGACTGCCAGCTTCTCTATAAGAGTTAGTTAGGTGACATATTACTCTGGGCCTGCCCCCCCAACCTGGGACAATGACTGAACAGAGGGGACGAGGCCTGCCTTCCCCAGGGTAACCTCTTTCTGCACTGGCATCTTCATGCCTCTCCTCCTAGTCTGGTTCCTGCAGACAGCTGAGTTTAGGACCCCTGCCTACAGGCTAAAATCCAAACTCCTCAGTCAGGCCCCCAAGGCTTCGGTGGTGACCCTCAGGATAAGCTTCTCATCTCTCCCCACTGTCCTTGTCCCCAAGGTTCTGGCTACCCCATGCTACATCTGGGTCTCCAATCACCAGTGTTCTTTTATGCCTCAGTGTTTGCACCAGCAGCACCATGGCTTGTGGTGCCTGTCCCCACTGTGGGGACTGCACTGGTGCCTACCTGGTCTTTGGTGCAAGCTCAAGCCCTCCTTAGCAGTGGAGCCTCCTAAAGCTCCTCTCTGGGCCACCACAGCCCCCAACCCCACAGCCACCCAGGCATAGGACTCCCTACACTCTGCATTGCACCACGGGGTCGTGGGCTCAGGGGGGCATGGAATCACGTCTTATTCTTACTTTATCTCTGGTACCCAGCACAGGGCCAGCCTCTGGATGTAGAGTACGGCCTCCTGGGCCCAGCTCAATACATTCCTTGAAAGAATGAATTAAACAGATGCCTTTGGTTTCGTGGATGGCAGAGGCATAAAATATCCGTAAACAACCCCAGAGAAATTGAGAAGCCTTTGTTTTATGGCCTTCTCAACGGCTACGTTTTGTCACATCTACCCTCAGCACACACAAACACACACATGCTCCTGGCAGTCCTAAGACAAACCCTGCTTCAATCCAGCCAGCTCTAGAAAAATAAGAAAACGAGACAACTGTTATTTTGAAAGACTACTTCTCACTTCACACACACACACACACACACACACACACACACACACACACACACACACCATGTCAATTACCATCAAGCACCTCCTTCTCTCTCACTCCCAGCGGGAGGCCCATGCCTCTTCCATGTTCCAAGCCTTTCCCGACCCCTGTCCTACCGAGACAACTGTGTCCTGAGTTCTCGGCATAAGCCTACTCCTTGAATCCAGCCTGCAAAACTATGAAGTCGGACAACCCAGGCCTGAGTCAGTGATCAAACTTCAGAGCTGAAAGGGACTTCAAGACCCAAGTATTTTATGGAGGGGAAAGAAGGTCAGCGAAGTCATATCTAGAGGGGCCCGATGGTCAGGCCTGGCTGGAAGGACTTAGCTCCCAGAGGAGGCGAGAGAAGGGCCTCCAGGAGAGTGAGAGCATAGGGACTGAGCCGCTCCTGACTGCAGCACTCGTATACCTGCTGGGACTTCCTCTCTGCAGCAGCCTGAGCAGAGCGGTTCCCACTTACAGATGGGGAACCAGTCCATGAAGTCAGCTCCTGTGTGTGGCCAAGTCTGCCCTTCATCCGCCTGGCTCACAAGCCACATTCTTCACTACCATGTCCCAAATATCAGGACTGGTGTCCCCTCAGTCTGGCTGGGATGGTTTTGCCAGGGCCCAGGATAGAGGAAACGGGAATAATACACCTATTGCATCGCACTGTACATGGGAGGGCCATTCAATTGCATTGTCAAGATAGATTTGTGTATTTAGTGAGATCATTTTCCTGCAGACCAAAGCAGAACATTTGGAAGAAGGAGCAGCTCGCTTTCTCGCTCCCTTCTCAGAGACTCCCTTTGGGCTCAGGCGGGGCAAATGGAGCCAATGAAATAAGGTTTCATGGACGTCAGAGCAGGCACTGTCTATGTCATCTCACCAGCCCTGCTTTAAAGAAAAAGTAACATAGAAATTAAAGGGAAAAGACCTTTACATGGAGAAGTAATTTGCATGAGTAATATAGGAAGGTGTTCCTTAGGTATGTTACAGGATTACTTTAAATTATTTGACTTACGCTCCAAAGTAACTGTAATGTTGGTAGTATAACAAATTCTGATGAATAGCTTTAATTGCATGTTTAAAAGTCTCATCATGTGTTCACATGCTTAAATCCGGGTATCAGAATTTAAGCAATTCTTGAAATGTATCGTGTCCTTAATATACTAATTACAAAACAAAGAAAAATAAGAAAGAAAGAAAAGAAAAAACTCAGGCATCTCTGGGGAGTCATTTGCCACCGAGGCATATTTCCAGGGGACAGACCCAGGTCTGCCAGCCTCAGCCCTTACCCTTGCTGTGCCGACTCCCAGGCTTGGGTTGCCCCAGTGGGGCAGGAGAGCTGTGCCCCGAGGCAGAGAACAGGGCAAACCAGAAAGGCTGGAGGACATTCATGGGAAGAGACAAGGGGATTTTTCAGAGCCCAAGGTCTCCTTCCCCACCCACTAGGGTCAGCGGGGGTACCAGTCCTCCGACAGGACGCCTGGCCACAGCACTGGGAACCTGGGTTCCCGGGTGTCAACTTGGAGTTCTTGTTGACTTCCTCAGACTCTGCCTCCTGCCAACCCCATTCATCACCTTCACTTGCCAATCCCTTAGGAATGTGGCAGTCTCTTAAAAGGCAGCCCTGGGTTAAAACAACAAACAAACCTGGAAGCCTCTAAGTCAGCTGCAGAGGCTCAGACAGGTCAGGAATCAGGGGCAGGTTTCCGGCCTCTCTTCCTCTCCTCCCACCCCAACACCTGCAAGCTCAGCACTACCACCCTCACCCCACACACATTCCCGAACAAAGTGAAGCTGCTTTTAGATTGGGGGTGAGTGTCCAGAAGCCTGAAAGCTACCTCCCTTCCCCAGGACACCCCCTCCCCACCACCCATCTATGCCTCTAACTCCTACTTAGGACACACAGGCCCATATTTGGAGAGTGGTGTCCAGCCCTCCATTCTCCAATTTGGGGCTCTGCAGACCCCCTCCCAACCTGCCTGGAGGCCTACACCTACCCTCAAGGGAATAGAACATGGGTCTGGCAACATTTCTTCAGGGAAGTAGGGAGGCTGAAGGATGGGCAGCGGGAGTGGGGGCCAGCTGAGAGCCTCTAAGGGTGAGCCCCATTCTGTCCTCCCCACACCGTACTCCTCCATCTCCTCCTTAACCCCCAGTGAAGTCCCATTGGGCCTGGCCTAGGGCAGGTTCAGTGCTGCCTCAGGGACCATCTGCTAAAGGGAAAAGGGACCCACACCTATAAATGCCTATAAACAAAGGGGAAAATATGCAAACACCCGGCCCATTCACCAGAACAGAAGAATCCACAGCTGGACAGTGGGGTGCACACAGGTGCTGACCACACTGCTGGCTCAAGTGAGCTGGGCTGGCCCAAGCAAGTGCTAGCTAAAGGGCTAAATCAGAGGCTGTGGCTCCCACTCCAGGGCCCCAGGCCTCTAGGGTTCCTTGAACCACTTAAAATATTTCAGAAAACCAATGGATACTCTACATTTAGCCATGGTGAGATTTCTGGGATTAACAAAAATTCCAATGCTTTGCTTTTGGCTGGAATTACATCAACTCAATGCAAAAACATTGGCTATCTGAGCAGATAAATATTTGAGGTTAAGTATACATGGATCAGATGGAGAAAACAGAAAAAGAACTAGTAACTTGGCAACTGCTACTTAACAAAACCTTTTCAAACATAGAATTTGTAATGAAAGAGCTAAGAAAATGAATTTTAGACACATTTCCTTAATACACAAAGAGCTTCTACAAATCAATGAGAAAGAGATTAGCCATCTCAAAAAATCCCTCTGCACATGGGTTTCACAAAAAAGAAAGAAAAAGAAGTTTAAATAGCCAAGATATATTTTTTAAAATGCTCACCCTCACTTTTAAAGGCATTTACATTTTCAAAATTTAAAAATTTTTACCATTTTTCATCTGTCAAATTAGCAAAGATTTAAAAGTTTGATAGTATTAATGTTGGTGCAAATATAAGGAAATGGGCACTTTCATACACTGTTAGTGGAACTATAAATTGTTACAGTGTTTTTGAAAGTCAATCTGGGAACACATGTTCACATTTTAAACACACACATTATTAGTCAGCTGGCAATTAATCTACAAACATAGTTGTTCATCTTAGAACTGTTTGCCTTAGCAAAACCTAAGCAGCATAAATCTCCATTAAAAAAGGAACTGGTCAGTCATATCTTTACAATGAACTTTTTATAGTCACTAAAAAAATAAATGAGTAGATCTACAGATATCAACATGAAAAAGAGGTCCAAGTTCTGACATTAAGTGAAAAAAGCAAGCTGCCAAATAACATGGTTTCATTATGGTTATGATATGATCCCACTTGTATATATTTTTTACAAAGCACATACAGTGACTTGTAGCTATATGTGCTTCTCTCTATATATAGAAATATCTTAGGGATAAATAAGAAATTGTTAAGAGTGGTTCCTTGGGGAATAAGATGAGGCAAGGGAAAAGGGTGATGGGTAGAACATTTTTAATTTTTACATATCCTTCTCTGCTATTATGGTATTTACTATAATTTTCATTATTTTAAATTGCTTTTTTTAAATGACTGCTGGCAAGAAAAAGGTGAGTGTCCCAATTTAAAAGGACTGGATGATTGCTGAGAAGGTGTCAGCTTTGGTGTAAATGTTTGTGTCCTCCTACCCCCAAAATCCGTATGTTAAATTCCCAATGCCCAAGATGATGGCATTAGGTGGTGGGGCCTTGGTGAGGTGATTAGTGTCCATATAAAAGAGACCTCAGAGTGCTGTCTTGCCCTTTGACCATGTGAGAACACACCGAGAAGGTATCATCTATGAACAAGAAAGCATTTCCTCACCAGACACCAAATCTGCCAGGGCCTTGCTTGTGGACTTCCTAGCCTCCAGGACTGTGAAATAAATTTCTGTGGTTTATGAGCTACCTAGTCTATAGCATTTTGTTATAGCAGCCTGAATGGACTAAAACAGAAAATTAGTACCAGGAGTGGGATGCTACTGTAAAAAATACCTAAAATTTAGAAGTGGCTTTGGAACTGCGTAATGGGTAGGGGCTGAAGGAGTTTGGAAGTGCATTCTAGAAAAAACCTAACCACTGCCATGAATGGACTATTAAGAGCAGTTCTGGTGTGAAGAGTTGTAGAGAAAGCCTCAGTCTTCTTAGAGGTTACCTAAGTGGTTATGAACAGTCTATTGGTAGAAATATGGATGATAAAAGCCATTCTGATAAGGTCTCAGAAATGAGGAATGTTTTATTGAAAACTAGAGGAAAGACGATCCTTATTAGAAAGTAGTAAAGAACTTGGCAGCATTATGTTTGCATCATTGTGCTTTTGTGGAAGGTAGAATTTATGAGCGATGCAATGGGATATTTGAATGAATAAATTTCTAAGCAGTGTTGAAGGTGCAGCTTGGCTTCTCTTGAGTGCTTATAGTAACATTTGAGAAGAGAGAGATGATCTGAAGATAGAATTGTTAATCAAAAGGGAAGCAGAATTTTAAATTTTGGAAAATTCTCAACCTACCCATATTGAAAAGAATGAGAAAGTGTGTTCAGAGAAAACACCAAGAATGTGGCCCCATAGTGATTTGAGAAAGGGATTGGGATGGATGGGCCATCTCAAGGGAAGCCAGGTGCTATTGATGAAGGCAATGAAAGGCTCTCCCCCCAAACATTTTGGAGATTATCAGAATTGTCCCTCCCATCACAGGCTTAGAGTGCAAGGGCCTGGGGGACAGAATGATTTCAAGGCTCCACTCCCTGCACTTTAGCACAGTACTAGTTGGACACCCCAGGTATGGCTTCAGCGGGCCTAGGTACAACACAAGCCAAGGTGGCCACCCCTCTGGAGGGCACAGGTGATAAAACTTGGCAGCTCCGTGAAGTGCCATCCCTGTCAATGTGCATGAGCTATGGGGGCATGGCTACCTTCACCTAGACCCTGAAGATTGGAGCCTCCAGGAGCCTCAGTTATGTGACCCAGGCAGAGAGGTATGGCAAGGGTAGGGCCTCTACAGAGAGTCCCTATCAGGACAATATCTAATGGAGCCATGAGGTTGGGCCAACACCAAGATCCCAGACCACAGACCCACCAGCATGCAATTCCAGCCTGAGTGAGCCACAGGCACCCAACTATAACCTGTGAGAGATGGAACATAGGCAGTGTCCAGCAAAGCTATGGGGGCAGGGCCACCTGGAGCTCTGAGGGCCCAACCCCCACCCCAGTGTCCAGAGGGCAGAGTGTCAGCCAGAGATTATTCTCCAGCCTTCAGATTTCATGTTGTTTGCCCTGTTGGGTTTGGATTTGGTTGGGACCTGGTATCCCTTCTTTCCTTCCTATTGCTCCCTTTCAGAATGGAAATGTCTATCCTCCACCTGTCTCCCCCGATTGTGCTTTGAGTACATATAACTTGCTTGATTTCACAGGTTCATAGCTGGAGAGAAATTTGCCTCAGGATGAATCATACCTTGAGTCTCACTTATATCTGTTTTAGATGAGAGTTATATGAGACTTTGGATATAAACTTTAAAGTTGATGCTAGGATGAGTTAAGACATTTGGGACTATTGAAATGAAATCAGTATATTTTGCACGTGAGAAGGACATAAATTTTGGCAGGCCAGGGCAGAATGCTATGTATGGTCTGAATGTTTGTGTCTCCCCAAAATTCATATGTTAAAACCTTAACCCCCGATCCTGGCTAACACAGTGAAACCCCGTCTCTACTAAAAATACAAAAAAAAAAAAAAAAAAAAAAAAATTAGCCGGGTGTGGTGGCAGGTGTCTAGTCCCAGCTACTCGGGAGGCTGAGGCAAGAGAATGGCGGGAACCCAGGAGGCGGAGCTTGCAGTGAGATTGCGCCACTGCACTCCAGCCTGGGCGACAGAGCAAGACTCCATCTCAAAAAAAAAAAAAAAAAAAAAAAAA
Organism: Rhinopithecus roxellana; assembly: GCF_007565055.1. Lineage (NCBI taxonomy): Eukaryota > Metazoa > Chordata > Mammalia > Primates > Cercopithecidae > Rhinopithecus > Rhinopithecus roxellana. Next base: position 32,131,174 of record NC_044556.1, on the reverse strand, counting down.
AAAAAAAAAAAAAAAATCTTAACCCCAATGCAATGATATTAGGCATGGGACCTTTGTGAGATGAGTAGGTGCTCTGATAAAAGGGATTAGTGCCCTTACAAAAGAGATGCCAAAGAGCTGTGTTGCCGTTCCACCATGTGAGGACACAGTGAGAAAGTGCCTTCTAAGAACTAGATAGGGCCGGGCGCGGTGGCTTAAGCCTGTAATTCCAGCACTTTGGGAGGCCGAGACGGGCGGATCACGAGGTCAGGAGATCGAGACCATCCTGGCTAACACGGTGAAACCCCGTCTCTACTAAAAAAAAAATAAAAAAACTAGCCGGGCGAGGTGGCGGGCGCCTGTAGTCCCAGCTACTTGGGAGGCTGAGGCGAGAGAATGGCATAAACCCGGGAGGCGGAGCTTGCAGTGAGCTGAGATCCGGCCACTGCACTCCAGCGTGGGTGACAGAGCGAGACTCTGTCTCAAAAAAAAAAAAAAAAAAAAAAAAAGAACTAGATAGTAGGCCCCCACCAGACTCCAGATCTACCGGTATCTTCATTTTGGACTTCCCAGTCTCCAGAACTGTGAGAAACAAATTTCTGTTGTTTATATATTACCCAGTCTATGCTATTTTGCTATAGCAGCCTCAACAGACTAATGCAGGGACCACTGGAAGATGTGGGAATGGCTTTACTGAGACCAGGGAAGGGAGGTGGTTCAGAGGATATTTTGCAGAGGAGGGGAGCCCTGGAGGAGCAGGCCTCTCTTCCATCTGGAAGAGGAAGTTCACTGCAGGACGTCTGCCCTCTCAGCTACTCCATCCCACCCGGACAGAGGAGACAAATGGAGAGTGGAAAAAGAAGACAACCTTTGTTTTTATTTATGTATCTGTTTTAGAGACAGGGTCCTTTGCTGTCTCCCAGGCTGGAGTGCAGTGGCATGATCACAACTCACTGCAGCCTCAAACTCCTGGGCTCAAGTGATCCTCCCACCTCATCCTGAGTAGCTGGGACTACAAGCATATGCGCCACCACGTCCAGCTAATTTTTTTTCTTTTTGTAGATACAGTGTCTCTCTTCGTTGGCTAGTCACAAACTCTTGACCTCAAACAATCCTCATGCCTCAGCCTCCCAAAATGCTGGAATTACAGGCATGAGCCAATGCACTTGGCTGGAAGCCAACCTTTAAATACCAGCGCAAGGCTTGCAAGGGCAGGGTGATGCCCCCTGGGGGTCTGGCCCAGCCCCTCCTCTTTTCACCTTATTTCAGGGCCCCTCTTTCGTCAGTGACCCAGACCTAGACAAAATCTCTGACCCGCAAGAATGAAATTTGCATAAGAACTTCTTCCTAAAAGGAAAAGTGAAAAGGCAAATAGCTGTTTGAGAAAAGGTTTCTGACCAGAAGATCTTACAGCCTGGCCAGAGATGCTGGGGCCAAGAGTAGAGTCCCCTGGGAGAGAAGGACTTTGCTGGTCTTTGTGGCACCATCAGCCCTTCCCACCCACCCCTGCCCTGCACACTCCTTAACTTCCATCTTTCGGAGGCAGAGTGGAGTCACATGGACCGGGACTAGCACGTCAGCTTCTATGCTCTTTACCAGGGCTCTCATGCCACTTCTCTGACCCTCAGATGCTTTATCTGTAAAGAGGGGATCATAGGCCGGGCGCGGTGGCTCAAGCCTGTAATCCCAGCACTTTGGGAGGCTGAGACGGGCGGATCACGAGGTCAGGAGTTCGAGACCATCCTGGCTAACACGGTGAAACCCCGTCTCTACTAAAAAATACAAAAAAACGAGCCGGGCGAGGTGGCGGACGCCTGTAGCCCCAGCTACTTGGGAGGCTGAGGCAGGAGAATGGCGTAAACCCGGGAGGCGGAGCTTGCAGTGAGCTGAGATCCGGTCACTGCACTCCAGCCCGGGTGACAGAGCGAGACTCCGTCTCAAAAACAAAAAAAAAAAAGAGGGGATCATAGCACCTTCAGGGTTGATTTGAAAATTGGAAATAATATAAATATCATAGCACAATGTTTGTCATAAAACAAGTGGTCATGGAAAAGCATATAGAGCTGTATCCTTTCACCGATACTGTCTAAACACAGCCCCGCTCCTGTGCCTTTGCTCACGCTGGTTCCTGCATGGAGCTGCCCCTTCTTCTTCCCCATCTGGTAAAATCCTACCCATGTTTCAAGGCCTAGATCCAGCAGCAGCTTCGTCGAAGCCTCTGCTGCCCACACTGTGCAGGGGTGTTCCCTCCTCCTCGGGGCGTCCACAGCACTGTGTTCATAGCACCTTCCAGCCATTGCCAGCTGAGTCACGGAGTTGTTTACTCTGTGGCCTGGGGACCCTGAGTGTAATGGTGCCTTGGCCTGATGCACTTCTGTCTTCATGTCCCTGTTCTTAGCACAGGAGCTGCTGAATAATGTCAGTCAAGTACCAACATGCATACCTTGTCATCAGCCCGACAATCTTGCCTCCTCCTCTCTAGGGAAGGGAGTGAGCAGAGGAAAGAGACTCTCTTTAGCCACATTCCTGGATTTGGTTTGATTCTAAAGGAGCTGGGGTGCCGGAAGGCCCAATTCACCTCATAGTGACAAGGGTTCTTCTACTGGGAAGGAAGGGCTGGGAAAAGCAAAGGCAAGGGGGCACAGTTGGAAAGCTGCACTAGTACCAGGGAAGGGTGTATGCTCACCCCAGGGCTGTCCAGGTCAGGTCACCAGACCACGCCGCTTCAGTGGCCACAGACCTCCCCCGGTCCCCCATCTATGCACAGCTGGCCTGTTTCCTCTGTGCCTGGTGCTCCTCCCCACTCTCCAAAAGACACCCAACCCAGGTCTCTCCCTGGACACTGAGCCCTGCCGGGAAGGCCTGGGTTAAGGGAACGTGAGCTTGTCCTGCCCCCTGCTGGCCACTGTAGGGAATGGCTCCTTAACTGGAGAGGCAGGGAAGAAGCAGCCAGGGGCTGCCTGGCTGGCCCCATGGGATCCACCCCAGCCCCATATTTCATCGTTCTGGTTCAAGTTCAAACTCTTTGGCTCAGCAAATTCCCCCAGGACCCGGTTCCAATGCCTCTTTCCAAATCTATTTCCTACCACTCCATCCCAAAGCCTCAGGTCCAAGTAAACCAGCTGTTCTTTGTCCCTGTGTCCTGACCTCCAGCCTCTATACAGGTCATCCCTCCTGCCAGCAATGCCCTTGCCTTTCCACTCTGCTTCAAGACCCAGTCCAAGTTCCACCTCCTTGCTGACTGTGCAGCCCCGGCATCCTCACCCTTGTCCCCTGACACTCATTGCCCAGAGTTCACTCCAGCCACCTGTGGTTTGTGCCCCCACCTTAGTCTCATCTGAAACTAAGCCAAAGGATGGTGTCACATTGGAATGTGCACAACCTCAGAGTTTCAGTACAGGCCCCAGAACACAGCTGGTGCATAATCAGTGCTGGGCAGGAAAGGTGATCACATTCCAGCACTCATGTTTCCATGCCACCCACCAGCCTTTGGGTAGTCTTCTTGCAGAGGCTGGCAGCATCCCTTGGGAAGGGAGAAGGATGGTCTCTGTGTGGGTCTCTGACCAGCCTCCAGACCCCTTGCCCTCCCAGTACTGGTGTCCAGGAGTCACTAGTCTGCCAGGGAGAGGCAGGAAACAGTGGAGAGTCCCCCTAATGTGCAGCCAGGTAGGAGAGAAATTTGTGTCTAAGGGATGCTGAGCCCTCTTCCAGGTTTCCAGGCCACTGTCTCCATTCCCAGCCACTTCTGCTCTCCTAACTTCTGTTTCCTTTCTACACTCTTCATTCATTTGTTTACTTATGTACTCAATCAGCAATCACCTATTAGGTGCCAGGCACTGGCCTGACTGCAGGTATCACATACAAAAAACATAAAACCTGCTCAAAGTAATATCATTTAGTGGAAGAGAAAATTAAGGTATTCACCAATGTCTTACATTAAGGTTTTGGACAGAGATATAAGAAGAGGTGTGCTATCTCAGATCACAACCCCCAAACAGCTGAGGAGTGAGGCGAGTCCAGGAAGCCTTCCAGAGGCAGAGATGATTGAGGTGAGATAGGAGGGAAGATGAGGCTTTGGCCAAGCAAAGAAAGCAGGGAGGCCGGTGCAGCAGCAAGGTGTGGAGAGGCAAAGTGCTGCAGGTGCCTTCAAGGAGCTTTGGGTTGTCCTTGTGTCTGGGTTTGCAGCAGAAGGGTGAGACCTGGTAAGGCAGCAGAGGCAGAGCTCAAATGCCATGTGCAAAGTCAAGGTGTATGATTTTCTTTTAAAGCATGGCAGCAACTGAAGGATTTATAAGCCAGGGAGTGACATGTGCAGATCGGAATTTTAGAAAACTCTGTTGGGCAAAGCTGGAGAGAGATCAGAAGGGAGTATCCCCTGGAAAGGAGATGGCGGGAAAGGCTCAGGAGGGTGTGGGGGAATAAGGAGCAAAGGATTGTGGTGGGGGGTCTGAATTAAAGCAATAACAACAGAGAAGCAAAATAGTCAGCACATTCTGGAGATTTAAGGAAGAAAAATAGAGGACTCAATGGCTGCATGTGGGGAGTGGATAGAGGGACCAAGGACTGAGATGGGGACACAGGGGAAGCGCGGTGTTGTGGAGACAGCAGCCCCAGTCTGCAGCATGATGCACTTGAAATGTCTTAGGGACATTGGCCAAAGGTGGGCAAGAGATTGTCATGTAGCTGGATTAGAGATGCAGAGACAGGGTGTTGGAGGCATCAACACAGGCATCTTCGGCTCCCAGACTGTAGCCAAAGCACTCACTGAGGGGCAGTAGGCAAGGGAGAGAAGGGAGGTCAAGTGAAAGCTCCCATTCTTTCTAGGAGCTCCATGGCTATTCACTGAGGGTACAGAGACAAGAACAGATGAGAGGCAATGCAGTTAGTGGAAAGCCATTCACGTCAGAGGACATGGGTTCATGCCAGCTCCTCTAAATACCTGACCATTTCTTTACGTCTCCAAGCCTCAGTTTCCCCAATCATAAAATGGACCAGTTTAGGAGACCAAGGCAGGAGGATCATTTGAGGCCAGGAGTTCAAGACTAGCCTAAGCAACATAGCAAGATCCTGTCTCTACAAAAAAAGTTGAAAATTAGCTGGGTGTGGTGGTACACCCCTCTAGTCCTAACTACGCAGGAAGCTGAGGTGGAAGGATCACTTGAGCCCAGGAGTTGGAGGCTGCAGGGAGCTGTGATCACATCACTGCACTCCAGCTTGGGTGACAGAGCAAGACACTGTCTCAAAAAAGAAAACAAAAATAATAACCATAAAGCACATCACATAGCTCCTAGCAGAGAGCTACTACTGTGAACAACAAGCATGGAGAAGCTACAAGTTTCCAGAATCTTCCAAGTCTGCCAGTGTCCCCACTGGAAGTCCCTTTGGACCTCTCTATCCATCAGTCATATTATGAGCTGGATGAGCAGATGCAGGCTGAACCCAGACGTCTGTGCAGCTCCCTTTTGCTTCCCTGAATGGCACCGGCTGGGAGACCCCAGCTCTGTGGGCTCTGTCCTTCCCAGGCATGGTGTGGGTAGGTGGACGCCATAGCCCAGCCCTCCTGATCCCCCACCCTTCTGACCTCCTGCCTTGCCCTCAGGACCTTCCCTGGAACTGCAGCTTGCTGGGGGAAGGAAGTGCACAGCTGGAGCCTCTGCCCCTGCCCTGTGCCTGCATCCTGGCAGTGTCCTTCCCACCACTCCACCGAATAGTCCCAGAGGGATGAGGTGGGTTGGAATGGAAAGTGAGGTTCAGAAGCCAGGGAGCCCATTAGAACCAAACTGCCCAGCTCCTCTCTGCAGCGCGTGGTTGGGGGGCGGGAGAGAGTGCCCCAATCTGGGACCCACACAGGCACACTTCAAAGAGGTCATGCAGTGAGGCGGCCACCCTTGGCCTCAGTTTCCTCATCTGTAAAACACCAAGTTGGGTCAGGTCATCTCTGAGGTCCCTCCCACCTAGATTGCAACTCTACATTGTCCTCTCCCGTCCTGACTGTGATTCACCATTTCCAGCAGAGGGAGCCCGCACCTCTCCGCAGACAGCCAGGAACCAGTGCCGCTGGTGTGGCCAAGGATATGGAAGCCTTAATAAACATCTATGTGCTGGGCATGTGACATGCTTAGTGCAATGCCTGGCCAGGTCACGTGTTCCATAAATAGAGGCCATGGTTGTCTCCATCTCATAGATGAAGAAACTGAGGTTCCAAGAGTTTAATTTGAACCCAGGGGGCTCTGGCTCTGATGGTGCTCTGGGTGGCTCCAGGAGGGTGTGATACCATCTCTAAATATCTGAAGGGCTTACCATCAGAGAGGGGCACATTGCAGGGACGCTCCAGGAATGTAGGTCTGCGCTTGGCCTAAGGAAGAATGTTCTAATGGTCAGAGCTGGCCAGTTGAGACAGGGCCTGCCTTGGCTGGCTGTGAGCACCCTGTCTGAGGGATGGCCTCAGGGCATTGGGAATTGAGGGATGGTGGGTCTCCTTTGTCCCCCTCCAGTCCAGAGGGCCACATTCTGAGAGGACAGAAGGGCCAAACACAGTGGATGCCTGCTTTGAATCACAGAGGTCACTGCCCTCCCCATGGTCTCCCAGCTGCCTTGGGGCTAGAGAGGCCCAGCATTTTCTCTGAGGGCCTCTGGATCTCAGATCACTGGTGGAGGGGCAGTCCCCTACCCACTGTTCCACAGTTGCCTACTTCCACTGGGGACAGTTCTGGAATTCTGGGTAGGCCTCTCAGGGCAAGATCTTTGGTGGCCTATGTTCTTCACAGGGCGGGACCCCTTCAGCCTGAGGGGAAGGTCAGCAGAGTCACAGGCCAAGCTCACCAGCTCCTTCTGGGAGCCCTTTGGGCTGTCTGCACAGGCCTCTATATGGACACATATTCCTGGCACAGAATCCACTGCGGGGCAGAGTGGGGGAGGCCAGGGCTCCTGGCTCCAGCTGCTGCCCACTTTCAGAGAGAGCACTGTAGAGCAAGAGTCTCTGGAGTGACACTGCCTGGCTGTGACACCGCACACCCCTGGGGCACCTAGGAGGCTGGGTGGGGAGAACAGGGGCAGCTGCAGGGATGACTTCTCAGGTTCAAGTTGGTTGGGTGGCAGCCTGGCACTGGTCACTTCTGGGTGACACTTAAGGCAGGACATTACCAACTGGAAGGGGGTAGAGCACGGGCTCCCATTAGAACCACTGGGAGATTATAAAAATTTAGATTTTGGAGCTCCTTCCTGGAACTCCTAAATCAGACTCTCCACGGATTGAGTCTAGAACTTTGCATTTTCAACCAGGCTTCCCAGGCAGTCCCATGGAGCCAGGCATTTGAGAAACTACTCTAGAGAGATGAAGATGCAATGAGCCTGGGCAGCCTGCTATCCAGGGTGGCAGAAGAGCCGGGGAAAGCCTGCCTGGGGAAGAGGTGCCTCAGAGGGATCAGATCTATTCTGGGCAGCATCACAGGGACGGCTGGCAGCAGAGGAAGGCTTTACAGGGAGGTCGACTTTCAGGAGCCTGTTTATGGAGCCCCTCCCCTGCTCCAGATGTGTGACCAAGTTGTCTTATGTAAACCATGCAGTCATCATCAGCCCTTTTGACAAATGATGAACCCAAAGTTCAGAGAACTCAGGGTCCAAGGCCACATGGCTAAGAGCCAGAGGTAGGATTCACACCCTGTGTTCCTGATGCTGAGCCGCTTCCTCTGCGCGATGGAGAGCGCTCTCCATGGCCTGCATTGCTGGGGAGGTGGTGAGCTTCTGGTCCCTAGCAGGGTTCCTGGACAGCTGAATCCTGCAGAGGGAGTCTTGCTTTGTGCTGACTTGGGAATATGTGTGGGGTGTGGTGCCAAGAAACCAAGGAGGGGCTCCCAGACTCCTCCATGCTGGCTTTGTGCACACGCCTACACACACAAATGCACGCACACACACTCACGCACACACACACACACACATGCAGATGCACACCTCCTCGAAGCTCAGGAAGGCTAGGAAAACTCAGTATCAACCGGGATGAGGCCTGGCTCTGGCCTGAGACCTAGAAATTCCTCAGGGACATAGCCCAGAGCCTCTGGGACCACAAAGAGGCCACACATCAGACAGAGGGGAGCTGAGCCCTCCTACTGGCCTTCCCAGTCCTGGGGCCACTGTTCTTACCCTTTGACAACCCCTCGGGAGCAGGACAGAGTCCCAGGGCTGCAGAAGGAGTTCCTTTCTGGGACATTTTTGTCTTGTTTTCTTACTTGAAAAATTACCATTTATTTTGTGTGGGGTGACGTGGGAATGGAGATGCACTGATTACAAAAATAGCATACCATGTTCTTTGGGGAAGAGTTGGAAAATATAGAAAAGCACAAAGAAAGTAAAACCACAAAGAAGTCCCCTCATCCCAACACAGACACACGACTAAAGATAACGAATATTCTTTCTGCTGGTGTCTCTTCTTTAAGACAGGCTGCTTGGGTGCAAACCACAGGCCTGCTATTTTCTGGCTGTGTGATCCAGGACAAGTTACTTATCCTCTCTGTGCATCTATGTGCCTCAGTTTCTTCATATGTAAACTGGAGGTGAAAATAACAGTGCCTATCTCAAAGGGCGGTTGTGAGCATTTGATATAAAGACTTAGATGGGTGTCTGTCATTGAGGAACTGCTGGATAAATATTTATATTTACAAGGTTAACATTTTCTGTTTAGATTTTCATTACAACTTTTCTTAACAAAATTGAGTATTACCAACTTATAAGAAGCTTGTTTCACCATATACTACATCATGAACGTTTCTATGTTTGGGTATTTACATAATTGCAATGTTTCCTGTTTAGATGTCTATGATTACAGGTTTCATTTAGATTTTTCTGTTTCATTTTATATGATTTCAATGTCCCTATTTGTTTGTGTGTTTGCTTGTTTCACAAAACTAAGATCTACATTTTGTAACTTGTCTTTTTCATCTACTGCTAATGGGGAGCTTTTCTACATCATTGAACATCCCTTTACCACATGGATCTGAATGGCCGCACTGTTGGTCTTGGGAAGTGGTTTAAAGCGGGGGCAGGAGCAGAAGTGTCTGAGGGAGCGGGCAGCGTTGGTCAGGCCCTCTCCCCTCCATACCCATGGCTGCTGGCCAGGCCCGGCCCAGAAAGAAGACTCAGTGCCACTAGCTCCTGGAAGGGGGCCCAGGGCATGGTCCTGCATGGTGATAGGACTGCCTCTCCCTGTCTCTCCCCACTTGCCCCACAGACTGAGCTGGGCCCAACTAAGCCCCTCCCCTGAGATCCCCAAGGGCTTGCGTTTCCCGGAGGCTGCTCTTTCCTCAGCAGCCACCTCCCAGCCTGGCCCTGGGTTACTCTCCTCCTCTCCAGCCCAGCTCTCCTGAGAAGCTTGCTCCAAATCCCAGCCCAAGGCTGGCCTCTGGTGAAGGGCTTTTCATATGTCCTTGAGGTCCCTTCCTCCAGGGCTGTCAGGGCAGTGTGGCCAGGGTAATCCAGGCTCCTGGGACTGCCTACCTGGGTAGGATGGGATGCAGAAGAGAGGGAAAGAAGGAGGGGGCGTGTGTAGGAGTCACCAAGGGGATCCAGGGCTGGGGAGGTGCAGAACCAAGGCCCAGAATCGGGAACCGAGAGACATCTGGACCGACACCAACTCCCAGGGCAATGAGGAAAAGGCAGGAGAATTCAGAGCCCTGAGCACTGGCTTCAGGTTTGGGGTTTAAACAAACGGAGGCACCCAGGAGAGCTAGGAAAATGGGGGCGGGCCTGAGATCCCAACCCCAGTCCGTCCCCAGACTGAGCAGCTTCCAGAAGCACGTGAGGCCTGGCCTTCTTTCCTGCAAACTCAAGCCACTGGGCTTCTTGTAATTGTGGGGCTACAAATCACCTACCTGCCTTCAAATCACCCACTCGCGCTTCGTCTGCCTTTATCTGGCAGGGCAGGCAGGTGGACGGGTGGGCAGCATGGCAGAGTCTAGCCCAGGCCTGACCAGAGGCTCCAGAGACAAGGCCGCCTTCTCCCCTGCCCTCCCACAGAGACTGCCCTCCTGCCATGCACCCAGGATCTCTGTTGTCTCATCTGTCTCTGCAGTAGCGTGTTGTTCCCACTAGCCATTATGCCAAGATGTCTTCCATCCTGAACACATCTGAACAAATTTCTGGTATCCCATCCCTGGCCCACCATCCCATCCCCAGCAAAGCCTCCCATGCCCTCTGTCTACACTCAGCAACTTACTCACAGCCCACCTCCTCGCCCTCACACTCTTCAGCCGTCCCCAACTGGCTCCAGCCCCTACCACAAACACACAGATGGTAGCCATACCTCCATCTCCCAGCAGCACCTGGCCCAGATGTCCACCGCTCCTTCCTGAAACACTCTCTTTTCCTGGCTCTCCTTGCTGCTCACTGGCAGCCCCTTGGTCTCCCCTCGTCCTTGCCAATCTCTTAATGTTGGAGCACCTAGGTTGAGTCATGAGCCCACTTCTCTTTATCTATACACTTTTGCCCATGTGGTCTCGCGAGTCTTAGGTCTCTGAATGTTATTCGTGTATTTACAGCTGCCAAGTATCTACTGTTTTCTACACTGCAAACGTTCCCCGCATCATTGAATCCTCTTTCTCCACATGCTTCTGAATGCCTGCAGGTGGTCATCCCGCTCTGCTGAGCTTCTGACTCACACCTGCCCTTGCCTTCCTGCTACTTCCACCCAGAGGCCGAAAACGCCTCTCAAACTAAGGCCATGCAGAATGGAACAGAAACTCTTCATCTCCCCTCACCTCCCAATCCCTTTCGTCTTCGGTTTCTCCATCTCACCAGATGTCACCATAACCCACCCAGTTGTCCAAGCCAAAAACCTGGGTCCTAATAGGTCCTCTTTCCCCTCTCAACCCCCATTCTAATCCATAGCATGTCCCGTCCGTTCCACCTGCAACCAAAGTCTCCATCCTCATGGCCCTGCTGTGTCCAGGCCCCACCGCCCTCCCTGCAGCAGCTGCTTGTGGTCTCCCTGAGTCTGTCCCCACTCCCACCACAGCCCATTCTCCCCACTCCAGCCAGAGTTGTGACTAGAACACAAATCCAATCATGCCACTCCTCTGCTTAAAACCCCTCCGTGGCTTCCAACTGCCCTTGGAATAAAAGCCAGGCTTCTGGCCATGGTCTACAGAGCCCTGTGTGCTCTGGCCCTGTCCACCCCATCTCGGTCACCTCTCCACCAGCTCGTTTCTTCCCAGCTGCAAGCCCTTTACATAGATGGTCCCTCTCCCAGCCTCCTTCCCATCCCTGGCTCAGCTTGAAGCTCCCCTCCTCAGAGAAGCTTTCTTCGACATCGTGCTTCCAAAATACCCTCCCACCCCCATGCCGTCGTCCACTTCACTCTCTTTATTTCTCTTGTGTCACTTGTCAGGACCCTGATTATCTTCAGATGCATTTGTTTCTTCTACCTCGGCACGTTAGCTCCAGAGGGAGGGATAGCATCTCTCTTGTTTATTTCTCCATCTGGCTCATAGAAGCCACTTACCCAATGCCAGGGCTGGGGAAAGCAGGGGCAGGGATGGGGGCTGTCTCTGTGATTCCCCAGCAGCCCCAGGGCCAGGTGTCAGTCCCTGGACAGGACCACCATGACTCAGGGAATGCAAGGACTGGCCCTTAAAGGACACACAGGAGTTCAGTCAAGGGGTGAAGTGGGCAAGGAATTGCACGCAGAGGGATTGCAGTCCTACTGGATGAAGCGGCCTGGGGAGAAGACGGGTTGTCAATCAGCCCCTGATTGACATTGAGGCTGCGCCTCATCCATGCAGTCCACCAGCAAGAGGTTCTGGCTGGAGCCTGCTCTGGGGTCTGGTTCTGCAGTTGAGGCGGCACCCATTCACCTCTGAATACCAGAGCCCTGCCCTACCTCCTGCATGGTCATCCATGAACACGGAGCTCTTCTCCCCAGAGCCCTCCAGAGTTTCCCAGCTCTGACCAGGGCCTGCTCTGGAGCTTCCAAGGAACCCACCCTGCTTCCTGGCCCAGGCTAGGATGGTGGGAGGGGTTCCTTGGCCCCTTAGCCTAAAGCCTGTGCACCTGGGTCCATCCGGCACCCCACCCCACAGAAGCCTTTCTCTGTATATGTTGAGAACCAGCAAGCAGCAGGGTCTTCCAGAAGACCCAGCAGCCTTCTTGTTGCATCTCCATGCAAAACCATTCAATGGCTTTACTCACCACCAGGTGATGAGGGCATACATATGCTGTCATCTGCCACCACCTCCCTTCTACACACACATGTACACGCACACACACACGTGCATACACACAGTTTACGCCATACCCTTCTTCTCCCCAGGCCGCTTCATCCAGTAGGACTGCAATCCCTCTGCCTGCAATTCCCAGCCCACTTCACCTCTTGGCTGAACTCCTGTGTGTCGTTGAAGGGCCAGCCCTTGCATTCCCTCGTCTGAGAAGTCCTCCCTGACACCCCCAAGCCGAGTAGGGTTCTTTATGCCTGCATACTACAGTGCATTTGTTTACAAGGCCTTCTCTCCTCTAGACAGTGGCAGAAAACAATCTGGGTCCTCAGGGACCTGAAGGGGGCCTGCCCCTCCAAACCTGTGGGTATTTCTCATCAGGTGGGATGAGAGACTGAGAAAAGAAATAAGACACAGAGACAAAGTATAGAGAAAGAACAGCAGGCCCAGGGAACCAGCACATTCAGCATGTGAGGACCTGCACTGGTGGTGGTCTCCAAGTTTCCTCAGTTTATTGATTACTATTTTCACTATCTTGGCAAGGGGAGTGTGGCAGGAGAGCAGAATGAACAGGGTGATGGTAGGGAGAAGGTCAGCAGGAAAACATGTGAGTAAAGGAATCTGTGTCACAAATAAGTTCAAGGGAAGGTACTGTGCCCAGATGTTCACGTAGGCTAGATTTATGTTTCTCTTTACCCAAACATCTCAGTGTAGCAAAGAGTAACCGAGCAGTATTGCTGCCAGCATATCTCGCCTCCAGCCACAAGGCGGTTTTCTCCTATCTCAGAATAGAACGACTTCAGCTTTACACCGAGACATTCTGTTCCCAGGGGCCTGCGGGAAACAGAGACCTTCTTCTTATCTCAACTGCAAAGAGGCCTTCCTCTTTTACTAGTCCTCCTCAGTACAGACCCTTTATGGGTGTCGGGCTGGGGGACGGTCAGGTCTTTCCCTTCCCACGAGGCCATATCTCAGGCTGTCTCAGAGGGGGGAAACCTTGGACAATACCCAGGCTTTCTTGGGCAGAGGTCTCTGCGGCTTTCCACAGAGCATTGTGTCCCTGGTTAATAGAGAATGGAGAATGGCGATGACTTTTACCAGGCATACTGTCTGCAGACATATTGTTAACAAGGCACATCCTGCACAGCCCTAAATCCCTTAAACCTTGATTAAATACAGCACATGTTTCTGTGAGCACAGGGTTGGGGCTAAATTTACAGATTAATAACATCTCAAAACAGAACAATTTTTCTTTGTACAGATCAAAGTGGAGTTTCTTTTGTCTTCCTTTTCTACATAGACACAGTAACAGTCTGATCTCTCTTTCTTTTCCCCACAGGGACTCTAGTCTCATGGGGGTATCCCCTTCAATGTGATACATGCAGTAACAGAGGGACACATGTACAAGGCGTCTGGAAGCCACGGGCCAGCTCCACCAGCCCTGGGCAGTGGGAAGGCTTCTGAAGGAGGCTTACCGGAGACATAAAGGCGTAGTGTTTCCCCCAGGGCATTCCAGACACAGAACAGTGGCTAGCCAGGTACCAGGGCGTGACTCTTCAAGGAATTACAAGCCATGCCCCAAGCTGAGTATAAAGTACAAGGGGCAGGGAGTTGGGGGGAAGATAAGGCCAGACTCAGAAGCAGGAGACTTGAGTTCATCAAGGACTTCAACTGCCCTGAGAAGGGGTTTAGGTTTTGTCCTGTGAGCAGTGGGAAGTCAGTGAGGGGTTTTAGGCAGAGGAGTGGACAATCAAATCTCCAGTTAAGAAAGCTTCCCTTCCAGCAACCGGGAAGGATCAATGAGAACAAGAGTGAGGCAAGGGCGTGGGTGAGGAGACTGCCACAGGGTCAAAGACAGAAGGTGTGATGGGGTCTGAGGAAGACAGCCGCAGTGGGGTGGAGAGGAGGGGGGACTCTTAGAGCTTGCCACAGAGCTGGGACCGCTAGGAAGGGTAGTCCATCGGGTGTGAGGATTGAGAGAGGACTCAGGGAGGACTCCAGCTCCCTGCTGGAACACATGGTTGGTGGCTGGTGCCTTCCCTGAGATGGGAGCATGAGAGGGGAGATTGTTTGCTGAGAAATAATGAACTCAGCTTGAATTCCAAGGTGTCTGTAAGCCCTCCAGAGGGATCCTAGCACCTCTCACAGTGCCTAGCAGGCAGAAAGCCCTCAATTCTACAGGAAGCTGTGGAATGAATGAACGAATGTGGTCCCACAGCCTTTTAACCCCACAATTTCAAGGATATGCGCTTCGAGTCCTGCTTCCTGGTGCCTCAGCTGGAACTCCTTTGCAGAAGAACTGCTGTGGCACCCAGAGCTTTGTGCAGAAGCTTTAGTTATGGCCCCAAGTCCCCAGGTATGGGAAGCTTGGCCTCTCCCTCTTCCCTGAGAGGGCTCCACAGAAGCAGAAGTCCCCAATCCCTGGCCCCAGGCCTCAGACCCACCCAGGCCACAAAGGGTTTCTGTCTGAGGAGACCCACACTGCTCCCAGGGGCATCCCTAAAGGGCACTGCAGACAGCGAGGTGCTGCAAATGCCACTCATTGTTTTTCTGCCCCTGCCCATCCTGACCCAGGGCCCCCATGGGAGTCCCTGCTGTGCTCACACTGACTTGAGGAGGGGCCTGTGGGAAGGACGGGCCTGGCCTGAGCTGGGCAGAAATGAGGTGTTGCCTGAACCCCAAGCTAGGGCTGGGGTGAAATATGACTGTGGCCTTCATGGAGCTGGGGGAGGCAACGAGGGTACACGCTATGGTATACCTAAAGAAAGTGAAGGGCCACGAGATGGAGACCCAGGGAACAGAACCCCAGGACTGCTTCCCATGGGGCCATGGCTGGGCGCTGGCCTCACAGGTACCTGATCCCTGGGCCCCAGCAGCTGGCTACCCGCTGGACTCTCCCAGGGACACACACAGCCCAGGCAGGGAAGGCATCTCCCTAGGAACTGACCCGTGGACTCCAGGCCATCCAGGGCAGCGTTGGTTGGGTGGTGATGGGAGAGAAGGCTGAGATCTCCTGGGATAGTTCCAGGGAAGCTAAAGATGGGAGTGCTCTAGCCCTCAGACTCCACAGCACACTCCATCACAGGGCCCAGCACTGGGGCCCTGCGCTCTGCTCACAGCGGTCCGAGGCTCACCGACACTCCCCTGCCCCCGCCTCCCCTCCTGCCCTGCTCCCTGGTTTCTGTTTACATCTGACCTCACTGGTTAGACTGTGAGTTCCCAGAGGGCGTGGAAGCCTGGCCCACCCTGAGTGCCAAAAAAGAGTTTTCAATACCATGAAGTGCGGGAAGTGGGCAGGTTCATGACTAGAGATAGACGCAGGTCTCCGTTTCCCATCTTTGCTGAAGCTGGCCAGGCATCCACCAGGGGTCTGGGCACAAGATGGGGTAGACAAGGAAGGAGAGTAGAAGAGCAAGAATGGGCCGGTACAGGGGCTCCTGCTGGAAGGGACAGCAGTAGGGACAGAATGAGGGCCCTGCCAGAGGGAATCTCAGCCCTCCATGTAATGCCCCATGTGGCTCTGCGCCCCAGTTCCCATCTTCTCTGAAAAGATCCATGTCTTGCTCACAGGCACCACCCAGGCACACAGGATCACACACCTATGGGTGCCACCCATGCACAGGCACAGCACACACACCAGCCCACAGCTTCCCCCAAGCCTGGAGTCCCCCTCCCGCCTGCCTGTGCCCTCACCACAGAACCCAGACTCTGGGCCATGCATACTCTCTCCTTCTGGTCCCAGGCCCGTGCCTGATGCTGACCTGTTCCCCAGAATAGGCACCCAAAAGGCAGAGGGAAGAGGGGGCCACACCCTAAGGCTAGAAGTGGGGAAACAGGGAAGCAGTAGCCTCTAGCTAAGCTGGGGACACCTGTCAGCACAGACACTGCCGCAGGTCCAGGTTGATGTTGAGTGGTTAGTGGCCAGGAGGCCTCCCCACCCCACCAGAGTCCAAAGAACACAGGCGTGGCTGCCTCTGTAACCTCATCAAAGGCAGGCTCTGCCTGTGGCCACTAGCAGAGAAGCCGCTGTCCTTCTGCCACCAGCACCGGACCACCTGCTCCAAGACCAGCCCCCTAGGAGGACCGGGCACCTGGTCTTCACTGGCACCCAGGTAAGGGCCTGGCCCCCAGGGAAGATCGGGGCCCAGCCCAGTCACAGGGGATCCCAGGGCAGGTGGGGGCAACTTAGTGGCTTCCCAGGCCAGGTCTCCAGCCTGTTCCCAGCTGCAGCCCAGGGGATCAAGCCCAAGGAGGGGCTTGAGACTCAGCGCTGGCTGGTGGGCTGGAAAGCAGGTTCCGGAAGGACCTCTGGGATGCTTGCCCCAGGGTCTGTGAGGTGATGGCCTTCCCCGCTCCAAACCCCTACATCTAGGGCTTAAAGAGGGAAACTGGGCTGTCACAGCTCCCCTACCCCTAAGGGGCAAGGCAGGCCAAGCCAGCCCCCTCTTCCCTTCCTGGGGTAGGGAATCTTTGGAGGCAGCTGTTTCCCTACCTTGACCTACCTACCCACAGGGCCCTACAGGGCCCACCCTGGTGCTGAGGGAGTGGGGAGTGGAGCTGCCCAGGGCCAGACCTCACTTCCTTTTCTGCATGGAGAGCATGGAGAAGCAGGAAGTGTTACAATGGGGGTTGGGGGACGCTGGGAAAGGGGAGCAGGCTTCTAGCCCCGCCTTACCCCTGGAGAGAAAAGGGGTCCTCTCAAACAAGGAAACCAGAGATCCAGCCGTCCCTTCCACATTCCCTTTATTGTTCACTGGCAGTTTATTTCCTTCAACACTGAGTCATCTTATCAGATCTACGTCGTTTTCATAACAGTCCTAATAAACAAGGGTGTGGGTTGCTCTCTTACATGTTACCCGGGGTATCCCAGTATTTCTGCACAACTGAGGTGTACCATGTAGATATGTGGGTACCCACAAACCTCATTCAGATTAACACATATCCTTGACCCGCACAGACTAACCCCCCTCCCAGCCGGCACACACACACCACATTTAATTCCACTCCATTTCAACATGTATGTTCTCTAGACTCCCTCCGTGACTGCGCACGGCCCAGTGGCAGAGGCATGTTTACAAACCATTAAAACGTGAAGCTTGCAGTCAGACAGATCTGGGTTTGCTCTCTATTAAGCACTCATTTGTGACCTCAGGCCTGTTACCATCTTTGAGCCTCAGAGTCCTCATATGGTAAATGGGGACAATACCAGTACATGCCTTGTGAGGTTGTTTTGAGGATTAGAGTGACTAAAGATAAAGCTGTTAAAACAGTGCTAGGCACACGGCACCAAGTAAGTGGACGGCAGTGAGGAGGAACTGATAGGATGTTGACAAGGGGCTTGGCACCAGGCTCACAGCACCGTGGTGGCTGATATGACTATCGTTGCTGGAGAGAAATGTACAAGGTCCAGTGCAGCTGGAATTTAAAGTGTTGGGGCCAGGAGAGGACCTGGGCAGAGGATACAGAGTACAAAAAGCAAAGAGCCAAGAGGCCTGGGGAGACATTCATGGAGGTCAGCTCACTGGCGAGTCCTGCAGTGCCATCGTAAGTACACACACGCATGCATGCAGTCTTCCCAGAGGGTCTACAGCTGAAGAGCCAGCATCAGTGTCCTCTCAGTTTGCAGAACTGTAACAGGGTTGAACAAGAGGGCCTCCTCTGGCAGAGTCAGCTCATCCAGCATCTTTCACACCCAGGCCCAAGATAGGACCTGAACGCAGGTTTCCTGGGCTCCTTGGCATGACCTTTATTGGCCAAACAATGGGAGGTCTGGAGCTTTCCCTGGGGCCCAGCCATGCTGTGGCCTCCCTGGCCCTCCCTTCCCTCAGCCTGGGGCCTCCAGGCCCAGCCAAGATGGAGGGCTCCGCAGTGGAGGACACTGGCTGCAGATGGCTCTGGAAAGGGCCCCTGGAGCCAGGGGCTTTGCATCTGGTCCCAGAGGCCCCCAGTCAGAGCAATAGCAACTGTCCTGCCCTGCTGTGCCTGGTTCCCCTTTCCCCAGCATTGAAGGCTGCCTCTGGTTCACTTTGGGTTCTAGGGAGCCGTCCTCAGCAGTGTCAACATGTCAAGGCCCAGCAGCAGAGCCATTTACTGTAAGCTCCTGGCAGGCCCCTCTCCCCTGCCCTCCCACTGAGCTCCCTGAACGTCCCATCCTCCACTCCCTCTTCCTCACAACAACTGCCCCCAGCAGTTGCCTGAGTCTCACCTCGCCCTTCTGCCTGCTTCCCACCACTTGCTCTGTGCCCCTGTAGTGCACCGGAAGGAGTACTCCCAGAACCTCACCTCAGAGCCCACCCTCCTGCAGCACAGGGTGGAGGTGAGTACTTCTGCAGCCCTGGGCAGTGTCCAACTAAACCCAAGTGTTCCTGTGTGTCCATTGCCCTGCCAGAACATGGACACCTCACACAAGTCCCTGCCCTGGAAGCCAACAGCCTGTCCCAACCATGTCCCATGGATTCAGATCCAGCAAGCCTGCCAGAGCATCTGCTCAGTGTCAGGGAGTAGGAGGGGTGGTCGGAGTGGGCAAAGCAGGCCTGGCTGGAGGTTAAGCGGATGAGTGTCCTGTTCCCAGACAGGAAGAACCAGCAGCGGGATGGGATAGGAAGCACTCGCAACCACCCACCCACCTACCCTCACCTGTCTCCCAACCCTCTGCTGTCCGAGTCCCCAGGGCACTGCTCCATTGCCCAAGACCTTGCATGGCTGGAGGCGGCAGTGTGTGGGGTCTTTGGGCCCTGTGGAGGATTGAAATGGCCATTGTTGGAGAGGGGAGCCACCTGGGCCCAAGCCTCCAGGGTGAGTGTGAGCAGCTCCAAGGCTGCTCCAAGGCTAGAAAGGAGTCTCTGGCTCTGCCAGGGAGGATGACGCAGGCACTGCAAGATTTAGGTGCTTGAAGGGCTGTCGACACCAAGGTGAAGGCGAAGCACAGGCTATAAGGGCGTGGTGGGGAGAGCAGGCACAGGGTCAGGCTGGAGCTGTGGGGTAGAAGAGCTCCATTGTTAGGACTCCAGTGGAGAACAAGCAGGGAGGGAGCTGGGGAGATGGTCTGGAGGTCCCACAGGGCAGCAGAGGCAGGGCTCCCACAGCCAGCTGAGGAGGAGGACTCAGCTTCTCTGTAGGGTGAAGGCTGAGAACAGGCTTATTTTAGGCCCAGCAGGCAGAGCAAGAGGACACATGTTCAGGAGGATGGAGTTTGCTCATGATGCCAGGGTCCCCTGAACATGCTGGTAGTGTGAACACAGGGAGAGGAGCTGGGCCCTGGGCAGGGGTTGGGGGTTAAGGGGCAGGAAGCAGGCTGCATCTCCCCCCCACAAGAAGCCTGGGTGGAAGGGGCCTTGTGAAGGCAGTGTTTGGCTGGCAGAAGGGAGGGGGCTCCTAAAGGAAATTGGATAACAGCAAAAAACTCCTGAATGGTCAGCCTAGCAGTAGGCAAGGACTTGAGCGGAGACTGAGATCACGATGGATATCTCCAGGCATGAACCAGGGAGAAAGAGACAGGAGTTCTGGGTGAGTGAGGAGGAAGACTGGGCTGAGACTGAGTTCCCAAAGGGAACAAAGGAAGCCAGGGACAGAATCTGAGGGTCCTGTATCCCCTCCAGAGGAGCTATTTGTTGGGTGGCTGGATCGCACATCCACCACCACCCAGCTGCCTCACCTGGCCTGGACTAGTAAAAGCCATGCCTGTCCTTCCTCTAGAGTCTTCAAACCCCTCCTGCAGCCCCTCAGACTCAGACTTGGAGCCCCCATCCCTGGCCCCAGTGCTTCGACACTGGCCCTCACATTGGCCCTGGAAAGTTGCTTTATCTGAAGCCTAGAACCTCCCACCTCAAGGGGGCCAAGGACACGTCTTCTTCCTCTTCTGCTTTTCTCTACCCAGCACGCCTGTGGTCCCCCTCTCTGAGCTTTCTCCCAGTCCTGCCCCTCTCCCTGCAGCACTTGATGACATGCAAGCTGGGGAGTCAGAGAGTCCAGGAGCCCAAGGATGCCTTGCAGAAGCTGTTCGAGATGGATGCGCAGGGCCGGGTGTGGAGCCAAGACTTGATCCTGCAGGTCAGGGACGGCTGGCTGCAGCTGCTGGACATTGAGACCAAGGTCAGCCCTCCCAGCAAACCCAGCCATAGCCAGCGTGGGCTGTGGGGAAGCAAGCACTAGCTCTTGAACTCCACCCTCCATGCCCCAAAGGGCAACCACCCTCCCCAAATACAACACACACCCAGGCCTAGGAAGAGACAGGGGACAGAGGCACAAGAGTCAGGTAGATGACACCCCAGCCACAAGTCACCAAAGGGCTAGGACGAGCTGGTCAGGAGCTCCCAGAAGCCACACGTGGCTCTTGGTGGCCTCACAATTGACCTCTCCACCTGGCCCAGGAGGAGCTGGACTCTTACCACCTGAACAGCATCCAGGCCATGAATGTGGCGCTCAACACATGTTCCTACAACTCCATCCTGTCCATCACCGTGCAAGAGCCAGGCCTGCCAGGCACCAGCACTCTGCTCTTCCAGTGCCAGGAAGTGGGGGTGAGTGGTCAGGGGTGATTGGTCAGGGGTGGGGTTCATCGACTATCACCCTACCATACACACACACGCGCACACACACACTTAGCCTGCCTGACTGCTGCTTCCCAGGCAGAGCGACTGAGGACCAGCTTGCAGAAGGCTCTGGAGGAAGAGCTGGAGCAAAGGTAGGCAGCCTCGGCCCAGCCCACTTATGGGGCCTCCCAGCTCAGCCTCGGGGGCCAGACCCTGACCCCATATCTTGGGGAACCCAGAAGGTTGTGGCCCAACCAACCTGGGCCTGGACTAAGGAGGAGCCGGGACAGAGGTGGGCATAGGGAAGGGGCTGGGCCCAGGGGGCACTAGAGATTGTCCTCAGAGACTGAGATGGGACCCGAGAGGGCCCAGAGGGTAGGCAGATGAGGCAGGGTGGAGTCAGGGGTGGGTCCAGAAGGAGACCAGGGAGCAGGGGGTAGGACTCCTGCAGAGAGGTGGTGGTGCCCCTGGGTCCTGGAGCAGAAGTGTGGGGAGGGCCTCTCTCCCAAGAACCTTGTCAAAGATGTGACCCCTACCATGTCCTCAGCAGACCCCAACTTGGAGGCCTTCACCCAGGCCAGGACAGATGGACGGGGCCTCCTATGGAAAGGCCACTCCCTATGGAGCAGGCACTCTATCTGGAGCGGGGGCTCCCTCCAGAACAGCCCCACCAGAGGACCCTAGAGCATAGTAAGTTTGAGGCATGGGGGCAGGTGGAGGAGAAAGTTTCGATAAAAAGTCAAAGATCTAAGATCTAGATCCATGATCCCCTTACATTGCAGGCCTCCCGCCATCCCCAAGGCCCCTGCCACACCACCCCAGTGCCCAAGAACCAAGTGTCTTTACTCTGCCTCCTCCAAGGCGGCCCTCTTCCCCTGAGGACCCAGAGAGGGATGAGGTAACTGCAGGTGGTCTCGAGCTTGCTGAGGCTTTCTGGGCCTGGGAAAAGGAAGGACACCAACCCTCCCTCTTTTTCTAGGAGGCCAGGGTCCCAGGATGGCCAGGGCCTGGGCCAGGAGGCCAGAGAAGCTTGTTTATACTCCAGGCCGGGCCTGAGGCTGGGGCCTGTGGGGGGGAGGGGTGCGGGAGGCATGCTGGGAGTTCTAGAGCAGGCCCAACTGCCCATTCAAGGCCATGCGTTGTTTGGGGCCCAGGAAGTGCTGAACCATGTCCTAAGGGACATTGAGCTGTTCATGGGAAAGCTGGAGAAGGTCCAGGCAAAAACCAGCAGGAAGAAGAAGAAATTTGGGAAAAAAAGCAAGGACCAGGGAGGTGAGTACTGAGGGCCAGGGGAGAGGAAGAGGGGTGTCTTGGGGTGATCTGTGGCCCACTGCCTTGCCACTTCTCCCAGGTCTCACCCAGGCACAGTACATTGACTGCTTCCAGAAAATCAAGTACAGCTTCAACCTCCTGGTAGGTGGCTCCCCACAAGTTCACCAGGCCTCTCCTCTTCCCCTTCCTCCCCACTAATCCTCTGCTGTCTGGACTCAATCATCCCAAGCTTTTTTCTTCTCCATCTACTCCCCCTAGAACCTCCCCTCCTCTCTTGGGACTTGTGGGAAGTGCCAGCCTTCTAGCCAAGGCATAAAACAATTATGGTGCAATGGTGAAGATGGGGTGGGGTGAAGGGTGGTGACAGGCATTGCCCTGTGTCCCCAGGGAAGGCTAGCCATCTGGCTGCAGGAGAAAAGTGCCCCTGAGCTCGTGCACATCCTCTTCAAATCCCTAAACTTCGTGAGTCAAGGGAGGACAGGGTGGTGAAGAGGGACAGGCTGAAGTCAAGAAGGAGTAGAGGGAGGAAAGGCGGCTGGTGGAGGGGGACGGGGGAGCAGGGGCCAGGGTGGAACTAGATGGGCTGGGGTGAGAGCCAAGGACACCAAGGCTCCAAGGGAGATAGGAAGGAGCAGCAGGCCCAAGGCAGATGGGGACACTTGCAGGAGTTAACATCCTACCATTGCCAAAGTGGGAAGCCAGGGACTCTGGGCGTTTCCTACCCTCACTGGGCCCTGTGGGAGCCTAGGCTTCCTGACATTTTCCATCTCTCCCCTAGATCCTGGCCAAGTGCCCTGAGGCTGGCCTAGCAGCCCAAGTGATCTCACCCCTCCTCACCCCTAAAGCCATCAACCTGCTACAGTCCTGTCTAAGCCCACCTGAGAGTAACCTTTGGATGGGGTTGGGCCTGGCCTGGACCACTAGCCGGTGAGTGAAGACAAGGCCTGAACTGAATTGGGGGTCAGGGGCATGGAGGCATCAGACAGGACATCAGAGGTGGCCAGGCTCTATGTTGCCACAAACCAGAAATATTTCAGAGCTACTCAGGGGACTCTATACAGAGCTTCCAACTTCTTATTTGGCTAAGTACAAACAGTTTATTAACATAAGAAAAGTGCACATTTGCCATCACCCACTACTGAAACATGTTATCTCAGAAAAAAGAACAGTTTTTCCCAAGAAAAGGGAGATGGCAACCTTCTACTAAAACATTTTCTCATTTTTGTCAAGGACAAAGTCAAAACTTTGTCTCAATCCAGCCCCAAATTTAAGAATTACTGACGTAAGAGATGCTGCAAATGTAATATCAGTAAGACTTGGCAATCAATGAGCCAGGGGTTAAGAAAGAAAGAGATACTCCCTGCAGGGGTAACTGTGAGATGGGCAGCTGGACAAAAAAGGCAAAGGAGGCCAGTGCGGTGGCTCATGCCTGTAATCCCAGCACTCTGGGAGGCTGAGGTGGGCGGATCACCTGAGGTCAGGAGTTCAAGACCATCCTGGCCAACATGGTGAAACCCCGTCTCTACCAAATATACAAAATTAGCTGGGTGTAGTGGTGCATGCCTTGGAGGAGCTACTTGGGAGGCTGAGGCAGAGGAATCACTTGAACCCAGGAGGCGGAGGTTGCAGTGAGCTGAGATCGCCCCGCTGCACTCTAGCCTAGGCAACAGGAGGGAAACTCCATCTCAAAAAACAAAACAAACCAAAAAGCCAAACGGATGAGAGCCAGGGAAGTGGGAGGAACCAGCTTGGGCACGCTGATCTGAGGCATTCTTGGAACGTTCCGCAGAGGCCTGGTGGCTGGGCAGCTGAGAGGGGATGCACGGAAGTGATGGCTGGAGGCACAGCTACTGGGGAGCACTCCAGAAGGAGCCCCTGAACGTGCCTTGACAAGCATAGTTTGCTCTACTCCATGAAAGGAGAGGCAAGAGCCTTGGCAAACTTCTACATGGCGAATGCAAAAAGGGTTAAGAAGGCAGAAGAGTTAAGGAGAACCTGAAGAGCAGAGGGATGAAAACCAAGGGAAAAGGCTTTAGAAAAGCAGAAAAGCCAACAGGGAAATGAATCTTTCCTTGGAGTTATTTGCCTATAACCACTTTTATTTTGTTTGAGACAAGATCTCGCTCTGCCACTCAGGCTGGAGTGCAGTGGCGTGATGATCTCATCTCACTGCAGCCTCCACCTCCTGGCTCCAGCAATCCTCCTACCTCACCTTCTTGAATAGCTGGGACCACGGTGTGCCACCTGTGTGCCACCACCACATCTAGCTATTTTTTGTATTTTTTTGTAGAGATGGGGTTTCACCATGTTGCCCAGGCTGGTCTTGAACTCCTGAGCTCAAGGGATCCGCTCACCTCGGCTTCCCAAAGTGCTGAGATTACAGGCATGAGCCACCGCACCCCACCATGACCGTTCTTTTCAATTCAGCCCCATTTACAAAATTTTGTGTCCAGTTTGTCTGAAGACATGAATTATAGTTCAAAACTATCTATTTTTTATTATGGTATAATATACATAGCATGAAATTAACCATTTTTATCATTTTAACCATTTTAAGTGTATAATTCAGTGGCATTACGTTCATTAACAATGTGTGCCACCAACACCATTATCTACAGTACTTTAAGAACTTTTTCATCATCCCAAACAGAAATTCTGTGCCCATTAAACAATAATTCCCCATTACCCACTCCTCAGCCCTTGGAAACCTCTATTCTACTTTCTATCTCTATGAGAAATATGTTGCCTGTTCTAGAAACCTCATATAAGTGAAATCATACAATATTCGTCCTGCCGTATGTGGCTTGTTTCACTTAAAATAATGTCTTCACGATTCATCCATGTTGTAGTATCTATCAGAACTGCCTTCCTCTTTATAGCTGAATAATACCCCGTTGTTATGACTATGACATTCATCTGTTGATGGACATGTGGGTTGTTTCCACCCATAACAATCTATTTTTATGCACTCTCTGTGCAGTCACTAAAATGAAATTACTTATCAGTTCTGGACCTCCCATCTCATACCAGTGTTCCCTTGTCCAAAACCCTGGGACTAAGAGTACCTGAATAAGCCAGTCTCACAGCTCTTGGGGCTGTGCTGGGCTCCCACTGTCTGTGGGAATAGCTCTGGTATCTGTCTAGCACTAGCAGGAGAGGAAAACAGAGGTTCTACAATAGACTCAAACAAGAGGGCCTCAAATTCTTTCATTCAGCCACTTGAACATTGAATAATCATGTCAAACACATCATTTTGTATTTCAAAACCCAGACTTACTTCTACAATTTCAGTCGTTAGAAAAACAGATTAGCACATAAAATTTTTCAAATACCCACAAAGATGCAAAACGACTTCAGTATTCATAAAATGATGTACGATTGATGAATACTTCTAAATGTAATATTAAGTCAGATGTGCCCTTAGATGTTTTCTAATTTCTTAACATAACCAGAAATAAATGAAAGACAGAAACATAGAAAATAGAATACCTAGAGAAATGTAAAAACCCTCAAAAGAGTTTAATTTCAGGCAAATTATATTTAGATAACTTGATTTTTGGCAAATTGACCCAAAGCTATAAGTAACACTAAATGTTGTGGTCATCCAGAAGGACAGAGACCATACAAGGCCATTAGATTTGGCAATCAGGATTTTAAATGGACTGGTTTCAATAAAGTAATGGCAGAAGTAGAAACCACGTTGCAGGAATAATGAAAGCAACAGAGACAAGAATATATAGGCAGAGGCTATAGGCATATTCTCAAAAAATTTGGTAAGAAGAAAGTAATAGGATGACAGCTTATAAGGAGTAGTATTAGGGTCAAGACCCAAGCATGTTTCTAAGGCACAGAAGGAACCAATTAAAAAGATTCAGAAGAGGGAATCATTCCTTTGTTCCCATTGAATAAACACTTAATAGCTGCCTCCTGTGTATCAGCCACTGTACTAGGGGTACAGCCCCCAGGGAGATCTATATATAGTAAGAAACAAAGAGAAAAGAATCATGAGCAATGGAGTGTGAGAAGAGCAATAACCCAAGGATGTACCAAGTTCAGCAGAATATTTACTTCTGCCCCAGTGAAGCAAGGAGGAGAAATTCTTCAAGGAAATGAATGGGCATTCCCTGGAAAGACAAGAGGAAAATATTCCAAGCAAGGCAAGCCTGAAGGCCACAAACAGCATGGTCCTCCTGGGCCCTGTGCTGTGGGAGAGGGGGAGGCTGAGAGGCAAGGACCAGCCCATCCCAGAGTCAACGGGAGCAGCTCAGCTGCAGTCTACTCACAAGGTGGAAATCCACAAACAATTTAGCTAGAAAGAAAAGGATCTGCTGCCAGGAAACTAAAAACAGCCTAGAAAAATACTGCACGAGCCCCCTGGGGTGTTGACCAGCCCAAAAGCTCTTGTAGTTCCACTACTTCAATCCAAACGCCCATTCAGGGCAATGAAGCGTCCATCATGTTCTTACGGAGGTGGTGTATCTTTACCTCACGGGCAGAGGTGAGGCTGGCCCCCAGACACCTGCTCCGTGGGATGTGTCCAGGCTTAGCTGTTTGCTCCTTTGTGGGTGTCGGGGCCTTTCATCTGTGCACATGGACCATGTCACCTACTAGCCAAAAGATTCCTGAGGCTAGGCCCTGTCATCCCCTCCCTCTCCACATCCCACAGCCTGGCATCAGAGTTCACAGAGTGGATGTGAACTTAGCTTTGTTTCTCTCTTCAGGGCCGAATGGACAGGTGATGAGCCGCTGCCCTACCAACCCACGTTTTCGGATGGCTGGCAACTTCCAGAGCCCTCCAGCCAAGTAAGGGGAGCTTGGCACAGAGCCCTAGCACAGCCCTAGTCCCTGGCTAGTTTCTGCCCTCCCCATCCAAACCATGGTCACACAACTAGTGTGACCTAACACTGGCAAGCCAGCAAATTCCATGGAAACCCAAAAGTCACCACCAGACTGCAAACAGGAGATATTTGGGGAGACTCTCAGGGCTGGGACATAGGCTCAATTTCTGAGGCCCCATCTCCAAGTGGTGGGTGGGTGGGTTCATGTGGGCACCTGTATCTGCATACTGGGGGAGACAGGAAAAGCGATAGGAGGCAGCTGTGTGTGAGCTGCTTATGCCTGTGGTCAGATACCCCAGCTCCCTCCCACCATGCTGGCTGCCTCCTGCTCTGACTCACTCTCTGTTCTGTCCCTTACAGGCACCCTTAGGATACCAGGCCCCTGTTTCCCCTCGGTATGCTTTGGGCTTAGTAGGGACCATGTGGTCCTGGGGAGGACAGGGCTGTTCCTTTGGATCTCTGGCTCTCTACATCTCAAGAGAGCCAACAGGGTCTCTTTTAGCCAGACAAACATGTACAAGGACATCCCTCTCCTACCTTGGGGGAAAAACAGTGTTCTACCCTCCTAGGCTCCCATAGCTTCTTCTCATGATACTACCCACACATGTTTCTGATCTCCTAAACTCCAGTATAAAGTGCTTAGGGCAGAGCTCAGATGTAGAAAATTCCACTCCCGGAAATGTCTTCAGAAATCAATGACATTTCAGACCCCTCCTGCCTGCAGAAAGCCCCACTCCAAGCCCCACCTAACATTGACCTGCCAGCAAACTCTAAAGAAACCCAAAAGTCACCATCAGACTGCAGGCAGGAGATACCTGGGGGGACTTTCAGGGCTGGGATATAGGCTCAATTTCTGAGGCCCCATTCTCCAGCCATCCTGACTCTGTTTCTTAGGAAGGGAAGTCACAGGTTAGGGAGCACCTCACACTTTCCTCAGGAGAAGACACACAACAATGACCCTCAGCCTGGGGACCCCAACTCCAGACCCTCCAGCCCCAAACCTGTCCAGTCAGCCCTGAAAATGCAAGTCTTATATGAGTTTGAAGCTAGGAACCCACGGGAACTGACTGTGGTCCAGGGAGAAGAGCTGGAGGTGAGGCTTGGGCCAGAGGCTAGAAAAGGAGGTGGTGGTTGGTGGGAGCTACAGGCAGCCAAGGGTGGGTGGTCCAGGGAGGGGGCTGCCAAGGTGGGTGGCCTAGACAGGGAGAAGGAGGGTAGGAAAGGGCCGGAGGGAGAAAGCCTTGTGTGGGGAGGGCAGG
This sequence comes from Rhinopithecus roxellana, assembly GCF_007565055.1. Classification (NCBI taxonomy): domain Eukaryota; kingdom Metazoa; phylum Chordata; class Mammalia; order Primates; family Cercopithecidae; genus Rhinopithecus; species Rhinopithecus roxellana. Next base: position 32,103,095 of record NC_044556.1, on the reverse strand, counting down.
CTGGCTGGACAGAGGCTCAGGGGACTGAGGTGGTGACTCTTGGCAGGTTCTGGATCATAGCAAGCGGTGGTGGCTGGTGAAGAACGAAGCGGGACAGAGTGGCTACATTCCCAGCAACATCCTGGAGCCCCTACAGTCGGGGACCTCTGGGACCCAGGACGGGTCACCCTCTCAGGTACTACCCAGCCTGGACTATCCAGAGCCCTAAGTCCTGAGTTGGAGGTGGGGGTGAGGAAGATTCAGTGGCAAGTGGAGGAGATAGTCTTGGTTTGATTTAAACTGTATTATTGCATGCTTAGTGTGTGCCAACTTTATCATGGGGCCAGAGCAGAGAATAAGACCAGCTCCCTGCCAGACCAGAAAGCCACAGAGTAAGAGAATTGATTTGATGGGAACCTAGAGAAGGGACCCAGATGTTAGGGGCTGTGGTTGACTGTGAGATGAGATGGACTCTGACCCCTGGTTCCCCCTGATTCTAGGTTCCAATGCTTCGACTTAGATCGAGGCCTGAAGAGGTCACAGCCTGGTTGCAGGCAGAGAACTTCTCCATTGTGTGAGTGCCTGGCCCTACCGGATGTGGAGGGAGAAACTTTATAAAGGGCTAACCAAGGAAACCCAGAGACCCAGAACATACAACCTGGCCTACATTGTACATGACCCCCATCCAGCACTGTCTCCGCTGAGTTAGAGGACAGAGCAGAGGCGTGTTCAAGCCTAGATTAGAGATTAAGTGGGGAACCCTGCTGTGGCAAAGGCAGCAAGGCTCAGGGGAGTGGACTCGGGAAGAACCCCAGCTGCCAGCTCAGTCGCCCTTCCCCAGCCAGAAGATTCTCTCCCAGAGCACTTCTTTCAAGCCTGGAAGTTCTGAAATTGGCTGAAGCCAAATGCTGACTGTACTCCTTCACTCCCAGACAGCCTACTCCATGAATTTTTCTGTAACCCCAACCTCCAAGCCCAAAGAGCCCCTTTTCTATCCAAATGCTCAGGCCTAGAGTGCTTCCAGCGCACCACTGATGGCTTTTGCCGTTTTGTTCACAGCACGGTGAGGACACTTGGGTCCCTGACGGGGAGCCAGCTACTTCACATGAGACCTGGGGAGCTACAGATGCTATGTCCACAGGAGGCCCCACGAATCCTGTCCCGGCTGGAGGCTGTCAGAAGGATGCTGGGGGTGAGGACACCCTGGGGTCCTGACACCCATTGGGACTGTCTGGTGCTCCTGGGTGAGAGAGAGTGCGAAGTTGACAGGCCTGCCGGCCCAGCCCTGGGGCAGAACTGAGTGTGGCGGGTGCTGGGCACAGGATATTCCCCCAGGGGCTTAGCTTCATGCATTCAGGCTTACCTTGAGGCTCCAAGCTTATTGGTGGCATAAGCTCTGCAGATCCCTCACCCGCCACCAGCCTCATCTGAATCTTTTTCTTTCCTCAGATAAGCCCTTAGCCACCAGCTTAGATACCTCCAAGAACCAGGCCCTGCTAATGCAAGATGGCAGATCTGATACCCATTAGAGCCCCGAGAATTCCTCTTCTGGATCCCAGTTTGCAGCAAACCCCACACCGCAGCTCATACAGCAGAAACAATGGACAGGCCCAGAGGCTGAAGCAAACAGTGACCCTTCTGGCTGTGTTGGAGCCTCCCCAGTAACCACCTATTTATTTTATCTCTTTCCCAAATCTGGAGCATTTATGCCTAGGCTTGTCAAGAATCTGTTCAGTCCCTCTCCTTCTCAATAAAAGCATCTTCAAGCTTGTCATGTGCCTCCCTCGTGGCTTCTTCTGGGCCTGAGGGAGACCAAAGGCGGGGAGGCAGGAAGGGCTGGGACACTTGGCATGAAAACGGCAGCAAGCCTACATCCATCACTGAGCCAGATTGTTTGAATGTGAGTGGACATTCACACAGCAACCTGGAGCTGGGAATCAATTTAAGAATCATGGTCCAAGCTCTCCTGACTCTCTTTCCAAACAAACTCCAAAATAAAGCTATGCTCACTATCTTTTTCGCACACACGTCTCTCAGTATATTCCAAGGCACCCAGCACAGCTGCAGACACACCACTTCACAGTAGCAAAGAGCACAAGGACCGACAGCTGTGGGCTTTGGTCAGTTGCACCAGCTGGCTGGGTGAACTCCAGCAAGTCATTCCACTCTTTGGGACCCTGTTTTCTCAAGGGTTAAGCAAAGAGTCTGGACTGTCCGTAGCTTTGTATATTTTTTAGTAAAAGTAGCTTTCTTTAACCTCAAAGGAGTCCCCTCTCTACATACCAGTAGCTATACTTGTATTGATTTAGTCAACAGATAAGGCCCAATGTACTTGTGGATTTGAGGGTTCTTAAAATGTTCCCTTAAATCTCTCTTAGCTGAATTTGTCCATGACCCTAACATTGTCTGGGCCCCAGACTGCTCTGTTTTTAGACTGCCTATGTCATTCCCTGAAGTTCCTGGCCTCAGAAAATTATCTCTCATAGCTGTTAACAGAATAGGAAAGCAACAATTTTCCCTCACAAAAGAGAGAAAAGGTGAGACCCTTTGGGTGTAAATTGTCAAGGGCAAAAGTTACCCAGAAAAGTTAATTTCTTGGGATAAGGGAGGAGGTATTAACCCATCACCCTCCATTGCCTCCCAGAGCTAAAAGAGCCTAGAAGCAGGGAAACTGTTCATGACCAGAAAAAAGTGTTTTCACCTGGTGTTCCCCAGACTTCCCAAGAAGACTGCCATGCAGCGAGAGGCTGTTCAGATGGCCAAGTGCAGGGAAACTAGCACCAACTGTGTTATTAGACAGATCTAGGTCTGAATCCCAGACCATCTGTGGGACCTCAAGCTTAGAGGAGCAACTCCCCTAACCGCTCCAGGAAGTTTCTTCTTCTAGAAAATGGGCATAACACCTACTTCCTAAAGTTGTTGTGCAGCTTAAATTGGAATAAATTAGCTAACATACATAAACACTTAAATATTGCCTGGCATATGATAGGTACTCAATAAATGCTAATCTTAAACCTCAGGTGAATTTGTGACTGGCCTTTTGCTTTCTTGGGAATGAGACACAGGCATTATAAATTTCACCTGTCCCTGTGGTTTGTACTCTTTTCCTTTCTTCTGTTTAGCAAAATGCCCTTTTTAAAAGTCCCAACCTTGCTTCAGTTGAACTGATGGGCAAATATGATTTCCCACACCCAAGCTAGGGGATCTAGGAGCTCAGAGTGCCCTGAGGGCTGTGCTGCGGAGGCCTGGCCAGAACCCTCAGAGCTGCTCAGGACTCCTTCCTCTGTCACTCCTCCACAGTCAACTAGAACCCTATCTCTCCCGAGTTGACCCTGCTGCAAATCTGTGCCCCGTTTCATTTGCATGGGCCCTGCTGAAATTCAGAAGCTTAGTTCTTCCCATGACTATAGGGGCCTCCTGCAGGTCTCTTGCTCTGTCAAGGTCAAAACCCCTACTTTCCTAAATTCAACCATTGATTCTCCATCTTCATCTTACTTGATCAGCCACACTTGACACAGTTGATCACTTCTCCCTTTAAACATCTTCACTTGGCTTCCAAGGCCCTTTGTTTTCCTCCTACCTCCCTGGCCATTCCTTTTCAGACTACTTTGCTGGTTCGCTCTCATTTTTCCCTAATCTTTACAAGTTGATATGCCAGAGCACCTCAAACCCTTAGACCTCATCTCTGCTACTCGTGCTCCCATGGTGATCTCATTTAGTCTCTGGTTTCAAATGCAATCTACAGAGTGATCACTCCTGTACTTGCTGTTTCCCTTTTCCTAGAGTTCTCCCTGCCTCCTGCAGGTAGGAAGTGATTCAAGATAAGAGATGGAGAGAGCTCTTCTGGCCAGGATAGAGGGTGATTCTGAGAAGGCTTCAAGGAATAGGTGAGCTTTTGAGCAAGGCTACTTGAGGAAGGGTAGGCCATGGACATTAGGGTGCAGGCAAGAGCAGACCAAACATGCTTGTAAAAGGAACAGCAATTATTCTGTTTTATATTTATATCAGCCCATGGTGGCCCCTACAGCAGAGTGGCTTGATCTCTCACCTCTTTCAGGTCTTTGTTTAAAGATTAACTTCTTCATGAGGACTTCTATGAACATATCCTTTAAAAACACAAATCCCCTTCCTACTAGGACTCCCCCAATTCCCATCCTGAGACCCCCCTCTTCTCGATTTTATTTCTATCTACAGGATGTGTATCACCATCTGACTTACTAGATATTTACTATATATTAGTTTATTTATTCCCCATTAGAATGTAAACTTCCTGAGGGCAGGCATTTTGTCTGTTGAGTTCAATTCTGTATCCCCAGTACCTAAAACAGTGCCTGTCCATAACAGGCATGTTAAACATTTTTGGACAGATGAATGAGTGAATGAAAAATGGTAGTACCTTTCCTCCTCCAGTCCATGCTACACAAAGAGGCAAGATTAATTTCCCTAAATGCGTGAGCATTAGGAAGTGGGAGGGGTTGGAGAAGGTGGAAATTATAATAAGGAAACCATAAACTACTTAAGCCCATAAAACAAAGGTAGGAAACATTCAAGATAAGAGACCTCTTCTGGCCAGGATAGAGGTTCGTTCTGAGAAGACTTCAAGGAGAAGGCAGACATTTGAGCAAGGCTGCTGAGGAAGGATAGGCTGTGGATATTAGGCTGCAGGCAGGAGGATCACAGGGCAAACACTCCAAGGCGGGAAATGCAAGTGTGTGTAGAAGGAACAGCAAGCATTTTTGGGTTGGGCTGGCTTATGAAGTTGTGACGGGCTGACGGCGAGATAGGACTGGAAAAGCATGTTGGGGTCAGGTTGCAGAGGTCCTTGACTGACAGAGAGGGGAGCTTGGTCTGTGGGGAATCCTCTGCTCTGTGTGGTCAGAGGCTGGTCCGACTCTCCGGCCTTGCCCCAGTCTCCCTATCCCTCATTCCAGCCCCGGCTAGCTCGGTAAAAACGGCGCGAATCTCGCTCTCCCTGGCTAACTAGGGTCCCAACTGCCTGGCTAGTGTTGCTTTTCGCGTCTTCACTGACACCATTAATGAATGAAGTCTGGCTCCCACCCGTGGGGAAGGGAGGAGCCTCAACCTCCGGTCCGCTTGCTCGCCTGCAGCGCTCCCGCCCAGGTCCCGCCTCGGGTTGCGAGGCCCTGAACCCCAACACCGACAGAAGTAGCGCCTGCGCACGGCCCTGTGGAGCCGCGGAGGGAGGGGACGGAGAACGGGGCGGAGGCGGAGTCAGGACGCCAGCGCGTGGGCCCCGCCCCCTTATGTCGGGTATAAAGCCCCTCCCGCTCAAGGTTTCCCCAGTCCGCCAAGGCTCGGAAACCCTTCGCTATGTCGTGCGAGTCGTCTATGGTTTTGGGGTACTGGGATATTCGTGGGGTGAGTGCCGTCTTAACGGTAGAACAGCTCGGTCAAAGAGAGGGACGCGGAGACGGCGGGTCTCTGGGTTCCCGGTCTCCAGTAGGAGCAGCTCTACGCGGGAGCATTTTCGAGCTGCCGAGCCACAGACGTCGACCCCTGCCCAGCCTCTGGGATGGCGGGCCCTGTGGGGAGGGGCCGAGGAGACCACGCAGGGGCCGGGCTTGGGGGGTAGCTTAACCACCGCCCCGGCAGGATGCAGGGGCTCGGCAGCCCCGGAGCCGGGGACGTTAGCGGGCGGGCGTTGGGAATGGGTGGGAGCTGCGCAGTCGCTGAATCGCTGTTTCCCCCAGCTGGCGCACGCCATCCGCCTGCTCCTGGAGTTCACGGATACCTCCTATGAGGAGAAACGATACACGTGTGGGGAAGGTAATGCCGCTCTGCGTGCCCGTGTAGCCAAGCTGGCCCTCCACCTGCCCAGGTCTTTTACGCCCAGAGGGTGGTGGCGTCTCGCCAAGGCCGGGTGGGACGTCTGCCCCAGTCTGGATGGATAGCGACACATCCTTTATCTGGAACTGGGGGTTCTCTCTTTAACATAGCCCAACCGCATCTTAATGCTTAACCAAATAGGGCTCAGAGGCTCAATGGTTATGCTTTTAGGGCCCGGGAGTTTGAGGTATTGGGGACCAAGTCATTTCTTTAGATCTTTCGCTCTTGTCAGGTGAGGTATTAAGGAGGTTGGGTCCCACTTAATTCTGTCTTTTACAGCTCCTGACTATGATCGAAGCCAATGGCTGAATGTGAAATTCAAGCTGGACCTGGACTTTCCTAATGTAAGTGGCTTTAGTAGAGGTGGCGGGCAGAAGGGAAAGCCTTCAAGTGTATCCAAATTTGCCTCTTTCCTGCCTGGTACAGAAGGATGCAAAATAGGGGATCTGAACCTGGATAGAATAAATAGAATTCAGGGGTCCTTGAACTGGATGGATATGTATTTTCTTTTTTTTTTTTTTTTTGAGACGGAGTCTCGCTCTGTCGCCCGGGCTGGAGTGCAGTGGCCGGATCTCAGCTCATTGCAAGCTCCGCCTCCCGGGTTTACGCCATTCTCCTGCCTAAGCCTCCCAGTGGCTGGGACTACAGGCGCCCGCCACCTCGCCCAGCTAGTTTTTTGTATTTTTTTAGTAGAGACAGAGTTTCACCGTGTTAGCCAGGATGGTCTCGATCTCCTGACCTCGTGATCCTCCCGTCTCGGCCTCCCAAAGTGCTGGGATTACAGGCTTGAGCCACCGCGCCCGGCCTGGATATGTATTTTCATTCCCATTAACCACTAGCAAAAGTGATTTCCTTTTATTGTGAAGAGAGACAATAAGTGACATTGGTTATTAGCCATGTCTGTCACTTTGTCACTAGTAGAAATCAGATATTTTCTTTTTTGTGTGTTTTTTGTTCTTTTGTTTTGAGACAGGGTCTCTATTGCCTAGGCTGGAGTACAGTGGCACAATCGCAGCTCACTGCAGCCTCAACCTCCCAGGCTCAAGCAGTCCTCCCACCTCAGCCTCCCAAGGAGCTGGGACTACAGGCACAGACCACCATGCCCAGCTAATTTTCGTATTTTTGTTAGAGATGGGGTTTTGCCGTGTTACCCAGGCCAATCCTGAACTCCTGGGCTCAAACAATCCTCCCACCTCAGCCTTCCAAAGTGCTGGGATTATAGGCGTGAGCCACTGTGCCCAGCCTGAAATCAGGTAGTTTTGTATTCTATTAAATGCATTGCAGATATTTTAAGTGATATTTATATATGTGTAAATAAATATATACATATAATGTTATTTACTTTGAGACTATGTTAGTCATTACATCTGCTTACTATTTAATGCATTAATAGGCATGTTACGCTATTTGAATTTTTAAAAATATTTTTTGATTGTGTAAATTATCTATTTTGCTTCATGCTTTTAACAACTTTATTCTGAGAAAAGGTCCATGGCATGTACATACACCCACATATACACACACTAATTTAAGAACCCCTGTCTAGAATCTCGTGAACCCAGTTGCTACCTTCTACTTATTTTCTTTTTTCTCCTAACGCAGCATCTTCTCTTTCTTGTTCACTGCCCTGCAAGTGTTCTTTTCCCCAGGAGAGAGAGGTAGGGAATCAAGAGAGAGGTAGGTTGTTCATCTGGCCTGTCCTTTTCCTTTCAGCTGCCCTACCTCATGGATGGGAAGAACAAGATCACCCAGAGTAATGCCATCTTGCGCTACATCGCTCGCAAGCACAACATGTGTGAGTGGGGTAGGGCTGGGGAGGGACCCCAGGCTGGTAGTTTGTCTGAGAGTGGACAATGCCAAGGGTGATTTGTTATCATTTGGCCTACAGGTGGTGAGACTGAGGAAGAAAAGATTCGAGTGGACATCGTAGAGAACCAAGTAATGGATTTCCGCACACAACTGATAAGGCTCTGTTACAGCTCTGAGCACGTGAGTTTCTTTAGCACACATCTGCTGAATGGAGTATCAGAAAAAGGGGTATTTAGGAACCCAAGGGTTATCTCTGCTCCATTCTGCTGCTGCTACCTTCCCACCAACCCAGATTATTAGAATAAGAAACAGAACTTATAATTTTTGGTTTGTTTTGTCATGTAATTCCGGTTCTGGTGCCTCTTCTTTCCAAACTCCTCCTTCCCACCCTGCCATCCTCAAGTGAAGGCAATGAGAAGCCACGTAGAGAAGGGGCTACTAAATGTCCATCACTGGCCTGTGCCCTGATTAACTACAAAGGTGATCACCACTATTCTCATTCTGTTTTTTCCTCTCAGGAAAAACTGAAGCCTCAGTACTTGGAAGAGCTACCTGGACAACTGAAACAATTCTCCATGTTTCTGGGGAAATTCTCCTGGTTTGCAGGGGAAAAGGTAGGAAGAAGGGAAAAGAAGAGCACACCTTCTATCTCTGCAGGCTACTACTCCTCAGATCCAAGCATCTTACTGCTTTTCTTCTAGCTCACCTTTGTGGATTTTCTCACCTATGATATCTTGGATCAGAACCGTATATTTGAGCCCAAGTGCCTGGATGAGTTCCCAAACCTGAAGGCTTTTATGTGCCGTTTTGAGGTGATGTTTCCTGCACCTTTCTCTTATAAAAACACTCACAGGCTTCCCTGGGCCCTGTAGGATCCCGTTGTGGTGGATTCTTGCCTGGCTTTTGCCTAAAGGGATCAATGGTTGGACACCTCTAGACCTTTAAGTCTTGGGAAAAGCCTGACTTCTACACCTTGAAGGCACTGTCTACAAAAAGTGGAGGAGGCAGACATAGGCAACGTGAATGTTGCTGTTTTGGTATGCATCTGTTGGACTGGGTTGGGGTCTTTATAAGATTTGGTGTATTTTCCTTTCAGGCTTTGGAGAAAGTCGCTGCCTATATACAGTCTGATCAGTTCTTCAAGATGCCCATCAACAACAAGATGGCCCAGTGGGGCAACAAGCCTGTATGCTGAGCAGGAGGTAGACTTGCAGAGCTTGTTTTGTTTCATCCTGTCCCTAAGGGGTCAGCACTCTTATCTTTGCTCTTTTCAATAAATAGCATTTAGGTTACTGGTGTCCAGCTGAATTTCTCTTGGGTATAAAGGCTAAAAGGGAAAAAGAATATGTGGAGAACCATCAAGATATGAATTGAATCACTGCAACACTGGCATCCCCCTACTCCCCAACTGAGTTCAAGCGCTGTAGGTTCATGCCCAAGCCTTGAGAGTGGGTACTAGAAAAAGAGATTGCACAGTTAGAGAGAGCAGGTGTGTTAAATGGGACTGGAGTCCCTGTGAAGACTGGGTGAGGATAACACAAGTAAAACTGTGGTACTGATGGACTTAACTGGAGTTCAAAAACCATCCTGTGTACACATGGGAGTTTAGTGTGATAAAGGTAGTATTTCAGACTGGTGGGCTGGCCAGTAGAGTTGGGAAAATTGTTTACTCATTAAAAATAATAGACCCCCCACTTGACACTATTCACTAAAATCTGGAATTTAAGGCCCAACATTAAACACAGAGCTGTTGAAGTATTGATGAAAATGTAAGAATTTTTGTGACCGTGAGGTAGGAGAAGTTTCTTTAAAGACATAAAAAGAAAAAACTATAGGCTGCTTTGCCTGTGGAGTAGCGTTCTTTATTCTTTTACTTTTTTAAACAATAACAAAATCACAAAGGAAAGATTTACCAATTGAATAGGGTCAAATTCTACAACTTTTCCTAAGGCACACACAATAAATGACAAGTGAGACAAAAAGCACTAGTATAAAGATTATATAAAGACCTGTAAATCATTAAGACAACTGAGTTCTTAAAAATGGACAAAATAAATGAATAATTTATAAAGTAGAAATGTGGCCAAAAACATCTAAAAGATGTTTATAATGCAAGGAACTATAAATTACAACAGTGAGAAACCATATTTCCTTCTATCCGATGAGTAAAAAGTTTCTAAAGTGTTGGCAAGGCTTGGGAAAGTGATATGCATTTCCTGCTGGTCAACTTGTAAATTAGTATAGCTACTTTGGAGGACAGTTTAGCAACATCTGCTAAAATTTAAATCATATCCTATGACCCAGCAATTCCATGCTATAAAAACTCATCCATGGCTGGGGTTGGTGGCTTACACCTGTAATCCCGGCACTTTGGGAGGCTGAGGTGAGAGGATCACGAGGTCAAGAGATCGAGACCATCCTGGCCAACATGGTGAAACCCCATTTCTACTAAAAATACAAAAATTAGCTGGGCATAGTGGCATGTGCCTATAGTCCCAGCTACTCAGGAGCCTGAGGCAGGAGAATTGCTTGAACCCAGGAGGCAGAGTTTGCAGTGAGCTGAGATCACGCCACTGCACTCCAGCCTGGCTACAGAGCGAGACTCTGTCTCAAAAAAAAAAAAAAAAAAACCAAAAAAACTCATTCAAAGAGGTATATACTAAGATGTTCACTGTGGCATTGTTTGTAATGACAGATAAGCGGAAAGCATGTAAATACCTGTCAATACTGTGGAGTACCACGTGGCAGTGGAAGAATGAGACTGAACTGTGTGAACTAACATGCAAAGATCCCCAAAACAGGCCAGGTGTGGTTGCTCACAGCTGTAATAACCACACTTTCAGAGGCTGAGGTGGGAGGATCACTTGAGGCCAGGAGTTTAAGACCAGCCTGGGCAACATAGTGAGACCCCTGTCTCCCAAAAAAAATTTTTTTACCCTGCACAGTTGCTCATGCATAGTCCCAGCTCCTCAGGAGGCTGAGGTGGGAGGATCGCTTGAGCCCAGGAATTTGAAGCTGCAGTAAGCTGTGTTCTTGCCACTGCACTCCAACCTGGGTGACTGAGCAAGACGCTATCTCTTAAAAAAAAAAGATCTCCAGGCATAGAGAAGAGTCTGGAGGGAAACACCAAACTCATAACAGGCTTACTGTAGGCAAGTGGGATAAAGGCCCAGACTCCATGATGGAAGTTAAAGGGCATTTCCAAGTTAAGGCTAAGACTTGCTTTTCTAACTAAGAGAATGTACTCATGCATTGCTTGTTTAGTAGAAACTATTTTTAAGAAAAGAAAGCAAACTTAAGAAACACTGACTCCTTTGGAGATGACTTGGCACCACTCTCCGTTCACAAAGCAGAGTCCGAATAGTCTTCAGAGACAGGCCTGTAGGCCAGATTGTCATCCCCTATGGACCAGAAGCCAAGGATCTCTCTAGTGATGGTCAGAGGGCCCAAATGGCAGGGATACCTGGTGATGTCAGGAGGAATAGTACAGACAGAAGGTGCTAAGCAGACAGTTCAACTGCCATGTTTTGCCACCCCCTATGAGCAGGGATTAGGTGTTCAGGCCAGTATCTTGGGCGTGGGGAGCCTTTGGCCAGAAGAGGTATAAAGCTCAGAAGTTTTTCATTCTGATAACTATTGATATAATTTTCATAGTGTGAGGGAGTGGTATGCTTTAAGGAAAGGCCTTGTGTATTTAAGGGAGGCCAGAGAAATTGAGGATGTCCCTGGGGCTAGATCGGTGCTATAACCAGAAATCAAAAAGGGAATGCGTTATTTATTGCTGTGTAACACTATTGAGAGAGGAGGTAGTTAAGGGATGGATAGGCACATAGAGAGGGAGGGTCTCAGGAGAAGGGATAGAAAGGAACTATGTTCACAAGAACAACCGTGGGACAGCCCCTATACTGCCTCTACAGTTAACAGGAAAAATGTAAGAACTTACCCTTAAGCTGGGATGTTGCTCAGAAGTGACCATCCCAACTTTGGTGCAGGCACAATAAATCAACCTAAATTTCCCTAATTTAACCCAGCTCATTATAATGTCATTAAACATGACATTAGCCTTGTGGTTTTAGCACCCCCATGGGTTTTGCTTAGGCACTCATGGGTAACAACCAAGATGGAGTCACTTTGGCAAACCTTAGGCATGCACAGCTGTAGTACCCCAAGGAGAAAATGTTACCTCTCCCATCTGGGCAAAACCCACAGAAGACTTCCTGGCTTCTGCCACATAAAAGACACAGAACACAGATGTCTTGCTGACAACCTGCTTTCAAGACCCCTGTCTTTGCTGAGAGCTTTCCTTTTTCCCAGTAGATTCTACTCTGCCCTACTCACTTTCCACGTCCATGTGCCTAATTTTTCATGGTCATGGGACAAGAGCCTGAACCTTGCCGTACTCCAGGGGCAAAGGAAGACTTCTAAACTATTCCCACAGATGTAGCAGCCTAAAACAATACATGTTTACGGTCTCCAAGTTTTGTGGATTAGGAGTCTGGGCACAGCTGAACTGGGTCCTCTGCTCAGAGTCTCATCTGAAAACTGCACTCAGTGGGTCAGCCAGAGCTTTGATCTCACCCCCAGGCTCAGTGGGGGAAAGATCTGCCTCCAAGTTTGTGTAATTATTGATAGCATCAGTTCTTTGTTTCCTGTGGGACAGAGGTCCTCCATTTATCATTGGCTGTCAGCTAGAGCCACCTTCAGCTCCTTGCAAAAGGGGCCTCCTCAACATGGCCACCCATTTCACCAAAGCTAGTAAAGGCGTCTCCTGGAAGAAGGAACACTACAGTCCTATGTAATCTAATCACAGCAGTGACATCCCATCACCTGTTCTTATTCTATTAGAAGCAAGTCACTGGCCCCACCCACACTCAAGGGCATGAGTACTAGGAGGTGGGATCATGGGGGCCATCTTAGAGTCTGCTCACCACAAGAGAAGAAGGAAGGAAACAGGAGATTGGTCCTGCAGTCCTATGAGAAAAAAAATCCCGGGAAAGACAGATAACAAGAGAAAGCAGCAAGGTAGGGAATGAGCAATTTGCAAGGGAGAAGTTTAAAAAACTCAGGTCTGCAGGTGAAATGTATTTCACATGAATTCCAGATAGATCACATAGGCAAATCACATGTTTCAATTTTTTTAAATTATTATGTTTGTTAGTGAAACTCCACTCGACAGTTATGTAAAACCTGGACCTTACTGGCCCAGAAAGCAGGGAACAGGGAACACTGAGAGGAACAGACCGTTTCCACAAGAGAGGTGGATCCCCAGTTCTCAATAAGCTCCCAGTTCTAACTCTAATATGGGCCAAGAAAAGAATGCTGTCATAATGGCTGCCTTCAAGCAAGTGGCAGATGTAGGGGGGTGGCTGGGAGCACACCCAAGGCACAGAGGCACAATAGTGATGGGTTTATACAAGTAGCATCAGTAAGGGCTTAAAAGAAAACTTGAAACAGGTGCATTAGATTTGGTGGAGCAGTTCCACAAAGTGTTAGGGAAACTCATTTGTATTCATTGTTGCAGGTTGAGCAACTGGGCATTTCTAATTGAGAAAGAAATAGCTTATGTGATTAAAGGAAAGTTTGTTTTAGAGTTGTTTCACTGTTACTAGGGAGAGAGGGACAGGTGTAGTCATGGACACAGATCTGCCTTTAAAGCCAGTTTAAGAAGCACTTATGAAAACACTTGGACTGTGTATAGAAATTGCACATTCCTTATCCTGCAACTGCAGTACAGGTGGAGCAAATGAGCTACACAGAAAAAGAGGACTTAGGAAGTTCAGATGGTTGGTGGGGGAAGGGAAGAAATAAAATTCAGTGGGTGATTTTTCTAATGTGTAAATTTGTTCACATCACTCCCCTGCTTAAAGATTTTTAGTGGCTTCTAAGACCTCGGGGGCGGGGGGAAACTGTCTTCTCAGGCTTACCTTCACAACCTCACCTCTGCTCCCTTGCCAGTGGCATCCTTGGCATGTGCCCTCCCCCTGCTGCCCTGGAGCACTGGGTCCAGTCCTCCCTTTATGAATTTCCAAGGGACCAGCACTATATGGTGCTCAGGAGCATGGACTCCAGAGCCAGGCCATCTGGGTTCAGATCCTGGCTTTGCCCCAGGTAAATGGTGGCCTCCTGTGCTCAGTGTCTTCTTTGTTAAATGAACCCTCTCTCACAAGGTTGTTATGATAAGTGAGGAGATCACCCCTCATATTGTCTTATGCCCAATTTCTGCCTCAAAGAAAAAGTAGGAGTTAAAGAAAAGACAGAAATGAAATCAGTAGTCAGACAGCCTGGTGCTGCATTCCAGGCCTGGTAGTTAAAGATCAACCCCTGATCTAACTAGTTCTGTTATCTATAGATTCCAGATATTGTATGGAAAAGCAATGTGAAAATCCCTGTGCTGTTCTTTTCCGTTCTGATTATCGGTGCATGTAGCCCCCAGTCACATACCCCCTGCTTGCTTGATCGATCCACTATCCTCTCACATGGACCCCCTTACAGTTGTAAGCCCTTAAAAGGGACAGGAATTGCTCACTTGGGAAGCTTGGTTTTTGGAGATGTGAGTCCACCAGTGCTCCCAGCTGAATAAAGCCCTTTCCTTCCACAACTCGGTGTCTGAGGGGTTCTTGTCTGCGGCTCGTCCTGCTACATTTCTTGGTTTTCTGACCAGGAATTGAGGTGATTAATGGACAGTTGAGGCAGCTCCTTAGGCAGGTTAGGCCACCCTGTGAAGCATCCCTGTGGGGAACTCCAGCCAGCTTGAAAGATGCAGATCCTGAGAGTGCTCCCTGAGGGCAGGACATTGCCCCAGTGGAACACCTCACCAGAGAAGCACATGACAGGCTCCCATGGAGGATCAACGCAGTGGCTGAACACCAGGAAGGAACTGGCACTCGGGGTCCAGACATCTGAAACTTGGTAAGACTGGTCTTTGGAACTTGCCCATGCCATTTGAGTGGAAGCGTGGCCTGATCACCCATGATGTGTTTGTACCAGCACTTTGGTTTTTGTTTTTGACTTGACTTGGATTGCTTGATACTTTGGTTTTGGTTTTGACCTGACTTGGATTTCTTGATACCCTGATTTTGGTTTTGATTCTGGTTTGGTGTAAACTGTAAAAGTGTGTGTGTTTCTCTTTACCCATTCTTTGTTTTGTGGTATGCATGTGGTGTGAGTGTGGTGTTTTGTCTCAAGGAAACATGGGTCAGGCACAAAGTAAGCCCACCCCACTAGGAACTATGTTGAAATTTTTCAAAAAGGAATTTAAGGGAGACTATGGAGTTACTATGACACCAGGAAAACTTAGAATTTTGTGTGAGATATACTGGCTAGCATTAGAGGTGAGCTGGCCATCAGAAGGAAGCCTGGACAGGTCCCTTGTCTTGAAGATATTGCACAGCGTAACCTGTAAGCCAGGGCACCCAGATCAGTTCCCGTATATAGATTCTTGGTTACAGCTAGTTTTAGATCCCCCACAGTGGTTAAGAGGACAGGCAGCAGCAGTACTAGTAGCAAAGGGACAGTTAGTTAAAGAAGGTTCTCGCTCCACCTGCTGAGGGAAGTCAGTGCCAAAAGTCCTGTCCGAACCAACTTAGTTCCTAGTGGGGTGGGCTTACTTTGTGCCTGACCCATATTTCCTTGAGACAAAACACCATACTCATGCCACACACACCACAAAAGAAGAATCATGGCAGGAATTGGTACCAGCAGTGACCCCTACTTATCGAGAGCAAGGGCTTCCCACTCCTGAGTCCACAGTACCTACATCTCCACCAGATATCCACACTCCTAGACCACCCAGAGTAGACAAAAGAGGAAGTGAAGCCATGGGAGAAACTCCTCCCTTGGCAGCTCACTTATGGCCCAAGAGTGGAATCCAAATGCCCCTGAGAGAACAGCAATATACTAGGGTAGATGAGGACAGACACCTGGTGGAAAGGCATGCCTTTGTGTATCAACCTTTCTCCTCTGCTGACCTCAATTGGAAAAATAATACTCCATCTTACACTGAAAAGCCTCAAGCTTTAATTGACTTGCTCTAAACTATTATACAGACTCATAATCCTACTTGGGCTGATTGCCACCAGCTGCTCATGTACCTCTTTAATACAGATGAAAGGCGAAGGGTGCTCCAGGCGTCAACTAAGTGGCTACAGGAGCATGTCCCAGCAGATTACCAAAACCCCCAAGAATATATAAGAATTCAGCTGCCAGGAACAGACCCCCAGTGGGACCTAAATGAGGGACCAGACATAGAGAGGCTAAGACGGTACCATGAGGCATTGACAGAAGGTCTAAAGAAAGGCGCTCAAAAGACTACAAATGTAAATAAGGTCTCTGAGGTCATCCAAGGAAAAGAGAGTCCAGCGCAATTCTATCAAAGACTGTGTGAGGCTTACCATATGTACACTCCTTTTGATCCAAATAGCCCTGAAAATCAGCTCATGATTAACATGGCCTTAGTTAGTCAAAGCGTGGAAGACAGCAGGAGAAAATTGCAGAAACAGGCTGGGTTTGCGGGTATGAATACCCCGCAGTTACTGGAAATAGCCAATCAAATGTTAGTGAATAGAGATGCAATAAGCTGCAGAGAAAGTCGTGAAGGAAGGTGAATGCCAGGCCAGGCGAAACGCTGACTTACTGGCCACGGCCATTAGGGGAATTCCCCCAAAAGGAGAGGGAAAGGGGGGTTCTGGGAAGAACAAGCAATCTAATAGCCCACACTTGCATTGTAACCAATGTGCCTATTGTAAGGAAATAGGAAATTGGAAAGATAAGTGTCCTCAACTGAAGGAAAAGCAAGGTGATTCAGAGCAAAACACCTCAGATAAAGACAAGGGAGTTTTGTACAATCTGGCTGAAGGGCTATTAGACTGAAGGGGACTGGGCTTAAGTGTTGGGGTCCGCGTGTTTCCTAAACAAAGGAATGAACACACAAGACAACACAGGACGAGACAAACATGGCGGCCGCCCCGAACGACACGCTCTACTTTATTTTATACAGTCATTTGTGGAATGTTGCCAAGTCATAAGACACATTGTTGTTTTTCTGACCTTTCCCTGATTTTCTGGATTTTCAGGATGTTTGCACATAAACCAGCCCTCAGGGTCTGCTGTTTGCAGCTGGCTCCTTTGTCCTCCCTGTTTGCAGGGAAGGAATGCCCTGCTTTGTTTGCAAGAGCAGGACTTATAGGGAACATCTCGTTTGTGAGCAGGTAGTCCTCTACACTTAAGTGCCCCCAAGGAGCCCACGGTCAGGATTACAATTAGGGGCAAGGACGTTAAGTTTTTGGTCGATACTGGTGCTGAACATTCAGTAGTGACCACCCTGGTTGCCCCCTTATCCAAGAAAACTGTAGATATAATCGAAGCAACAGGAGTTTCCACTAAGCAGGCTTTCTGTCTACTGTGGACCTGCTCGGTGGGGGGACATGAAATAGTTCACTAGTTCTTGTACATGCCTGACTGTCCCTTGTCTTTGCTGGGAAATGAATTGCTTAGCAAGCTGAGAGCCACCATCTCCTTTACAAAACAGAGCTCTTTACAGCTAAAGTTACTGGAAATAGGAGTTATCATGGCCCTTGTGGTCCCCCGGGAAGAAGAATGGAGACTTTTTCTAACCGAGCTAGGCCAAGAGATAAAACCAGCTCTAGCTAAGTGATGGCCCCGAGTATGGGCAGAGGATAATCCTCCAGGACTGGCGGTCAACCAAGTCCCCGTACTCATAGAAGTTAAACCTGGGGCCCAGTCAATTAGACAAAAGCAGTATCCAGTTCCCAGAGAAGCTCTAGAAGGAATCCAGGTTCATCTCAGGCACTTAACAGCCTTTGGAATTATAGTCCCTTGCCAGTCTCCATGGAACACCCCACTCCTGCCTGTCCCCCAAGCACTAACAGCCAGTACAGGACTTGTGCTTGGTCAACCAAGCTACAGTGACTCTGCACCCAACAGTTCCTAAGCCTTACAAATTGTTAGGGTTGCTGCTGACTGAGGACAGCTGGTTTACCTGTCTGGACTTAAAAGATGCCTTCTTTAACATCAGACTAGCTCCTGAGAGCCAGAAGCTGTTTGAGTTTCAGTGGGAAGATCCAGAGTCAGGTGTCACTACTCAGTACAGTTGGACCTGGCTTCCCCAAGGG
This sequence comes from Rhinopithecus roxellana, assembly GCF_007565055.1. Lineage (NCBI taxonomy): Eukaryota > Metazoa > Chordata > Mammalia > Primates > Cercopithecidae > Rhinopithecus > Rhinopithecus roxellana. The sequence continues at coordinate 32,085,330 of NC_044556.1, read as the reverse complement.
TTCAAGAACTCCCCTACTATCTTCGGGGAGGCCCTGACTTGAGACCTGCAAAAGTTGCCTGCTAAAGACCTAGGCTGCGTCTTGCTCCAGTAAGCGGACGACCTTCTGCTGGGACACTCCATGGCAGTCGGGTGCACAAAAGGGACGGATGCCCTGCTTTGGTACCTGGAGGACTGTGGGTATAAGGTGTCCAGGAAGAAAGCTCAGATCTGCAGATAGCAGGTACACTACCTGGGATTCACTATTCGGAAAGGGGAGTGTAGCCTGGGGTCAGAAAGAAAGCAGGTCACCTGCAGCCTACTGGAACCTAAAACCAGAAGACAAGTAAGGGAATTCCTAGGAGCTGTGAGGTTTTGTGGATTATGGATTCCAAACTGCAGTACTAGCCAAGCCTTTGTACAGGGTTACAAAGGGGGGTGACTGGGAGCCCTTTGAATGGGGGCCTCTACAACAGCAAGCCTTTTGTGAGTTAAAGGAAAAACTTACGTCGGCCCCAGCCCTAGGAGTACCAGATTTGGCAAAGCCCTTTACACTCGATGTGTCAGAAAGAGAAAAAAATGGCAGTTGGAGTTTTAACCCAGACTGTAGGGCCCTGGCCAAGGCCAGTGGCGTATCTCTCAAAACAACTAGATTGGGTTTCCAAAGGCTGGCCCCCATGTCTAAGCGCCCTGGCAGCGATGGCCCTGTTAGCACAAGAAGTAGATAAGCTAACCCTTGGGCAAAACCTGAATATAAAGGTCCCCCATGCTGTGGTAACTTTGATGAACACCAAAGGACATCATTGCCTAACAAATGCTAGATTAACCAAGCACCAAAGCTTGCTATGTGAAAATCCCGCATAATCACTGAAGTCTGTAACACCCTAAATCCCACCACCCTGCTTCCAGTATCAGAGAGCCTGTTCGAGCATAACTGTAGAAGTGTTGGACTCAATTTATTCTAGCAGACCTGACCTTTGGGACCAGCCATGGGCATCAGTAGACTGGGAGTTATACGTGGACAGGAGCAGCTTCATCAACCCACAAGGAGAAAGATGTGCAGGATATGCGGTGGTAACTTTCGATGTTGTCATTGAAGCCAAACCGTTGCCACAGGGCACTTCAGCCCAGAAGGCTGAGCTCATTGCTTTAACTCAGGCTCTAGAACTCAGTGAAGTTAAGACTGTAAACATCTACACTGACTCTCGATATGCCTTTCTAATCCTCCAAGTGCATGGAGCATTATATAAGGAAAGGGGCCTGTTAAACTCTGGGGGAAAGGACATAAAATATCAACGAGAAATTCTACAATTATTAGAGGCAGTGTGGAAACCTCAGAAGGGGGGCAGTCATGCACTGCAGGGGACTTCAGTGAGACTCTACCTCAGTGGCCTTAGGAAATTCCTGAACTGACTCAGAAGCTCGAAAAGCAACATCTACCCCTTACTGGGCATCAGTAGCAGGCCCCTTACTCCGTCAAACACCTGACCTGGTACCTACCTTTCTAAGGAAGAAAAAGACATTCCATGCAGAAGTGGGGCAAGTAATAAAAGAAGGATGGATCAGACTGCCAGATGGGAGGGTAGCTGTGCCGCAGTTGGTGGGAACCACAATCGTACTGGCCGTGCATGAAACCACTCATCTAGGTCAAGAGTCAGTTGAAAAGTTGTTAGGCTGGTACTTCTACATCTCACACTAGCCAGCCCTTGCCAAAGCAGTAGCACAGCGGTGCATTACTTGCCAACAGCACAATGCTAGGCAAGGTCCCACTGTTCCACCCGGTATACAAGCTTATGGAGCAGCTCCTTTTGAGGATCTTCAGGTAGATTTCACAGAAATGCTGAAATGTGGAGGTAACAAGTGTTTGCTGGTTCTTGTGTGTACTTACTCTGGGTGGGTGGAGGCTTATCCAACACAAACTGAAAAGTCCTACAAAGCAACCCATGTGCTTCTTCAAGATCTTATTCCTAGGTTTGGAATGCCCTTATGAATCGGCTCAGATAACAGGCCAGCATTTGTGGCTGACTTGGTACAGAAGACAGCAAAGGCATTAGGAGTCACCTGGAAGCTACATGCTGCCTACTGACCTCAGAGTTGCGGAAAGGTGGAGCGAATGAATCAAACCATCAAAATTAGTTTAGGGAAAGTATGTCAGGAAACAGGATTAAAATGGATACAGGCCCTTCCTATGGTATTGTTTAAAATTAGATGCACCCCTTCTAAGAAAACAGGATACTCACCTTATGAAATACTGTATCATAGGCCTCCTTCTATACTATGGGGACTTCCAGACACTCCCTGAGAGTCAGGTGAAATTGAGTTACAGCGACAGCTACAGGCATTGGGAAAAATTACACAGACAATCTCAACTTGGGTAAATGAGAGGGGTCCTATTAGCTTATTCTCCCCAGTTCACCCTTTCTCTCCAGGTGATCACCTGTGGATCAGGGACTGGAATGTTGTCCCTTTGCAGCCACGGTGGAAAGGACCTCAGACCATCATCCTGACCACCCCCACGGCTGTAAAGGTAGAAGAAATCCCATCCTGGAACTTTGAGGGGGACGACAAGCCCTGCTCCAGTCACACCTGGAAGCTGACTGGTCCATGCACAGCTGAAGCATGAGAAGAATTATCATGGGACTCATTTTCCTTAAAATTTGGACTTGTACAGTAAGGACTTCAACTGACGTTCCTCAGACTGAGGACTGTTCCCAGTATATACATCAAGTCATTGAGGTAGAACAAAAGGTTGCTACAGTCCTATTATTTTATGGTTATTACAAGTGTAATGGGCCTCTAAAAGGAACTGATTTGTATAATGCTATACAAGGTATGTAGCCCAGGAAGTGACCAGCCTGATGTGTGCTATAATCCATCTGAGCCCCCATGACTACTGTTTTCAAAATAAATTAAGAGACTGGCAACTTCTGGGACCTGAAAAACCTCAATTATTAGACAATACTGCAAGGGTGAGGAAGGACTTCACCCTTCCTGTAGGAAGACTCAGCTACCTTGGGCAAAAACTGTATAGTACTACAAAAACAGCCACCTGGTGGAGTTCAAACCACACTGAAAAAAAATCCGCTTAGTAAATTCCCAAAGTTGCGAACCATGTGGACCCACCCAGAGTCCTGTCGGGACTGGACAGCCCCCACTGGATTATACTGGATATGTGGGCATAGAGCTTACACCAAATTACCCGACCAGTGGGCAAGTAGTTGTGTTACTGGCACTATTAAACCATCTTTCTTCCTACTGCCCATAAAAATAGGCGAGCTCCTGGGCTTCCCTGTCTATGCTTCCCACAAAAAGAGAAGCATAGCTATAGGAAATTGGAAAGATGACGAATGTCCCCCTGAGAGAATCATACAATATTATGGGCCTGCTACTTGGGCACAAGATGGCTCATGGGGATACCAGACTCCCATTTACATGCTCAACCAAATCATACGGTTACAAGCTGTCTCAGAAATAATCACTAATAAAACTGGCAGAGCCTTGACTATTCTGGCCCAGCAAGAAACTCAGATGAGAAATGTTATCTATCAAAATAGATTGTCTCTTGACTACTTGCTAGCAGCTGAAGGATGGGTCTGTGGGAAATTTAACCTTACTAATTGCTGTCTACACATAGATGATCAAGGTCAAGTAGTTGAAGACATAGTTAGAGATATGACAAACCTGGCACATGTGCCCGTGCAAGTGTGGCATAGATTTGATCCTGGGACCATGTTTGGAAAATAGTTCCCAGCACTAGGAGGATTTAAAACTCTTATAATAGGAGTTATAATAGTAATAGGAGCCTCTTTACTGCTCCCTTGTTTGCTACCTGTACTTCTTCAAATGATGAAAAGCTTCATCACTACCTTAGTCCACCAAAATGCTTCAGCACAAGTGTATTATATGAATCACTATTGATCTGTCTTGCAAGAAGACATGGGTAATGAGGATGAAAGTGAGAACTCCCACTAATGAGTGAAGTTCTCAAAGTGGGGCAATAAGGGAGGAGACCACCCCTCATATTGTCTTATGCCCAATTTCTGCCTTGAAGAAAAAGTTTCTGCCTTAAAGAAAAGAGAGAAATGAAATCAGTAGTTAGACAGCCCGGCACTGCATTCCAGCCCTCGTAGTTAACCCCTGACCTAACTGGTTCTGTTATCTATAGATTCCAGACATTGTATGGAAAAGCACTGTAAAATCCCTGTCCTGTTCTGTTCTGTTCTGATGACCGGCACATGCAGCCCCCAGTCACGTACCCCCTACTTGTTCAATCGATCATGATCCTCTCACAGAGACCCCCTTAGAGTCATAAACCCTTAAAAGGGACAGAAATTGCTCACTCGGGGAGCTTGGTTTTTGGAGACATGAGTCTGCTGATGCTCCCAACTGAATAAAGCCTTTTCCTTCTACAACTCGGTGCCTGAGGGGTTCTTGTCTGTGGCTTGTCCTGCTACAATGAGAATGAAGTCAATATTTCTGGAGCACTTGGGCCAGGTGTGGTGGCTCACACCTGTAATCCCAGCACTTTGGGATGTGGAGGCAGGTGGATCACTTGAGATCAGGGGTTCAAGACCACCCTGGTCAACATGGCAAAACCCCATCTCTACTAGAAATAAAAAAATTAGCTAGGCATGGTGATGCATGCCTGTAATCCCAGCTACTCAGGAGGCTGAGACAAGGGAATCACTTGAATCTGGGAGGCAGAGATTGCTGTGAGCCGAGATCATGCCACTGCACTCCAGCCTAGCTGACACAGCGAGACTCTGTCTCAAAAAATATATATATTTTAGAGCACTTGAAACAGATAAATGTTACATAAATTTATAAATATAAATTGCCAAAAAGCACCACATTCACTTTTGTATTTTCACACTTTAATACATGTTGTCCCCTCTGCCTCTTGCTTTTCCCCCACCTCCCTTAGCCTTCAAATCAGATTTGAAGTCACATCTGATAATCCCTGTGGTGATGGTCACCAAAGATTTCTGATTGTTTTCCCATTGGGAAAGCTTCATGACACTCTTTAACTTAAGTGTCGTCTCCTGACTTGTTTGGCCAGTTAAACACAAATAGAAATTACACACATTTTCCAGGTAGAAGTTTTAAGAGCCAGTGAGTAAGTCACCCTATCTGACTACCGCAGTGGTCTAGACTCAGAGCAGGTGCCAAGTTAAAGCCTCCATCAGCCTAGGTCTCTAACAGACTACAAAGAGCAGGGCCCCTGTTGATCACATCCGACATGAAGGGTAAGTAAGAAAAAAGCGTGTATTAAGCCACTAGGATTTGGTTTATCCTGACATTTCTCTACCTCCCACAGGCTAATTTAAATGCACGTATTTTAAATTTTTGTTCCCACAGGGTACAATGCTTTCCTTGATCGGGACTTAACACACAACTCGTTGTTCATTTAGATGTTGGTCTCTGCTGCTAAATTATAAGGTGCCTGAGAGGAGAGACTATATCTTATGCAAAATTTTATATTTAGTGCTTGCACTAATATATAAAATTTGTCTGACACAAAGTAGGCACTCACAACTATGCACTGATTCCTGTCATTTACTGAGAATTGGAAGAAAAAAAGAAGAGTTTGGGGGTAAGCGCCTAATGTCCTCAAGGAACTTTAAAAAATTCCTCTTTGTTTTGACTGAGAGAACTCAGAAAAACAAAATACCCCGTTCTTAAACTGGAGAGAGTTCAGGTAGAAGTGTTTGGAGTCAGAACTGAAGTTCATGTTCAGGGAGGTCTCAGAGGATCAGCAAGACACTGAGGCTGGAGAGTAGGTTATATGAGTTTGTGAAAGGAAAATATCTTGGGCCCCCAAAATCAGTAAGCTAAAAAGAAAATTCAAGCTGGAAACTGCTTAGGGTAAACCTGCCTCCCATTCTATTCAAAGCCATCCCTCTGCTCATTGAAATAGATGCATATTCTGATTGCCTCCTTTGGAAAGGCCTATCAGAAACTCAAAAGAAGGCAACCATTTTTCTCTCACTTACCTGTGACCTGAACGCCCAACTCCCTCCCCTCTGCTTTGAGTTGTCCCCACCTTTCTGGACGGAACCAATGTACAACTTACATATATTGATTAACGTCTCATGTCGCCCTAAAATGTGTGAAACTAAGCTGTGCCCCGACCACCTGGGGCACATATCATCAGGGCTTCCTGAGGCTGTGTCACAGACACACGCCCTCAACCTTGGCAAAATAGACTTTCTAAATTAACTGAGATCTGTCTCAGATTTTCTGGGTTTACATTTTGGTAACCATGAAGAGATTCTGGGTGGAGATGCCCCTGACCTTTGATAAATCTCCTATTGGTGCTTGGTACCAGCATGAGCTAACTTTATGGCTCAAACCAACAGGACAATTTGCTGAGGTCCGAGGGCATCCCCTGCAGAGAATCCCTGGTTTCCAAAAATTTGGTCGAGATCTAAAGTTTATTTTCCTGTACAACTCCTCTTTTCTTTGGAATTTTACTTGCTTCCAACAAGGAAGACAAGTTTTCCTGCTTCCATGATAATGGAAGGCAGGAAACTCCTTAATGGAGTTTGAGCTAGCTTCTAACAGAGAAGATGAGTCTTTTTCCTGATTCTAGGATTGTAGAGAGCAGTCTACAGCCTGAGACACATCATTAGGTAGGAAACTGGTTTGGGATTCTGTCTGGCAAATTATTTTTAAATGACTAAAGTTGGCATTAACAACCAGCTGGTGTTAATTTCTGCTTACACTTAGAGCATTCAGAAATCATGTAATTTGTGTGATCATTGTTAGTTTTGCTTAACTATTTTGTTGTTTGTTTCTGTCTTGTTGGTTTTTTTTTTTTTTTTTTTTTTTTTTTTTGCATATGTCTTTCGGTCCTTTCCTTACCAGATTTGACCAACTCCAAACACTGTAGCTCATGAGTGTGGAATCTTCCATTCTGAAGAAATAAGAGCACCTTGCTCCCCTTAGCCTTTTGGGGCATTCTCAGGCAACTGAGATCACATAAGCACATCTGGGAGGAATGCTCCCTAAGACCTGCAGTGGCTTCAAATAGGTTTTCTCCTCAGGAGAACATATTTAGGGTCTAATCTCAGCCAGCAGGTGCATATAAGGAGCTGACCCTGCCCACACCTTAAGCCCCTGGCACACTGTGCCAGGTACTGCAACACAGTTTGGTAGACCAAACTGGTTCAGGGTGTAAAGGCCCTGAAAAGCTAGGTCTGCAAGCAGCACATTTTGGGTCCAACACACATCCTGACTTGGGTCAAATCCAAAGGAAAATTCCAAAACATGGGTAACAAGCCTCTGAAGTGGCTAAAATACCCATCACACACAAAAAGGTGGTATGGGCCAGGCATGATGGCTCACACCTGTAATCCTAGCACTTTGGGAGGCTGAGGCAGGCAGATCACAAGGTCAAGAGATCAAGACCATCCTGGCCAACATGGTGAGACCCCCATCTCTACGAAAAATACAAAAATGACCTAGGTGTAGTGGTGCACACCTGTAGTCCTAGCTACTCAGGAGGCTGAGGCAGGAGAATTGCTTGAACCTGGGAGGCAGAGGTTGCAGTGAGCCGAGATCATGCCACTGCACTCCAGTCTGGCAACAGGGTGAGACTCCATCTCAAAAAAAAAAAAAAAAAAAAAAAAAAAAAAAAAAAAAAAAAAATGGTTAGATATGGTGGGGGTAGAAAAATGGCCAGCAAAAAGAAACAAAAAAATAGGAAAGATAATAGGAAATTAAAAAAGAGGAAAGGTTTTTTATTTTGACTACTAAAGGGACTTTATTACATAACAAGGCCACCTTTTTGCCAGCCAGGCCAAATTGAAAGAACTGGCTGCCCCCCACATTGCAGTTCGATAGCTAAGGGTCTGCCTTCTTTTTTTCTACTGTGACACATTTGGTTCCTAAATCAAGCCCTTGCTGGTTTGATACTTGGTACTTCTGAAATAGCAGCAATTTGTCCTAGCTGAAATATAGTAATGAGATTTAAAAATTTTTTTAAAAAGAGCTCAATGGTTAAATGTCAGCTTAATTAAAAGCTATCATCCAAGATATGTGTGTGTATGTGTGCATGAGTGCATATATGTATTTTAAAGGCCTTTTTGTTTTGTTTTTCTCTTCTAGGACCTTGTATTTTTTGAGCAAAAGTTTTTTTCTTCTGAGTTGACTGAATTTTGTTTCACCTGATTTTTTAACTAAAATATTTACTGTAACGGAGGCTACTCTTGAGTTAAGGAAGAATGTAGTTTAGACACTTAGACATGTCTTTGATTAAAAAAAAATATTTTAAGTGTACTATAAAAGCATCACATATTCTAGCCTCATAATAATTCTCCCTTTTTGGAGACCCAGGATTCAGTGTGGGTTCTGCCCAGAACTCAGAGAGATCCAGTTAAAAAAACAATAGGTAGTTCCTATCTAAATAAAATTGGTCTCCTTAGACAATCCAATGATAAATTTCTATAATTTTATGTTCAATTGGCAAATAAATCCATTTTTAATTTTCCTCTAGCTCACTGTACATTCTCTTTGTACCACATGATGTACATTTAGCTATCTAAACTGTCAGGCCTCTGAGCCCAAGCCTGCACATACACATCCAGATGGCCTGAGGCAACTGAAGAACCACAAAAGAAGTGAAAATGGCTGGTTCCTGCCTTAACTGATGACATTACCTTGTGAAATTCCCTCTCCTGGCTCAGAAGCTCCCCCACTGAGCACCTCATGATCCCCGCCCCTGCCCACAAGGGAACAACACCCTTGGACTGTAATTTTCCACTATCTACCCAAATCCTATAAAACTGTCCCACTCCTAACTCCCTTTGTTGGCTCTCTTTTCAGACTCAGCCCACCTGCATCCAGGCGATTAAAAAGCTTTATTGCTCACACAAAGCCTATTTGGTGGTCTCTTCACATGGATGCATGTGACATTTGGAGCCGTGACTCGGATCGGGGGACCTCCCTTGGGAGATCAATCCCCTGTCCTCCTGTTCTTTGCTCCATGAGAAAGATCCAACTATGACCTCTGCTCCTCAGACCAACCAGCCCAAAGAACATCTCACCAATTTTAAATTGGGTAAGCAGCCTCTTTTTACTCTCTTCTCCAGCCTCTCTCACTATCCCTCAACCTCTTTCTCCTTTCAATTTTGGCACCACCCTTCAATCTCTCCCTTCCCTTAATTTCAGTTCCTTTCCCTTTCTGGTAAACTAAGGAGATGGGTTTTATCTGTGAACCCAAAACTCCACTGCCAGTCACAGACTCGGGAAGACAGTCTTCCCTTGGTGTTTAATCACTGCAGGGATGCCTGCCTGATTATTCACCCACGTTTCAGAGGTGCCTGATCACCACGGGTATGCCTGCCTTGAGCCTTCGCCTTGGTGGCAAGTACCACCTCCCCTGGGTGGCAAGCACCACCTCCCCTGGGGGGCAAGTACCCTCCACCCCTTCTCTCTGGGTCTCTACCCTCTCTTTTCTATAGATTTGTCTCCTTCACTATAGGCAACCTTCCACCCTCCATTCCTCCTTCTTCTCCCTTAGCTTATGTTCTCAAAAACTCAAAACCTCTTCAACTCGCACATGACTTAAAACCTAAATGCCTTATTTTCTTCTGCAATACCACTTGACCCCAATACAAACTTGACAATGGTTCCAAATAGTCAGAAAACAGCACTTTCAATTTCTCCATCCTACAAGATCTAGATAATTCTTGTCGTAAAATGGGCAAATGGTCTGAGGTGCCTGATGTCCAGGCATTCTTTTACACATCGGTCCCTCCCTAGTATCTGTTCCCAATGCAACTCTTCCCAAATCTCCCCTCATCCCCAGACTGCTCCTCCTCAGGTCATTCCCCACCAGGCTGAATCAGGCTCCAATTCTTCCTCAGCTTCTGCTCTTCCACCCTATAACCCTTTTATCACCTCCCCTCCTCACACCCAGTCCATTCAGTTTCATTCTGTGACTAGCCATCCCCCACCTGCCCAACAATTTCCTCTTAAAGAGGTGGCTGGAGTTGAAGGCATAGTCAAAGTTAATGTTCCTTTTTCTTTATCCAACCTCTCCCAAATCAGTTAGCATTTAGGCTCTTTTTCATCAAATATAAAAGCCCAGTCCAGTTCACAGCCTGTTTGGCAACAACCCTTAGACACTATACCCCAGAGGGGCCAGAAGGCCATCTTATTCTCAATATGCATTTTATTACTCAATCTGCTCCCGACATTAAATAAAGCTCCAAAAATTGGATTCCAGCCCTCAAACTCCACAATAGGACTTAATTAACCTCACCTTCAATGTGTACAAGAATAGAGAAGAGTTGCAATTACTTGTGTCTGCTGTGAGAGAAAACCTAGCCACATCACTAGCACACAAGAACTTCAAAACACCTAAGCCACAGCAGTCAGGCATTCCTTCTGGAGCTCCTTCCCCAGGATCTTGCTTCAAGTGCTGGAAATCTGGCCACTGGGTCAAGGAATGCACATGACCTGGGATTCCTCTTAAGCCATGTCCCATCTGTGCGGGACCCCACTGGAAATCGGACTGTCCAACTCGCCTGGCAGACACTCCCAGAGCCCCTGGAACTCTGGCCCAAGGCTCTCTGACTGACTCCTTCCCAGATCTTCTCAGCTTAGCAGCTGAAGACTGATGTTGCCCAATCACCTCGGAAGCCTGCTGGGCCATCACGGACACTTTGGGTACTTTTTAACAGTGGAGGGTAAGTCCATCCCCTTCTTAATCAATAAGAGGCTACCCACTCCACATTACCTTCTTTTCAAGGGCCTGTTTCCCTTGCCTCTATAACTGTTGTAAGTATTGATGGCCAGGCTTCTAAACCTCTTAAAACTCCCCAACTCTGGAGCTAACTTAGACAGTATTCTTTTATGCACTCCTTTTTAGTTATCCCAACCTGCCCAGTTCCCTTGTTAGGTCTAGGCATTTTAACTAAATTATCTGCTTCCCTGACTATTCCTAAACTACAGCCACACCTCATTGCCGCCCTTTTATCCAGTTCAAAGCCTCCTTCACATCCTCCTCTTGTATCTCCCCACCTTAATCCACAAGTATGAGACACCTCTACTCCTACCTTGGTGGCTGATCATGCACCTCTTGTCATCCCATTAAAACCTAATCACCCTTACCCCATTCAACGTGAATATCCCATTCCACAGCAGGCTTTAAAAAAGTTAAAGCCTGTTATCACTTGCCTGCTACAGCATAGGCTTCTAAAGCCTATAAACTGTCTTTACAATTCCCCCATTTTACCTGTCCAAAACCAGACAAGTCTTACAGGTTAGTTCAGGATCTGCACCTTATCAACCAAATTGTCTTGCCTATCCACCCTGTAGTGCCAAACCCGTATACTCTCCTAGCCTCAATACCTACCTCCACAACCCCTCCACAACCCATTACTCTGTTCTAAATCTCAAACATGCTTTCTTTACTATTCCTTTACACCGTTCATCCCAGCCTGTCTTTGCTTTCACTTAGTCTGACCCTGACACCCATCAGTCTTAGCAACTTACCTGGCCTGTACTGCCACAACAAGCTTTCATGGACAGCCCCCATTACTTCAGTAAAGCCCTTTCTCATTATTTACTTTCTTTCCATCCATCTGCTTCTCATCTTATTGAATATTTTAGCAACCTTCTACTTTATAGCCCCTCCTACAAATCTTCCCAACAGAACATCCTCCTGCTCCTCCAGCATCTATTCTCAAAAGATCATCACGGGCCGGGCGCGGTGGCTCAAGCCTGTAATCCCAGCACTTTGGGAGGCCGAGACGGGCGGATCATGAGGTCAGGAGATCGAGACCATCCTGGCTAATACGGTGAAACCCCGTCTCTACTAAAAAATACAAAAAACTAGCCGGGCGACGAGGCGGGCGCCTGTAGTCCCAGCTACTCGGGAGGCTGAGACAGGAGAATGGCGTGAACCCGGGAGGCGGAGCTTGCAGTGAGCTGAGAGCCGGCCACTGCACTCCAGCCTGGGCGGCAGAGCAAGACTCCGTCTCAAAAAAAAAAAAAGATCATCACGCATCCCCCTCCAAAGCCTAAATTTCTTCCTCATCCATTACCTATCTCAATATAATTCTTCATAAAAACACACGTGCTCTCCCTGCTGATTGTGTCCGACTAATCTCCCAAACCCCAACCCCTTCTACAAAGCAACAACTCCTTTCCTTCCTAGGCATGGTTAGGTACTTTCACCTTTGGATACCTAGTTTTACCATCCTGACTAAACCATTATATAAACTCACAAAAGGAAACCTAGCTGACCCCATAGATCCTAAATCGTTTCCCCACTCCTCTTTCTGTTCCTTAAAAACAGCCCTGGAACCTGCTCCCACACTACCTTTCCCTAACTCATCACAACCCTTTCTCATTACACACAGCCGAAGTGCAGGGCTGTGCAGTCAGAATTCTTACACAAGAGCCAGGACCATGCCCTGTAGCCTTTCTGTTCAAACAACTTGACCTTACTGTTTAGGCTTGCTCCCATGTTATTCCTGATACCACACCTGACCCCCATGACTGTATATCTCTGATCTACCTGACATTCACTCCATTTCCCCATATTTCCTTCTTTCCTGTTCCTCACCCTGATCACACTTGGTTTATTGATGGCAGTTACACTAGGCCTAATTGCCACTCACCAGCAAAGGCAGGCTATGCTATAGAATCTTCCACATCTATCCTTGAGGCTACCACTCTGCCCCCATCCACTATCTCTCAGCAAGTCAAACTAATTGCCTTAATTGGGCCCTCACTCTTACAAAGGTACTACACATCAATATTTATACTGATTCTAAATATGCCTTCCATATCCTGCACCACCATGCTGTTACATGGGCTGAAAGAGGTTTTGCTATGCAAGGGTCCTCCATCATTAATACCTCTTTAAAAAAAACTCAAGGCCGCTTTACTTCCAAAGGAAGCTGGAGTCATTCACTGCAAGGGCCATCAAAAGGCATCAGATCCCATCGCTCAGGGCAGCACTTATGCTGATAAGGTAGCTAAAGAAGCAGCTAGCATCCCAACTTCTGTCCCTCATGGCCAGTTTTTCTCTTTCTCATCAGTCACTCCCACCTACTCTCCCACTGAAACTTCCACCTATCGATCTCTTCCCACAGAAGGCAAATGGTTCTTGGACCAAGGAAAATGTCTCCTTCCAGCCTCACAGGCCCATTCTATTCTGTTGTCATTTCATAACCTCTTCCATGTAGGTTACAAGCCACTAGCGCATCTCTTAAAACCCCTCATTTCCTTTCCATCGTAAAAATCTATCCTCAAAAAATCACTTCTCAGTGGTCCATCTGCTATTGTACTACTCCTCAGGAATTTACTCCTCCCTGCCCTACACATCAAGCTCGAGAATTTGCCCTTGCTCAGGACTGGCAAATTGACTTTACTCACATGCCCCAGGTCAGGATACTAAAATATCTCTTGGTCTGGGTAGACACTTTCATTGAATGGGTAGAGGCCTTTCCCACAGAGTCTGAGAAGGCCACTGCAGTCATTTCTTCCCATCTATCAGATATAATTCCTAGGTTTGGCCTTCCCACCTCTAAACAGTCCAATAACAAACCAATCTTTATTAGTCAAATCACCCAAGAAGTTTCTCAGGCTCTTGGTATTCAGTGGAACCTTCATACCCCTTACCATCCTCAATCTTCAGGGAAGGTAAAACAGACTAATGGTCTTTTAAAGACACACCTTACCAAGCTCAGCTTCCAACTTAAAAAGGACTGGACAATACTTTTACCACTTGCCCCTCTCAGAATTCGGACCTGTCCTCAGGATGCTACAGGGTACAGCCCATTTAAGCTCCTGTATGGATGCTCCTTTTTATTAGGCCCCAGATTCATTCCAGACACCAGCCCAACTTGGACTGTGCCCCAAAAACTTGTCATCCCTACTATCTTCTCTCCACGCAAATTCATAGTTACTATTCTCAACTACTTGTAAATGCCCTGCCCTTGTTTACACTGCCAGTTTGCACCTTTCCTCCAAACCATCATAAATGATATCTCCTGGTTTTACCTCAAACCACCACCCTTAAGTCTCTCTTGAAGTAGATAGATCTTCAGTTGCAAGGCACACTCCAATACTTTCACCCTGATGAAGTCCTATTCTTTACTTTTATACTCACTCTTATTCTTGTTCCTGTTCTTATGCCACTCTTTACCTCTCCCCAGTTATCTCCACCACACTATCAATCTCCCTCACTCTCTCCTAGCTGTTTCTAATCCAAACAAACAATTGCTGGCTTTGCATTTCTCTTTCCTCCAAAATCACCAAGGCCTCAACTTACTCACTGCTTTAAAAAGGGGATTCTGTATATTTTTAAATGAAGAGTGTTGTTTTTACCTAAATCAATCTAGCCTGGTGTATGACAACATAAAAAACTCAAGGATAGAGCCCAAAAACTCACCAACCAAGCAAATAATCACGCTAAACTCCCTTAGGCACTCTGATTGGATCCTGGGTTCTCTCAATTCTTAGTCCTTTAATACCTGTTTTTCTCCTTCCTTTATTCAGACCTTGTGTCTTCCATTTAGTTTCTCAATTCATATAAAACTGTATCCAGGCCATCACCAATCATTCTATAGGACAAATATTCCTTCTAACAACCCCACAATATCGCCCCTTACCACAAAATCTTCCTTCAGCTTAATCTCTCCCACTCTAGGTTCCCACGCCACCCCTAATCCCGCTCGAAGCAGCCCTGAGAAACATTGCCCATTATCTCTCCATACTACCCCCAAAAAATTTTTCGCTGCCCCAACACTTCAACACTATTTTATAAGAAGACAGGAATGTCAGGCCTCTGAGCCCAAGCCTGCAGATGGCCTGAGGCAACTCAAGAACCACAAAAGAAATTAAAATGGCTGGTTCCTGCCTTAACTGATGACATTACCTTGTGAAATTCCTTCTCCCTGCTCAGAAGCTCCTCCACTGAGCACCTTGTGACCCCTGACCCTGCCAGCAAGAGAATAACCCCTTTGACTGTAATTTTCCACTACCTACACAAATCCTATAAAACTGCTCCACTCCTAACTCCCTTTGCTGACTCTCTTACGACTCAGCCCACCTGCACCCAGGTGATTAAAAAGCTTTATTGCTCACACAAAGCCTATTTGGTGGTCTCTTCACACACAGGCACATGACATAAACAAACTGAGTTGCTTCCTTTAATATGCAGTTGTAAGTCTATTTAGCTGACAACTGCCTAAGGTTGTGAAACAGCTTGTCAAGAATCTGAAAGTCTAAAATAGGAAAAAAGAAAACGTTTTTCTTTTATGAATCTATAAAATATATTTCTATGGGCATGCCTAATACATTCTATGTATTTATGTGTTGCGTTCACAATGCTTCACTACCAAAAATATATAAAAGGCTCTAGTTAACTGGCTTAAAGAAAAATAAAAGCATTTAAGTTAAGTACTTTATAAGGAAAAGAGAAAAGACTTGTTAAACGCTTTTTCAAGTTTAGGTAACTTAAGTAAAATCTTTAGTAAATAAGCTAGCCAATTATGGGTAAAGTAATATTAGAAATGTCTTAAAAATTGCCAGCGTACATTTTTGTTTACATTCATTAATCAAGCAATTTCATTCTTACCCCTGCCAAATACTATACGGTGTCAAAATTTGGCATTGGGGTTACAAAACTATAAACCCAGCCCAAAACAGAATGATCTGTGCTTGTGTAATTTTTAATATATAAGACATTAATATTGGTTTAATGAAAATAGCTGCATCTTGAATTTAGTAAGATTACCATAACTTTTTATCCTGTGGCTTTAGGCAATCTAGTCCACAGGCAGTAGGAGGTTTGTTTTGGGAAAGGACTGTTATCGCCTTTATTCAAAGCCAAACTATAAATTAAGTTCTTCCCAAAGTCCAGGAATGAACAAGGACAGCTTGGAGGTTAGAAGGAAGATGGAATCAGTTAGGTCCTATCTTTCTCACAGTCTCAGTTTTAATTTTGCAATGGCAGTTTCATAACTTTAAATGGTAACTATTACAGTTTTCATAAATAATATTGGTAAACAATTAACATAAAATAGGTAAACATAATGGGATAAATACTTGTAGACAAACTTCTCATAACTTAGAATCTAAAGGTATATTAAATTAAATAATAGATATTTCATTATTTAAGTATGTTACAATAAATATATATTGTAGGAAAATATTCCTGCAAAAAACAAAAAAGTATCCCTTTTTTAAAAAAGGTGAACAAGTTTTGTCTAATTCAAAGTTTAGGCCAGGCACAGTGGCTCATGCCTGTAATCCTAGCACTTTGGGAGGCCAAAGTGGGTGGATCACCTGAGGTCAGGAATTCAAGACTAGCCTGGCCAACATGGCAAAACCCCATCTGTCTAAAAATACAAAAATTAGCTGGGTGTGGTGGTGCATGTTGGTAATCCCAGCTACTCAGCAGGCTGAGGCAGGTGAATCACTTGAACCCAGGAGGCAGTAGTTGCAGTGAGCCAAGATTGTGCCACTGCACTCCAGCCCCTGGGAAACAAGAGACAAACAAACAAACAAACAAAAACAAAGTTTATTTAATGGTTATGTATAAAACAAGGTAAAAGAAACCAGGAAATAGAAAGAAAGAATGTTATAAAAATAAAGAGGATTTTTTTGTAGCAAGGAAGCTTAAAGAGAAATAATTTTATGAGAAAGAATCTTGTATGGTAAATTTAGTCCTAAAATAAAATGGCTGCTTGTTTAAAAAGAAGGGGTGTTCGGGACAAACCAGAAAGTCCAATTATGTCATGAATGGTCAGTGCAAGTCACAATAATAGGATTTATTTAAAAAAAAAAAAAAAAAACTCTTATGTGATCAAGTTGTCATATTATTATTAAGCTTTGGTTTGCTTAGGAATAAAAACTGAGATTTAAAAAATTTAAATTTAGTTTATTACATCCATGTATCTTCCTGTATGTGCTTTTAAACTCCTTGTGACATTGCATTACAGGGTTTTGACTCCTGAGTCTAGAAAGGACAAAATCTTGCTAAATCCTGCTAAATCTTAAACACTGACAGCAATTCAATCCTCATTTTCAGGCTCAGTAGAAGATGCCAAATCAAAATAAACTGCATTCCTAAGACACACAGCCAGAAATTACGGCTATTCAATTCCTCAAGGCCCAGGGGCTGTCGTGGAAGAGGTAGGTGCATAACATTGTAAGGGCTGATTTTGAAAGATAAAATACATTCAATTTCTCTATAAATTAATCATTAATGTTAAAGGCACACTGATGCAAGACCAGCATATGGGCCCCTGTGTCAGATTAACAAGGTTTTCTTAAAGCATTAATTGACACCTTAATAAAGGTTATGAAAGGCTTATGAAAGCTATATTTTATGGTCAAGATTAAAATTTTATACATTCTTTATAAAATTTAGAAAAACAAATATAATTGGCTTCATGCTGTTTTTATTAGGGCTTATTGTTTGGAAAATTAAGTCTCTTCTTTCGAAGGATAAAGATTTTCACCTTTTTTTAAAAAAAATCCTTGAGTTATCACTTTGGTTAAATGAATGACTTATTTTACAATAACCTGTGATCCTATTTTGTGGTATCAAATGTTTTAAAACTTTGATATTTGACAAACATTCCAAAATCAAATTATAAATTATGTCTTTTTCTGACCCAATTAATCCTTTAAGATATTAGCTTCCCTAAAGCCCAAAAATGTCATAATTTGGTTTATTTGGTACAAAAATTATACAGGAAGCATTGACAAATATGAAATGGTGTTTGGTTTTCTTTGGGCTGAATTTGTATAAATAAGTTATTGGTATGTGTTCCAAAATTATGGGACACTCCTATAATTCTGATATAATTTAGTGCACATTATCAGTAATAATTATAATTCTTATGTTAAATTATTGTATGCCACAGAGGTAACAAATTTCCTTGTCAACTGTGCCTTTGACTATGGCTGCCCTAAAACCTTTGTCATTCAAGGACAATAGTCTTTTTTTGGTCCTCTTTAGATGGTAGCAATCAGCTAACAGGTGTTCTTAAATGGAGGTGTCTGATAACTTTGGAGATTGTGACATTAGAATAGAGAAAAAAAACTTTTAGGACTCTAATGGAGAGCTAAAATATTCATTAATACTAGGCAGAACATGAATTAACTGCATAAACTGAACTGATAGAAGACTAAAGTAGGCCAGGCACGGTGGCTCACTCCTGTAATCCCAGCACTTTGGGAGGCTGAGGTGGGTGGATCACCTGAGGTCAGGAATTCAAGACCAGCCTGGCCAACATGTCGAAACCCCATCTCTACTAAAAAAATTTAAAAATTAGCCAAGCATGGTGGTGGTGGGCACCTGTAATCCCAGCTACTCAGGAGGCTGAGGCAGGAGAATTGCTTGAACCCGGGAGGCGGATGTTGCAGTGAGCCAAGATCATGCCAATAACTCCATCTCAAAAAAAGAAAGAAGACTAAAGTAATCTTTTTAACCTTTGCTTTAAACATTGTTAATCCTTTGTTTTGTTTTTCAGTGTCTTGGAATTTTTCTTTTGAGCTATTGACAGCTTTTAACAATTTAGTATACTCCTATGAACAAAATTTAGAACATATTTGTTTCTGTCTACCTGACTTCTCCACAATTTGGAAACTATTTGTGAGCATTCTTAACTTATGGCAATACAGTTATTTGCATAAGTGCAATAATGCTGCAGACCTTGCTGGACTGAACAAAGGAGGATGAATGTGGGAATAAAGACTAATACTAAGAAGTATATTTGGAAGAAGGGGTCAGGGGGCTCTTTGTTTCTAGTGACTAGGGCACTAAGTTTCTAGAGCCCTTCATATATATTGACTAAAGGAGATAGGGAGAAGCGCGTGGTTGTGGTCAGCTGCTTAACTTAGTGCAGGGCTGCATGACTGCATTATTTGAACAGTAGGCTCCAGATGTCCCAACAGATAACCTCAAGGAGCACGGTGCCAGGGAGTGACTACCCTCAGCATACCTTCTGGCGGCAGGTGCAGATGCGAGTTTGCCCACATTCTGCATTCATAATAAACTGTTTGCTGCTTGATCATATAGCCTCCAGTGGAATGCTGAGTTGGTCACAACCCTCAGGCTTTTGGCTCCCAACACAATAATAATCTGTTTTCATTTGTAACAAGACACAATTGGAGAAACTGGTTATTTTACCAAAGGTTTGACTTGAATGGTGTGCTTTCCTTTAAGGAATCAAACTTGATTTATGGAGCCAATAAAGCCACTTGGAAAACTGGCCTCATACCTTTGTCCACCTGTGTTAGGTAAAGAATGTCACTTTCTGACAGGTCCAGGAGCCCCAAGTTTATCTTGGAACCTCAAGGGCAAAGGATCACCCAATTCATAGGTATTTTATGTCACAAATCCATGGCTGAACTCAGCTTTGAAACAGTCTTTTCTAAGAGTCCTCCTATGAACCCAGAAAATGTGAGACAAGATCCAGAAAATCTGAGACAGGTCTTTATGTATGTATGTATGTATGTATTTATTTTATTTGTTTGTTTATTTATTTATTTATTTTTAAAGGGAGTTTTGCTCTGTCGTCCAGACTGGAGTGCAATGGCACAATCTCGGTTCACTGCTATCTCCGCCTCCTGGGTTCAAGTGATTCTCCTGCCTCAGCCTACCAAGCAAGTAGCTGGGATTACAGGCATCTGCCACCAGGCCCAGCTAATTTTTGTATTTTTAGTAGAGATGAGGTTTCACCATGTTGACCAGGCTAGTCTTGAACTCCTCATCTCAGGTGATCCGCCTGCCTCAACTTTTCAAAGTGTTGGGATTACAGGCATGAGCCACTACGCCCAGCCAGGTCTCAGTTAATTTTGTTCTGCCAAGGTTGAGGATGAGTACCGGTGGCACAGCCTCAGGATGTCCTGACAATATGTGCCCCAGGTGTTCAGGGCACAGCTTGATTTTCTACATTTTAGGGAGACATGAAACATTAGTTAATATATGTAAGTACATTGGTTTGGTCTGGAAAGGTGGGACAATTTGAAGCAAAGACAGGAAGACTGGAAGCAGGGAGGGAGCTTCCAGGTCACAGATAGGTGATACACAAATGGTTACATTCTTTTGAGTTTCTGATTAGCCTTTCCAAAGGAGGCATGTCACATATGCATCTATCTCAGTGAGCAGAGGGGTGACTTTGAATAGAATGGGGGGCAGGCTTGCTCTAAGCAGTTTCCAGCTTGAGTTTTCCTTAGTGATTTTGGGGACCCAAGATATTTTCCTCTCACACTCCTGTGGAATAATATTCCATCAAAGCATATTTAAAAGCCTATGCAGGCCGGGTGCAGTGGTTCATGCCTGTAATCCCAACACTTTGGGAGACTAAGGCAGGTGGATCACCTGAGGTCAGGAGTTTGAGACCAGCCTGACCAACATGGAGAAACCCTGTCTCTACTAAAAATACAAAATTAGCCGGGCGTGGTGGCACACACCTATAATCCCAGGTACTCGGGAGGCTGAGGCAGGAGAGTTACTTGAACCCGAGAGGCGGAGGTTGCAGTGAGCCAAGATCGCACCATTGCACTCCAGCCTAGGCAACAAGATCAAAACTCTGTCTCAAGAAAAAAAAAAAAAAAAGCCTATGTAAAAAAGAATTATTCTTGCTGCACTGTTTACAAATAATTAGGCCAAGTACAAGAAAGCAAACTAGTCCTACCATGATTTGTCTTTAGCGAAAATGGGAAACTGGAGAGAGAAAAATTATGTTTCAAAAACTATAGTACACCTAGTGTTAGATTTTAGTCTTGCCTAATGTTTTTTAATTTATATTATTTTCTACAGTTTGGACCAAATTCTAATTTTTCTTGGCTACAAGTCTTCAAAATAATGTTTTCAATTTTTTTCTTCTTTTCTCCCATTTTTTCTAATTTAGAGTCATGGAAAACTAAGCTGTGCTTTCTTAAAACTCTGCAAACTAAAGCTAGACAAAATAAACTTCAGAAGAAAAATAACAGCAACATATTTACATACATAAGCCACTTTCATGTCTGCCTACTAATGTACGGACTTCAGAGTAATGTGGCTTATATCGATTTTTCCAGGATTGTTCTTTTGTTTGTTGTTGCTTTTTCTCTCTTCCTCCCCACTGTTTTCTCTTCATAGGATGTGAGACCTCACAACCTGCTAAAAATGAACTTTCAGGACCTACACATCTAGGAATAAGCCACCCTAGCCACGAGAGATGAGATGAAACCTGAGACCAGAGACTCGTTTTCTTCTAAAATGCTTTCTCCAAAAGATTTTTTAAAAGAAAAGGAGGGAAATGTGAAAGGAAAATATTTGGGACCCCCAAAATCAGTAAGTTAAAAAGAAAATTCAAGCTGGAAACTGCTTAGGACAAACCGGCCTTCCATTCTATTCAAAGTCATCCTTCTGCTCACCAAGATAGATGCAGATTCAAGAATGCAACCATTTGTCTCTAACCTCCCTGTGATCTGGACGCCCCCACCTGCTTGGAGTTGTCTAGCCTTTCTGGATGGAACCAATGTACTTTTTACATATTTTGATAAGCCATAGCTTTTACATATATTTACAAACTAAGCTGTGCTCCAACCATGTTGGGGACATGCTGTCAGGACTTTCTGAAACTGTGTCACGGGCACATTCTCAACCGTAGCAAAATAAACTTTCTGATTTAACTTGGACCTCTCTCAGATTTTCTGGGTTTACAAGTTCATGCTCTGGCTTATTTCTTCCTTGAGTAGGCCAAATTGGAATGAAACATTTCTGAAAACTAACAGGAATTGGCTCTTAATGTTCTTATGGGGTTTACAATGGAAATAATTACAGATAACTGACACATGAGACTTAAATTCGGAAGAAGAGATTAAATGGGTGTGTGTACAATTGAATTTTAAATGAATAGGTGCTGCTGTGTGGCCTGACTTGGAGATAGCGGGCCAACCTAGTGTTCGCAGGAGATGTTTTCCATGATGCAAAAGAAAAAGAATAGAACACGCCAGCTAATAATGTTTATGTTATATTGGAAGTTTGAAGGAAAATTATAATTATTAAATAGGCCTGTACTTTATCTTCTGTGGTACAACACTTTCTTTTTCTTTTTCTTTTCTTTTTTTTTTTTTTTTGAGGGGGAGTCTCGCTCTGTCACCGGAGCTGGAGTGCAGTGCCCGGATCTCAGCTCACTGCAAGCTCCGCCTCCCGGATTTACGCCATTCTCCTGCCTCAGCCTCCCAAGTAGCTGGGGCTACAGGCGCCCGCCACCTCGCCCGGCTAGTTTTTGTATTTTTAGTAGAGACGAGGTTTCACCGTGTTAGCCAGGATGGTCTCGATCTCCTGACCTCGTGATCCGCCCGTCTCAGCCTCCCGAAGTGCTGGGATTACAGGCTTGAGCCACCGCGCCCGGCCAACACTTTCGGTTATATTAACAGATACTCTTTTTGAACCGTGACCAAGACTCTATCTGCTTCTTTCCGAAATTATGTTTCAGGCCACGTGCAGTGGCTCATACCTGTAATCTCAGCACTTTGTGAGGTGGAGGGAGGCAGAGGCAGGCCAATCACTTGAGCCCAGGAGTTCAAGACCAGCCTGGGCAACATGGCAAAACCCCATCTCTACAAAATACAGGGAAAAAAAATTAGGCGGGCATGGTGGCATGTGCCTGTAGTCCCAGCAACCCAGGAGGCTGAGGTGGAAGGATCACCTGAGCCCAAGGAGGTCAAGGCTGCAGTGAGCCGTGATTGCACCACTGCACTCCAGCTTGGGTGATGGAGTGAGACCTTGTCTAAAAAAAAATAATAATAATAATAATGTTTCAACTGGGAAGAGAACTAAAGGTATGCAGGGAATATAGGGTGTCTATTGGGCCTTTTGTACAGAATATGCTTTGAGAGGATTTGTTGGGGCTATTCCAAAAGGTGGAGTCCTCTAGGGAAAACCAGATCTGTTTACAAGGAGTATGACAATTACCATTTACAAGGAGAGTTGTTCCGGAACCCATCAGAATGGACCATTCTCGCTCACTGCTTTAAGTCTCAGGTTACCATGTGGTAGTGGCCAGTCTGTCTCTGTGTGTCTGTCATCAATTAGAGTTTCCCTTACCATTCCACACTAGCCACATGAGCTTAAAAAAAATGTAGGGTAAGGCCAGGCGTGGTGGCTCACGCCTATAATCCCAGGACTTTGGGAGGCCAAGGCAGGTGGATCACAAGGTCAGGAGATCGAGACCATCCTGGCTAACATAGTGAAACCCCGTCTCTACTAAAAATACAAAAAAATTAGCCAGGTGTGGTGGCAGGCGCCTGTAGTCCCAACTACTCGGGAGGCTGAGGCAGGAGAATGGTGAGAATCCTGGAGGCGGAGCTTGCAGTGAGCCGAGTTCGCGCCACTGCACTCCAGCCTGGGTGACAGAGCAAGACTCCATCTTAAAAAAAAAAAAAAAAGAGGCCGGGCGCGGTGGCTCAAGCCTGTAATCCCAGCACTTTGGGAGGCCGAGACGGGCGGATCACGAGGTCAGGAGATCGAGACCCTCCTGGCTAACACGGTGAAACCCCGTCTCTACTAAAAAATACAAAAAACTAGCCGGGCGAGGTGGCGGGCGCCTGTAGCCCCAGCTACTCGGGAGGCTGAGGCAGGAGAATGGCATAAACCCGGGAGGCGGAGCTTGCAGTGAGCTGAGATCTGGCCACTGCACTCCAGCCTGGGCGACAGAGCGAGACTCTGTCTCAAAAAAAAAAAAAAAAAAAAAAAGAATGTAGGGTAACACAGTGGGATGACAGTAAACCTGAGTGGGATCACAGAGGGATGGAGATAAGAGCCAATCTAAGGAGTGACTTTGGGTTGTTCATATCAATGCTTAGTATATAAGTCTTATTATGCAATACCTCTTCAGAGTCCCTTCACCAAAGAAGTGCATTCTATAAGCATTGTAAATAAATGCAAAACACCTTATTTGCAAATCTGAGTGCAGCCTGTTTTCTACTGTATCATACAGGCTCACCTAATTTTTCCCTTTTTTCCACTTCCCATTTCATTTGTTATGGTATAGAGGGTGAACTGGCTTTGTTTTTATTCTTTCTTCCTTCATTATTATTTTTTTTTCTCCAGAGACGAGTTCTCGCTATGTGGTCCGGGCTGGAGTGCACCGGGTATATACAGGTGCAATCATAGCTCACTGCAAACTTCTGTTTGCAGATCCTCCCACCTCAACCTCTAGAGTAGTTGGGACTGCAGGCCTGTACCACCACACCCTGCCCAAATTTGGGGTTATTAACTTTACACTTCAGTCTCTCGTTTTCAAACTATCAGTATGAACATTACCCGCAGATTCCAAACTTGGAAGTGGATGCAGTAGATGACACTTTGCTTAGTGTCTGTTTTGGGAGAAAGTGGGTGAATGTGTTTTCATTTGTACAAGGCATGGTTGCATATGCTAAGCAGGAGCATTTTATAGTAGTGACTGTTATGGTAATCAATGGACATGTACATATGGAAAACTAATACGTTGTTGTTAGGTATCTCTCATCTGTGTCTTTTTAACACCCTTCCCATAGGTGAGGAATTTCTCACATTAGAAGTCCCACCTTCCTGAGGTACAAGACTGCTTTCCCAATGTCCATTCTCCCTATCTTCTTTTGTCACAGAAACTTCATTTCTCCTGGGCACATTACTTCCCAGGCCAAAGATGTCATTTCCAATGTGACTGAGTTCTAGCCAATGATCATAAGCAGAAAGGGTGTATGTTATTTCTAGGACGTTTCTTTAAAGGGGAAGGAGCAACTCCCATTCCTCTTTTTCCCTCCTGTTGTTTGGAATGCAGATGTGATGGTTGGACTCTAGCAACCACTTTGGACAAAGAGTCCAAATGGAGAAGGGAAACTACATGCTGAAGATAAAGTTAAGATGCTAAGTCACTAAGGCCATTGTGAAGCTGACATTACCAGCACTTAACTCTCTACCTCAAGACACCTTTTTCCATGAGAAATAGATGTCTGTCCTATTTAAGCCACTGCTGTTATTTGGCTATATATGGCAGAACTTAATGCTAACTAATCCACTTGCTCTTCCAGCCTCCCTTGTGGCTGAGGCTAAGGCCTCTGCCCCAGACTCTGTGAATTGCACACAGTGATGCAAGACTTCAGTTTTAAAGAAGCAAACCCTGCTTCTTTGTTTTCTTATGAGAAGGGCAGTGATGGAGGGGTCAGGATTTTGGAGACAGCAGTGGTGAGACTGGTATCCAGTGCCACATGTCATGGGTAGGGGTTCTGGTGTTGGTGCCCAGCAATGGCTGTGGTGCCTTCTCTAGAATAATCCCACACATGCTTAGGCGTACTTCCTGGCTACCCAGCTTCCAAGGCCAACTCCCTGGCCCTCCCAGGGATTCAATGAGCTACCTGATATCACTAATAAATTCTTTTGCTGTTTTAGCAACAAGGAACTCTAAGTGATATGCCACCCCTATCAGGTCTAGCAGATTTTAAAGATCTTATCTTTAATACCTTAGCCTCTATCCTACCTGCTTTGAACCACTGGCTCAAACCCAAGATTACTCCTACACTTGGGTTTAATTAACCTTTATTTCTACTTTTCTGGATGTGGGAGAGATGTAATATGCTACCAAAATCTATTGTTCCATTATAATATGCATCTATCCTTGCAACTAGATATAGCCACACAACTGAATCTCAGCAATCGAATGTGAATGGTTGTGATGTGGGCAACTTCTGCCTCACTTGCATAATGGAAAGTCACTTCCTTGGCTTGGGCAATACAGCTCCAACCAAGGAGATAAGGAAGCACCCTAAGGAATGACAGAGGCACGAGATGGAAGGAACTGGAGTCCCTGAATAACTTCACGGAGCAGGACAGCTTCCCGACAACCTGGACTCTTCCCTGTAGAACCGTTACATAAAAGGAGAATCAACTGTTTCCTATAAGCTGCTGTCTTGGGGTCTCTTTCAGCTTCATCTTTTTCTGCTAATACAAGGGTAATGGAGGCATAGAAGGCATGGAAGTTGTAATTAACAACAGATGATTACAGACCAATGCAGAAGCCACCAATACAGGCTGCTGTGTTCTCCCAGCGCATCTCATTTTCTGATTCTATTCTATTAATAGAAGGGGGAGACACACTGAACGCTGTATGAGCACTGTCATGAGGCACCAAACAATCTCACGGTCCAGGACTTCTGCTAGGTTCTAGCCACCATTAGGTTATCCTTTTTGGTGGCTCAGTGTGAGGTACCTAGGTTATCCTACTTCTGTCTCTGACTTTATTTATTCATATATATATTTTTTGAGACGGAGTCTGGCTCTGTCGCCCATGCTGGAATGCAGTGGCCGGATCTCAGCTCACTGCAAGCTCCGCCTCCCGGGTTTACGCCATTCTCCTGACTCAGCCTCCGGAGTAGCTGGGACTACAGGCGTCCGCCACCTCACCCGGCTAGTTTTTTGTATTTTTAGTAGAGACGGGATTTCACCGTGTTAACCAGGATGGTCTCGATCTCCTGACCTCGTGATCCGCCCGCCTCGGCCTCCCAAAGTGCTGGGATTACAGGCTTGAGCCACCACGCCCGGCCATGTCTCTGACTTTGAAATGTATGTTTTTATCTTTTATAATTTTGACCACAATGTTTAGAAAATCATTTTCATTTGCAACTCTCTTTGTTTACCACGTCTTCCCTCTTTTTTAAGGATTAAGTGTTTTTCTTTGATAATCACCTTTCAAATCTCAAATGTAATACCTTACCGTTAATATAGCTATGCACTTTTAATTTGAGCTTCTAAATCGGGAATCAGAAAACTACTATCACCTACTGTTTTTTGTTCTGTTTTGGTTTTATTATTTTTTACTGTGGTAAAATACACATAAAATTACCGTCTTAACCGTGTTAACAATTCACTGACATTAAATGTATTCATAGTGTTATGCAACTATCCCCACTATCTAGCTCCGTAACTCTTTTCATCTTATGAAACTGGAACTCTATACACCTAAAATAATGTTTTCCTATTCTCTCAGCCACTGACAATCAGCTTTCTACTTTCTCTTTAGATGTTTTTTGACTCTCTCAAATAAGTGAGATCACAGTTTTTGTCCTTTTGTGACTGGCTTATTTCACCTTCAATAATGTCCTGAAGGCTCAACCATGTTGTAGCATATGTCAGAATTTCCTTTCTTTGTGAAGGCTGAATAATATTCCTTTGTATGTATACATGATACTTCATTTATTCGTTCATCTGTTGATGCACACTTGGATTATTTCCACATTTTAGCTGTGTGAATACTATTGTGAACATGGGTGTACAAGTCTCTCTCTAAGAGCTTCCTTTCAGTTCTTTTGGGTGTGTACTCAGAAATTGAATTGCTGCATCATATAGTAATTTTATGTTTAATTTTTTTGAGGAACTGCCATACTGTTTTCCACTGTGGCTGTATCGTTTTGCATTCCCACCGACAGTGCACAACAGTGCACCAACATCTCCATATTCTCACCAGCGCTTGTGATTTTCTGCTTTTGAATACCATCCTAACACATGTGAGGTGGCATCTCGTTATACTTTCGATTTGCATTTCTCTAATGATGAGTGATATTGAGCATTTTTTCATGTGCTTAGTGGACATTTTTATATCTTCTCTGGAGAAATGTCTATTCAAATCCTTTGCCCACTTTTGAATCAAGTTGTTTGGTTTTTGTTGTTGTTGCAGTCACCTGTGTTTGTAAATAAAGTTCCATTGGAATGCAGTGTCCCACCATTCATTTATGTATTGTCTATGACTACTTTTATGCTATGATAAGGCTGAGTCATTATGACAGAGCCCATTGGCCAGCAAAACCTAAAATGTTCACTACCAGCCCTTTGCAAAAAGTGTTTGCTGACCTCTCTTCTAGATGTTTATTTTACTCATTTCATATTTTCATACTATCTACTTATCTTTTCTCACAGTATTAACTCCTAATTTCTATTATTTTTTCCTTTTTATTTTTATCCCTTCTGTATCGAAGTCAAACATTCATAAATATTCGGCTTAATTTTTCCTACCAGTTGCATAAGATTATAACTTTGCTCACATTTTTTCTTTCTTTCTTTCTTTTTCTTTTTTTTTTTTTTTTTTTTTTTTTTTTGAGACAAGGGCTCACTGTCGCCCAGGCTCGAGTGCAGTGGTGCAGTCTTGGCTAACTGCAGCTTGACTTCCCGGGATCAAGCAATCCTCTCACCTCAGTCTCCTAACTGAGTGAGCGCCACCATGCCCAGCTAATTTTTGTATTTTTTTTGTAGAGATAGGGTTTCCCCATGTGGCCCAGGCTGGTCTTGGACGCCTAGACTAAAGCGATCCACCAGCATGGGCCTCCCAAAGTGCTGGAACTGATTATAGGAGTGAGCCACCATGCCAGGGAAATGAGTCATTTGCTTCTTAATGACCTTAACATTACACCTATTTCTCCCTTTTACAGTGCAGCTGCAGGCAGTGATCATCTGGACAACGGCCCCACAAGACTCTCCTCAAAATCTCCCTGTTCTGGGCTACGTCTTAAGGTTGGGGCTTACTCCACTATCCAGCCACTGTTGGAGGAACCTGCTCATCAGATGGTTATCCAATGAGTCCTGCTCCTTTGCAGATGACTTAATATAAAATACCCACAACACCTGCTGACCACACAGATTGCTACTGTGTGACCCAAAAAACTAGGCTTCCCCATCTCATGTTAAGCTATTCAAAGACAGCTAGCAGCTACTAAATGCTGAAGTTACAGAGAGCTACTGGCTCATTCTCTAAGACACATACATGTAAAATCTTCTGAACGTTATCCTGTATCTTCTCAGGTTAAGACAACTATATCCAGAGCTCTAAATCCCAATAATGACTGTACAGGTTGGCAGAATCTTCCCTTGAGGGAATTCTTTCAATTTTTCACATTTTTTAAACATTTACTGTATTTCAGGAACTGTGACTGATACTAGAGGTAAAAAGTTCAGGCCGGGCGCGGTGGCTCAAGCCTGTAATCCCAGCACTTTGGGAGGCCGAGGCGGGCGGATCACGAGGTCAGGAGATCGAGACCATCCTGGCTAATACGGTGAAACCCCGTCTCTACTAAAAATACAAAAAAACTAGCCGGGCGAGGTGGCGGGTGCCTGTAGTCCCAGCTACTCGGGAGGCTGAGGCAGGAGAATGGCGTGAACCCGGGAGGCGGAGCCTGCAGTGAGCTGAGATCCGGCCACTGCA
Organism: Rhinopithecus roxellana; assembly: GCF_007565055.1. Taxonomy (NCBI): domain Eukaryota; kingdom Metazoa; phylum Chordata; class Mammalia; order Primates; family Cercopithecidae; genus Rhinopithecus; species Rhinopithecus roxellana. Next base: position 32,056,154 of record NC_044556.1, on the reverse strand, counting down.
CTCCAGCTTGGGCGACAGAGCGAGACTCCGTCTCAAAAAAAAAAAAAAAAAAAAAAAAATTCAATAAGACATGGCTTTTCTCTTCAATAAATTTATGATTGAGTTTGGGTGAAAAACAAGTACCACAATTACAATATGGTGGGATTATGTTTTATTGAGAAGTATCATGATGAAGGAGATCTAGATCAGGGAAGGCTATCAGGACCCGGTAAAAGAAGGCAGTCTGCCTGGGAGCTGCCCAGCCCTCTTCCCCGTCAGCCTAGCCCCTCTTTGAACCATGCCAGTTCTAGACGGCCTACCGGAAAGCTGAATGAGTGAGGAACATGGCACAGAGCACTTTTCCGTAGTAATCCCCACATTGAGGAACAAAGGGATGTAGCTAGAGGGCAGAAATTACTAAGGAAACTTATGAACCTGCCTGACCACCACCCCCAACACACACACACCCATCCACTAAGCTCTGGCTGTGGACAACAGAAGACAAAAAACCACTCACAATTCGAGCACAGTCCTGAGTCAAGGGAGCCTCAGGGAATAAGACAACACAAGGCAGGCATGGTTCAGGCTTTACTGGGCATCACACAGGGCTGGGGTAGGGACCTAGCAAAGGGAGCAGGGCATGCGGATGGTCTTTGAGGACAGTGCTAGGGAGCTCAGAGATCAGTCTGGCTTCTCAAAGAAGAGACAAGCACTGATAGGAAAAGCAGTCAGGTTGGCGTTAGTGCAGGAAAAGAAAGATGGTAGGAGGGGGACTTTGATGGAAGACAGTGGGGAGCTGAAGCTTTAAAGAGCCTTGATGCAGGGAGGGATGATGTTAGAAGAAAGGAAGCCAATGAGGCCTTGGGGAAGAGAAGAGAGTAGAAAGAAGGAGAAAGAAAGAAGGCGGGTCCAGGGAGTCGGGCTGTTCTCCAGGGTCGCAGGCAGCAGGGTCCGCTCTTCCCTCCCATCTTCTGGCATCACGGGGCCCTATGTGCTGTTCCACGTGGCTGTCGTTCCGAACAAAAGACCTCGGTGGAATCGGCTGGACTTCATGTAGGCAGAGATCTTCTTCAAACCCTGAGGGCGGGAAGAAGGGGCCAGAGCCCGGTCTGTTGTCTAGGGGGGCTGGAGCAGCCTTGCTGCAGGCACAGCAGGTCAGGGCCCTGGCCACAGCCTTTCCATGTGGACTCAAGTGCTGGAGCATCACACAGTCTCTTAGTGTCTCCAGCTCTTCTAAGTTAACTCTTCTAACTTCCTTTAAGTAATGTTATACCATAATAACAGCTACCATTTACAAAAGAGCTACACTGTGCTGGGTGCTCTATATCCAAAAGAAATTACAACATAGGCTTAGAAAATCCACTCGACTACTCTCCAAGGTCAGTTCCATTATCACCGTTTCTCATATGGAAGAACAGAAGTTCAGCAACTTCCTCACACTCAAATAGCTAGTAAGTGGGACAGGGCTGGAGTATAGCCTGGGTCTGTCTTCAATTCTAGCAAGTTTTTGCCAAATTCTCATCCTTTTCCACCCAGCCACACCCCATGCCAGATCCTGTCACTCCCTGTCTGCACAAACATTCTCCTTTTTCACAGGGAGGTTCTTGGCTTGCCTAGGATTGCACACACAGAAAGGACCTCCAGCAGAACAAAGGGGTTCAGAACACACCTGTGCAGCCAAGAAGAGAGCCCAGATCTCACCCAATGGCTTAGCAAAATCTGGATGAAATGGATAGGGCAAGGGTGAACAAGCAAAAGAAAGGCCAGACCAGGCTCTAATCATTCCCCTTAAAGCACAAAATCCAAACTTCTCCACCTGGTACCTGAGCTAAACCTCCCTGTGTCCCTGTGCCCCCACCACATCTCCAGCACTACTACTGCTAGCCAGGCCACATGACACTCAGGTGTGCTGCACACAGTCTTACCAGGAATCAACAACCATGTAACTCCTAAAGAATTCAAAGAGATCCAGGGCTCCCTCTCCCCAAAGGGCCAGGGCCAGGGCCAGGGTCAGGCAGGCTTCAGGCCCCAGCCATCGGCTGTTGCCCACTGCTCCCCTCCCACCACCTCTTACATAACCTCAAGGCTGCTCAGCCTGGACCACAACCAGAGCTCATGGGAACTAGCTGAGCAAGCAGGCTTTTTGATGGGGAGTGGCAAAGGGAAACAGATTCTAGGCTCAGAAGCCTGTTGGACTAATGCCTTGAATCCCCAGATCTGTACTAAAGTAGGATTTGCTGCTCTCAAACAACTTCAGCACGGGTAAGGGATGGTTCCCCATGAGTGAGGGGCAGGCCCCGGGCCTGGTACCCAAGTGGTGCCACACACACCTCACAGGCTGCTCTGCCTGCAGGCCTCTCACTGCACTCATTTCCAGGATGGGGCGGTCATCTATGCATCTCCCACTGTGCCTCACACCCTGCCTCATGCAGAGGAGAAGGTCGGTGAATAGGAGTAAAATCAGTGTGCTACTCATCTCACAGGGGGAACACTTGGAACATTGAAGGGAAAAAAGAGAGGAAGAAAGATAAGGAAGGACACTGCCCCAGCATAGAGCACTTCAACACACACTCCTTCAACAGGCGCACCTACATATGTCCCCTAAATCAGCTCCAGCCTCAGCTCCGTATCTCAGGATTTTCCACATGGGGGTCCAACCATGCAAAGCTTCTGGGGGTAGCTATGAATACTGCCTGTGGGCTTCATACTCGACATCAGTGCCACTGTGTGTCAGTCCTACTATTTCCAGCTGCATCCGCACTCCTGAAGTGCTCTGCCTCTTGCAAAGTGTCCTGGGCTGTGAAACCCAGGCTGGATGAGGCCTGAGGATTTTTTCTTCTGTCACAAAAGGGAGAGCCCTGACTGCCACCCATAGATCCAGAGGCTCACAGGGAGCCCAGTACAGCCTCCACTGGCTCTGGGACCCTGAGCAAATGCCTGACCCTCTCATTCTCAGTTTCTTTATCTCTAAAACAGGCAAGATAATTCTGTCACCCTGTAGGGATGTTATAAAGTTCAACTTCCACACAATAGGTATAATGTGCTGGGCACGGTTCCTGGCACAAAGCCAGCACTCAATAACTGCAAGTTATTCTTTGTGTAGCTCCAGGACTGGGAAAGCATCTCAAAGGAGGTAACGGAAGAAGGGGCATCAAAGAGAAAGGAGGATGGGGGCATCACCTCAAAGCGGGAGATGAAGTCCTTCAGGTTTGGGAAGGAGTCCAGGCAGCTGGGCTCAAATATACGCTTCATGTCAAGGACATCATAGGCGAGGAAATCCACAAAGGTGATCTGCAGAAGGCCAAGAATGTGTGGTATGAAAACCCTGTAACACGGCCGGGCGTGGTGGCTCAAGCCTGTAATCCCAGCACTTTGGGAGGCCAAGACGGGCGGATCACGAGGTCAGGAGATCAAGACCATCCTGGCTAATACGGTGAAACCCCGTCTCTACTAAAAAATACAAAAAACCAGCCGGGCGACGAGGCGGGCGCCTGTAGTCCCAGCTACTCGGGAGGCTGAGACAGGAGAATGGCGTGAACCCGGGAGGCGGAGCTTGCAGTGAGCTGAGAGCCGGCCACTGCACTCCAGCCTGGGCGGCAGAGCAAGACTCCGTCTCAAAAAAAAAAAAGAAAACCCTGTAACACATGAAGGAAAACAAATCCCATTCCCCATTGCACTCCTCCTTTACCTTGTCTCCTGCAAACCATGGCCGCTTCCCCAGAAACTGTGAGTAGAGCTTTAGCTTTTCAGGGAGTTGCTCTAAGTACCTTGGCTTCAGTTTCTCCTGAGGCAGAAAACAGCTGTCACCATCGTCAGACAAAAGCTCCATGCATAGACATGGCCTCCCCAGGGCTGTGGATGGCCCCGGCTGGCCGCGGGCAAGCAGCCATCTTCCCCACAACTAAAACTGGGGCAGTGCCCAGGCTTCAGTTGGATACATCAGCAGTTACTAGACTCTGACTGGGTGCCAGACCCTATCTGAAGTGATCAGAAGGCAGAGAGGAATGAGATGCTGTCCCTGAATCTATCCTCACTGTCCTCCCAGTGGCCTCTGGGTCAGCCCCAGGAGTGCCTGAGCACCTGGCAACCTCTGGACCCAGACATGGGCAGAATCAAGGATGCAAAGAACCACAGGAGCTCAGGGAAAGAAGTAGAAAGTTCATTCTAATGCGGTAGCAGAAGAAAACAATGAACATTGAATAGTTTCCAGGGAGATGAGAAGTTCAGGTTGAAAGGAAGAAGGGAGGGGCCGGGCGCGGTGGCTCAAGCCTGTAATCCCAGCACTTTGGGAGGCCGAGACGGGCGGATCACAAGGTCAGGAGATCGAGACCATCCTGGCTAACACAGTGAAACCCCCTCTCTACTAAAAATACAAAAACTAGCCGGGCGAGGTGGCGGGCGCCTGTAGTCCCAGCTACTAGGGAGGCTGAGGCAGGAGAATGGCGTAAACCCGGGAGGCGGAGCTTGCAGTGAGCTGAGATCCGGCCACTGCACTCCAGTCCGGGCGACAGAGCGAGACTCCGCCTCAAAAAAAAAAAAAGAAAGGAAGAAGGGAGAGCCACCCTTTTGCTGGCTCTGAGCTGTCTCTTATGAAAATGTGTGGATTCCTGTGCATGTCAATGACAGCACTTGGAAACTATTGAGAAGATGCAATTCAAGAGGGCCATTACATTCCTCTATCTTGTACTTGTATATTCTAGGAGCAGGTAAGTGATATGAACCAGCTGACAGAAATGATCCATGACAGAGGCCAGAGACAATGAAGGAGATTCTGAACACAAACTTTACCATCTAGGAATTGAATTTCTATCCTGGGATGCCTGGATCGTGTCCTAAGATTGGTGGAAATTGCCTCTGCTTTTGTTGACATGACATTGAAGTCATGAGAATAACTGTTGATAGTATGGGAAAGCACTTGGAGGATGAGTGGTACCAAGGACTTAAGAAAAGACCAGTGTGTGCAGGAATGCAAGAGTCTTGGCCCCAAATCCAAACTCTGCCAGGTGCAGATCACTGGGGAGACTCATAAATTCTGGGTTGTAGCAGATCATGACCAGTTGCATCCTGTTGTCCATGATCTGGTTCTCCAAAATGTCCACACGAATCTTCAGAAGAGGAGATGATTCGTGTGGACATTTTGGAGAACCAGGCTATAGATGTTTCCAATCAGCAGGCCGGGGTCCGCTACAGGCCTGACTTTGTCAGTCCTTCTCTGGTCTGGGCCAGAAGCCAGGCAAAGGGGTGACTGGGAGTGGGGTGCAGGACTCACAAAATTTGGGTCAAAGCAGAGTCTGGCCAGCTCCATGCGGTTGTCCATAAGCTGGTTCTCCAAAATGTCCACACGAATCTTCTCCTCTTCTGTCTCCCCACCTGCCACCCACAAAACACAGACTCACTCTGAGCATCGCACCCCAATCCAGCCAAGGAGGAGGCCACCTTCCCCCCACACACTGCAGCCAACCACACTCACACAGGTTGTGCTTGCGGGCAATGTAGCGCAGGATGGCGTTGCTCTGGGTGATCTTGTAAGTCCCATCAATCAAGTAGGGCAGCTGGATGAATGCGAAACCGGGGAAGCTCAGTTGGGCCACCAGGTTCCCCAGCATCCCCTTCCCATAAGCAAGGGCAGAGAGGAGACCTGGCACTCACTGTGCCTGCTCATGGCAGGCCTGAAATAAGAATACTGTCACATGAACGAATGAGCTTGGACACAGAACATCATGGAAGGGCTGTGTAGACAGCCAGGAGTGACAGGAATTGGGCAGAAGACTCCTGATCCTAACCCCTCTAAGCTGGGGAGAGGACATGCGGTCAGAGACACGTTGCACTTTCCCCCAAAACCGCCCCTTCCCCTGCACCTACATTGGGAAAGTCCAGGCCCAGCTTGAATTTTTCATTCAGCCACTGGCTTCTGTCATAGTCAGGAGCTGTGGTGGGGAAGATGAAGTGAAAACAAACCTCCCCAAAGCCCAGCCCTCCTTCCCCGGGACCCTCCCAAGGAGCCAGTGGCAAGACCCCTGAGACAGGTGGATCTAGAATCTGACCAGTCAGTCCCACATCCCAGGGATAAGGGAGAAAGAATCCCGGTGAGGACTCTGGACCCCTCTCGACTAAGGCTTCCAGGGTTTAGGCAAGCCCTGAGGGACACCCATCCCAGTTACCCAGGAAGGGGGCCCAGCATCCCGCCCCAGCATTCTGCCTTGCAAAGACAGAGGGCTCCCTCACAGGGGTTCAGGGAAGGGACAGCCTGCAGCTCCAGCAGGGGAGGCCTGCAGAGGCAGCCACAGGTGACCACCATGGGTTGCTTGGTGCCAACTCAGCGGGTGTGGGCAGGGCCCGGACACGAAGGTGCCCTTACCATGTCCCATCAGGTACTTCTTTTCCTCGTAGTTTGAGTCTGTGTATTCCAGGAGCAGGCGGATGGCGTGGGCCAGCTGGGAGAGATGGCCCGCATGCAGTTCGGGTCAAAGATGGTGGGTCCCTGACTTGGTGACTTTCTCTGCACCAGGCGAGCCCCCGTGTACACTGCACTTACCTGTTGCCTCCTCTACCCGCCCCCACCGCCAAACACACACACAGCGTCACGCACAGGCCCTTCTGAGGGCGACCGCCCTGAAGAGGAACGGTCTCTAGACCCCGTCCCTCAGCTGCTCCACACTTCCCTTCCTCCACTTCCCTTCTCCACAGCCCTCGTCCCACCGTCCAGCGGACCCTCGCTCACCCCGCGGATGTCCCAGTACCCCAGGATCATGGGCATGGTGCCTGTTGGTGCGGATTCTGCAGACAGGCCTCAGCCGAGCAGGGCTCAGACTTTATGAGAGACCCAGGGAGGGGAGAGGAGGGGCCTTGCTGCGACCCCGCCCCTCGGCCCGCCACGCCCCTGAAACGCGCCATTCTGAGGCCCCGGAGAGGGCGCCCGGGGCTGGAATCAGTAAGACCCCCGCCCGCCTCCCAGCCCCGAGGGTTCCTGGAGCGAGGTCAGGGCGCCCGGAAGCCGAAGGCGGGGATCATCCTCGCCAGCTTCCCCAACCCGCCCTTAGGCTCCACGAGTCTATCCAGCCCTTGCTAAGTCCACAGCGACTTGGCTGTGCGCTTGAAACAGCAGCCAAACCCGAAAGGAGCAAAAAGGTCTACTCTCCTCTCCTCCCTGCCCGCGGAATCCCTCAGCCTTCTCTCCGCTGCCGAGTTCCCGCGGGCTCTGGGAGACTCGGGCTGCTGGGGTCAGACTAAAAGGTGGTGGCCCCAACCTGGGAATTTAATTCAGCCCCTGTCACTGTAAGAGCAGGACTTCCTCTGATTCGAAAGCTACTCCGAGGGCTTTGTCTCCCCTCTAGCCCCGCCTACACAGGAACAGTGTCACTGGTATGGGAAGGACCCCCAAGAAATGGGTCAGAGTAAAGGAAATGTGGTCTGTGTTTTCTGTTAGGGGCCCTCGGATACTGAGTCCTTTTGTCGTCTGGCTAAGTACTATGTAAATTAGCCACTTCGTATTTTGGCACAATTTATGAATCTAAATTAAAGGATCAGACCCAGCAAGTTGGAGAGGTATCTGAGGTGCCCCCTGGAAATGTCCAGCCAGTCCACTAGGTGAATCTCATATAGAGCAAAACAGCAACAGCAGCAGTGAGTGCAGTGGCCACAGAGGGCAGGCGAGGGAGGGTGGAAGAACTTCCCAGACCAAACTGAGGGTCAGGCTGCTATTTCTCTAGGCCGAATAACGAGATGCAGATCAACTGGAGAGGAAGAGAGGTTGTATTTCTACAACTAGTTGCAGGGAGAAGGCCTGGAAATTACCACTAGACCAACTCAAAATTACAAAGTTTTCCAGAGCATGTATACCTTCTAAGCTATATGTCTACAAGTAAGTGTGCATTCATCTAAAGACATAAGTGATTGACTTCTTTAATCTATAACTAAGTTCTGGGTCCTGAGACCTTACTCTGGAGCCTCAGTCTATTTACTTTATCTAAATGGGTCCAGGTGGCGGACGTGATTACCCTTACCTTGTCTCCTGCTACATCACGGAGGTATGGGGAGTTCCTTCAGACCCCCAATAAAACTTGTTTAATCCTAAATGGATCCTGTTAAGAATTCCTTCGTTATTTTGTCATGCTTTAAGGTCCAGGAAAGGCCTAAGCAAAACTCTTGGTGGGCTTTTGTTACATTCCAGCCTTTGTATAAATGTACTGGCTTTTTTTAACTTCTCATATTTAACTTAACCACTCAGTCAGTACTGAGCCAGTTGTTATGGAGGCCTGTGTTAGTGAGACCTGGCTTGCCACAGAACCTTTCCCTCAGAGAAGCCAGAACCCTGTCCTGCTGAGGAGGGAGGTCAGAGGATGGTGGCCAGAGAGGAGCCTGAGGGCTCCCCACAGGACCACAGGCAGGGACCCTCGCCTCTCCAGATCCACCATTCTGGACCTGGACCTAGCTCCTGACCCATGTGTGTTCTTCAGTGTGGGACAGTGGTTCTGCAGAAGGGGATCCGGAGCAGCCGGGATGAGGGAAGCTGCAAGTATTCTGAAGGGAAGGGTTGTAGCCAGTTGTCACCACACAGAAACTCAGTCCTGACAGAGCCAGGTCTTCTAGATTTGATGTGCTGTCCGAATTGCAAAATGTGGACAAGTTCTAATTTTGAAAACAGCGCTGGGCCAGACAGTCAAAAAGGACTCGGTCCCATTTTACCAAGGGCCTGTAATGGGACCTCTGGACTGGATTTCATAATTCCTTCTGTCTCTTCTGTCAACATTCTTACATTCTCGAGACAAATTAACAGAAAATCTACATAAAATGTTGTCAGAATTGTAAAAACCAATCTGTTAGAAACAAATGCTGACAGACAAAAGAAAATGTATCATACTTCATGGAAATTTATTAAAAGTCTCTTAAATATTGTTTGGGTAAATGTAGGAAATTCAAAATTAAAGAATCTTTTCTTCAATCTGAAAAGAAAATAAAAATCACCATTTGAAGATGCTACCAAAGTTGAATTGAGAAAACATTTTTCCAACATGCCTGTTATACCGAAAATAAGGCAAACAAACCAGAATTTCAAGAAAGTAGAACAGGAACAAAGTTAGAGATGAAAAAAGAAGGGGAAGCAGGAAGTTACCTTAAAAAATATTGAAACTTTATCTAATTTGCTTGTTATACATAATAGTTGATTCTCTTAAAAGTTAGCTAATTAACAGAGCATTAGTACAACAAAAACAAAAAATAAAATTACAAGTTAATGCAAATCGGAACTAATCAAGAAGATGTAGTACAAGTGATTTTTTTTAAACTGGGGAAACATTTTTTCTAAACTCTGTGTTAACTGATGTTACCACCAAGCGGAAGAAACACAAACAGGTCAAAACATGTTAAGAGATAAAGATTCTGAATGAAGTAATGAAAGCGTAATAAAGAAAAATAACAGCACAAAAGGGCACTTTACCCTCAGCTTTAGGCTGGATATGTTTTCAAAGATTTTGAAAATGGCGTGGATGACACAGTACAGATGTTACGTGGGAAGGACTACACAGGCAAGGATGATTATAAATCACTGTCACTTATCAGCCTGAATCCAAACATCAGGAATGCCGCCTCAGAGAATAGAAAATGGTGTTTTTCTTATAACTGGAGCTGTGCTCATAGGGAGCTTGCTGGGGGAGAGAGAGACAGAAAGGCAGGGGCAGGAGAAGGAGGGTCAGAGGGTACTCTGGGGGGCAGAAAGCCCATGTGGGAACATTAGTATCTAGGGTAATCAGAGTCGTTTATAATCTTTCTACAAATTTCTCAAACTCTGACACAAGATCAAAATAAAAGGTAAAAAAATTACATATACATATACTCATATTATTATTAATAATACTTATATTATTAACTTAAATGTTACATCAATAAGGACTTAAGTATATGAGTTACATTATGATCTTTTTTTAATTATTATTATTTTTTAATGCCAGTATCCATCCAGGCCACCACTGGATGTGATTCAAGTGAAGATGATTTTGCCCCTCAGGGGACATGTACATCTGCCTGGAGACTTTGTTCATTGTAAACAGCAGGAAGCGCCCACGCTATTAGTGGGGAGAGGATGGGTGGGATGCTGGGCGCCCTGCGATGCTCAGGATAGCACCTCACAACAAAGAACTCTGCCCTCCAAATCTCTGTCAGGCTGAGGTTAAGAAACCCTAGTCTATGACCCAGGACTGGGTCAAAAGCTGCAGTGGGAGAAACAAGGTCCTCGAAATTCTGGTGGCAGGAAGGAGGCCAAAGGACCCACTTCCCTGGACACCAGCTGGCAGAAGGGAGGACCTAGAGACAATCTCAGCTGGCGCAGTCCCTGCAGGCATCAAGCTGCTCATCAGGAATGAGAGAAGGAGAATTGGGCAGGGAAACGGTCTACTAGGTGGACAGGCTGAGCAGTCTGGTCTTCCAAGATACAGGGTAGGCAGTGGTGGGACTCTCTCTGGCAGTCAGACGGCAGGCCTCCCCTGCAGCTCTGAGCACATTGTTCCAGAGCCAGGCAGCCCGAGCTCAGCACCATGGGGTAATTGTTCTAGAGCTGCTGGGGCAAAGCTAGGCAGGATGAACTGAACTTATTTTAAAGGTATCCACCCTGACTGAGAAAGGTGTGCAGAAAGTTGCTACAAGTCACTGCCAACCTGTAATGGCTTGACTAGACCCTCCCTGCATTTAACACCCCCTAGGGGTGACCAAAAGTCAAATATATAATAATCACCTGATGACTGCCACAGATACGGATATGAGTGATGCCAGTCACCACAAGGCAGCCCCGTTCCCACTGTTCACCCACCCTTCCAAGCCGGCCAGAGACCCTCACCCAAAACGAATCATCAAAATGTGCAAGCAGATGTTTTGATCTTTGGAGCCTTTAAAATAATGATCATCAACACAGAGATTTACCAGGAGAAAAGAGGATATCTTCCCTCACAATCTCCTTGGAGTTTACTGCAAGGCATCTCAGACAGTGCTTTCCATATAGAAAAAAATCCAGGTAATAGATGTACTGTAGTATTTTATCCTGTGTTTGATTTTTTAAAAGTTACTTATTGATGATGGTGACCCACTTGTGTTTGTTTGTTTGTTTGTTTTTTGCTATGTGTACTAGTAAGCGTTCTTCAAAATTTGAAGTGATGCCACAAAGATAAGCCTGTAGGAAATTTGGGTGTTTATTTATAAATTTAGGTATCTCTTATGGGAATTGGCTCACACAATTTTGGAATGAAGTCCCATGATCATCTGGCTGCAGGATAGAGAAGCAGGAAAGCCAGTCGTATCATTCAGTGTGAGTCTAAAGGCCTGAGAACAAGGGTGGGGTGCGAGGCGATGGTGTTAATCCCTGATCAAGTCTGAAGGCCAGAGAACCAGGAGTGTGGATGTCCCGGGATAGACGGAAATGGAAGTCCCAGTCAGAGAGATCAAATGCACCTTCCTCTGTCTTTTTCTTCTCTCTGGACCTTGACAGTTTCTTGGAAGCCCCCTTCATTGCCGAGAGAAATCTTGGCTCAGTCTTCTGATTCAAAGGCGAATCTCTTCTGGAAACACCCTCACAAATACAATAATTTTACCAGCCATGTGAGTATCCCTTAGCTTAGGTTGATGCAGAAAATTAACCATCATATTATGCCACAGAAAACCAAGAACAAAATCACAACTAATTACATTGTGCCTGTGGGAGAAAAAGCCTTGACTGCCACGAGATCATTCTTTGACCTTTCTGCAGGAGTTGACTAAGCCACAGGTAGAGAATAGGTAAACAGAGAGTTCTATACAGGAGAATCATGAACAAGTATATTCATAGACTGTGATTCATTGGCAGAAACATGCGCAACCTGTAAACAAAAGGTGAAGGTAGAAAACTTAAAGGTATTCTTTTTTTTTTTTTTTTGAGGTGGAATCTCACTCTGTCTCAGTGCAGTGTGCAATGGCACGATCTTGGCTCAGGGCAACCTCTGCCTCCCAGGTTCAAGCGATTCTTGTGCCTCAGCCTCCTGAATAGCTGGGACTACAGAGGCCCACCACCACGCCTGGCTAATTTTTGTATTTTTAGTAGGGACAGAGTTTCACCACATTGACTAGGCTGGTCTCAAACTCCTGACCTCAAGTGATCCACCCGCCTCGGCCTCCCAAAGTGCTGGGATTACAGGCATGAGCCACCACACCCAGCCAGAAAATTTGAAGGTGTTCTTATTAAAAAAAAAAATCATAAGATGAAATCTCCATCTCCTAAAATAGTGCAGAAAGGTCCATGTACCTTGCTGGTGGCACCATAAATTAAGTTGTTCTCTCTGGAGAGCAATCAAATTATCTGTTATAGTACCATTAAACCATTCTCTCCCTTTACCTTGTAGTAGTCGCCTCTGGGGATCTGCTCAAAGTAACCAAAAATGGGAAGGAATTGTTGAAACATGATCACCCTGCTCTAAAAACAAATACATAAGTTAGAAAAATCCACATATCCCATAGCATAAGAATGACTAGGCAAACTACAGTTTATCCACAGGAACTAATGTTAGATAGCCACCAATATTAGAAGTAGGCATGCATATAGACTGCCAACATATATAGATTTTTTTTTTTTTTTTTTGAGACAGAGTCTTGTTCTGTTGCCCAGGCTGGAGAGGAGTGGCACGATCTTGGCTCACTGCAGCCTCCGCCTCCCGGGATCAAGCGATTCTCCTGCCTCAGCCTCCTGAGTAGCTGAGACTACAGGAAGCGCCACCACACCTCGCTAATTTTTGTATTTTTACTAGAGAAGTGGTTTCACCATGTTAGCCAGGATGGTCTCGATCTCCTAACCTTGTGATCTGCCTGCCTGGGCCTCCCAAAGTGCTGGGATTACAGTCATGAGCCACCCCGCCCAGCCCATGTACAGATTTTTAAGTAAAATGTTAGGCCAGGCGCGGTGGCTCACACCTCCTGTAATCCCAGCACTATGAGGGGTAGAGATGGGTGGATAACTTGAGGCCCGGAGTTTGAGACCAGCCTGGACATCATGAAAAAACCTCATCTCTACTAAAAATACAAAAATTAGCCACGTGTGGTGGTGTATGCCTGTAGTCCCAGCAACTCAGGAGGCTGAGGCACGAGAATCGCTTGAACCCAGGAGGCAGAGGTTGCAGTAAGCTGAGACTGTACCACTGTGCTCCAGCCTGGGCAACAGAGTGAGACTCTGTCTCAAAAAAAAAAAAGTAAAATATTAAAGAGAAAAAACTGTAGAATCTAAGAGTATACATACACACCAGTCTCACCTACCCAAAGAAGTAGGCATGAATACAAATTGAAAGATAATTTGAAATGACACCATTAAGATGATCCTATGATTTGCTTAACAACTATTCAGTGAGCACCTACTATGATCAGGGACTGTCCTAGACGATGTGCAAACACCTGTAACATCAGTGAACAAGAAGACACAAAAACACATGCCCTCATGACATTGACATCTTATGCAGGAAAGCAAACAAACACAAGCGCACAAATAATGTAAGACATATGTGGATGCTTTTCACTGAAGTGTCATATACATACAGTGCACAGGCCTTAAGTGTGCTACCCTGTGGGCTTTTCCACTTGTATACTCTTCTGGAACCACCTGCCAGATAAAGAGAGAAAACTTACAGCACTCCACCAGGCGCCTTCAATAGGCAACCTTCCAGTTCTCACCAGGGTCACCAATCACCTGACCTGTGATACCATGGACTCATTTCCCTCTCCTGATTTCCGTGTAAGTGGAATGAGATCGTGTGTCCTTTCCCCTGTCTGGATCCTTTTACTCAACACGTCTGTGAGACCCATCCATGTTTTTGCACATAGTATTAGCACATTTATTTTTAATATAGCGGAGTAAGTATTCCATTATACGAATGATGGAATTATGTTCATAAACCACAGTTCATTTGCTCATTCTTCTATTCAGGGAATTTGGATGGTTTTCAGTTATTGGCTATTTAAAATAAAGCTGCTTTTGACATCATTATACCTGGCTCTTGGAATCCATTAGGACTCATTCCTGTAGGGTGGGACTTCTGGGTCCTGGGGAGATGTATGTTTAGCCCCAGCTGACACTGCCAGTATTCCAAAGTGACTTTCCCACCAGCAAGGCATGACAGTTCCAGTTACTCCACAAATCACCAACAATTGTCAGTCCTTTCAATGTCAGCCATTCTAGTGGGGATACACTAGGATCTACGGGTTTTTAACTTTCTGCTGTCTAATGATGTTGAACACCTTCTCATGAGCTTATTGGACATTTGGATATTCTGACTCATTTGTTAATTAGTTGTATTTTTAGATCTACAGTTTTTGGAGAAGAGACCTTTGTTGATTTGTAACAAGTTCTCCCTGCTGAGCCTTGTATGAATACCTGACCTACAGACTCAACAACTATTTCTGGCATCACAGCTTAGGAACTGCTAAGCTATGAGATTCTTCCTCTGAAGCAGCTCACTCTCCAGTGAGATTTTAAATAACTTCAAGAAGATGCAATGCAGATAAAGCTATGGGATTGCTGTCAGGGTGGAGGAAGCCTATGCTTAGAATATTCCGGCAAGGATGTGAGTCAGGAAGAGAACAACCTGTAGATCCCCACGCAGTCTTTGGAATTACAGACCTCAGAATGACAAACAATAGAAGCTTAGGTAAAAAAGCAAAAGATATGGCCAGGCGCAGTGGCTCAGGCATGTAACTCCAGCACTTTGGGAGGCTGAGGTGGGTGGATCATGAGGTCAGGAGTTTGAGACCAGCCTGGCCAACATGGTGAAAACCCATCTCTAAACCAAAAATACAAAAATTATCTGGGCACAGTGGTACATGCCTGTAGTTCCAGCTACTCAGGAGGCTGAGGCAGGAGCATCATTTGAACCCGGGAAGGGGAGGTTGCAGTGAGCCAAGATCACACCACTGCACTCCAGCCCGGGCAACAATAAGATTCCCTCTCAAAATAATAAAAATAATAATAACTTTAAAAAATCAAAGGATGCAGTCAGACGCATCCACCTACTCACCAGAAATGCTCAATTCTAGAAAAGAGTGAGTAAGTCTATTAGAGGTCTGAAGGTTTTCATCATAGAATTCTATCCCCAGCTGATATGGTTTGGTTGTGTCCCCACCCTCATCTTACCTTGAATTGTAATAATCCCCAGGTGTCAAGAGTGGGGGCCAGGTGGAGATAACTGAATCATGGGGGCAGTTTCCCCCATACTGTCCTCATGGTAGTGAATAATCTCACGAGATCTGATGGTTTTATAAGTGGGAGCTCCCCTGCACAGGCCCTCTTGCCTGCTGCCATGGAAGATGTGACTTTGCTCCTCATTTGCCTTCTGCCATGGTTAGTTATGAGGCCTCCCAGGCCCTGTGGAACTGTGAGTCCTTTAAACCTCTTTCCTTTATCAATTACCCAGTCTCAGGTATGTCTTTATTAACAGCGTGAGAACAGACTAAAACATCAGCCAGAGTATTCAGTAAGCATGTAAAGACACTTTCAGTTGTGCACGGACTAAAGACATTTCTCTCACAGGTACCCAGGAGAGAGAGGAAGTAAACCCACAGAGAACGTCCTGATGACAGCTGTGCAGCAAGCCTGGAGAGGGTACCTGGAAGCCATCTGAGAAAAAAATAGAGACTGGGTCCTGGAGACCTAACAGAAGTGATGCAGTCATATAGTGGAGAAGGTAAAAGGGACCCTGGTCCTCTCTGATGGAGATTCCACCCCCTTGGGGTCCTATTGAATGAGACACAACCTCTGTGTAATTATGAAAAGCACTCAGTAAGGCTGGATGAATGAATGGGAGATCCAGGCCCAGAAAGAGACATCCTTTCCACAGTGCCTCACAGGGCTTCCTGCTCTGAGTCTGTTAGAAATGGGAGCAAGAGTTGTCAAGTGCCTTACTATGCCCAGCAGACTCCTTTAGAACCTGGCCACTGCCAGGATCACCAGCCAGTCCCTTGAAAGAGGCAGTGATAGACAGACAGACAGTGTGGGTAGATGGCCAGAAGCAAATAAGACAAGACACAGCAAATGTGATTGAGGCTTTACTTCGATCAGGTAGGCCTAAGGCAGGGGCCATGCTGCAGGAGCAGGGCCTATAAACCAGTCAATGCTGCTCTTTCATGCAGCACGGGGACAGCTCAGGGCTCAGCTCCACAGGCCAGGGGCTAGGCAGGCCCCTCAAAGCAGACACAACCACTAACAGGAAGGAAGGTCAGGCTGGCTTTAGTGCAGCGAACGGTAATGTTGGGAGGGAGGTGTTCATGAAGAAAAGTGGGTAGCTGAGGCTTTAAAGGGCCTGCATGGGACAGGGTTTAGGGGAAGTGAAGAGGGGACAATAAAGTCTTAGGGGTAAAGATGGGAATAAACAGGAGAAAGGAATGGGGAGGCAGGTGCTGGGATGCAGAGTCCAGCTGCACTCCACAGCCTGGGCATCGGGCTGAGTATGGACACCTCACTCCCACCTCCTGGCCTTCAAGGCATTACTTGTTGCCCCAGACAGCCATCTTTGTGAACACAAGTCTTGGGAGGAAGCGGCTGGACTTCATGTAGGCAGAGATCTTCTCCAAGCCCTGAGAGGGGGGCAAATAAGGCCAGAACTCAAAGTCGGCTGCCCATGAGGACTAGGACAACCCCACTGCAGACACAGCAGGTCAGGACCTTGGCCACAGCCTTTCCACGAGGGCTCAAGTGCTGGGACATCACACAGCCTCTTAGGGTCCCCAGATTTGTGGAGTTAACTCTTCCAGCTTCCTTTAAGTAATGCTGTACCGCAGTAACAGCTAACACTTATGAAGATTCTACACTGTGCTGGCTGCTCTGTACCCAAGAGAAATTATAACACAAGCTTAGAAAATCCACTTGACTGCTCTGCAAGGCTGAATCTATTATCACCATTTCTCATGTGGGAAACAGAAGTTCAGCAACTACCTCAAATTTAAATACCTAGTAAAGGGAACAGGGCTACAATGTAGCCTGGTTCTGTCTCTCTCCAGCTTTGGCCTCTTTCTGCCAAATACTCTTCTTCTTCTGCCTCACCACTCCTCACACCGGGCCCTGTCACTCCTTGACTGCACACACAGTCTCCTTTTCCACAGGGAGGCTCTTGGCTTGTCTGGGTGTAGACACACAGAAGGGACCTCCAGCAGAACAAAGGGGCTCAGAACACACTCACCCAATGTCTCAGTAAAACCTGGATGAAAGTGGAATGGGGGGTGGCAGTGCATAAGAAAATGAAAGGTGAGGCTAGGCTCTAATCATTCCCCTTAAAGCAGAAAGTACAAAGTTCTCCATCTAATACCTGAGCAGATTCTCACTGTGCCCTAACCCATGGCATCTCCAGCCCTGCTGCTGCAGATCAGGCTACAAGACACTCAGATGTGCTGTGCAAAATCTTACCGGGATTGAATGCCCAGATAAGGTATTCAAAAAGATCCAGCCAGGCGTGGTGGCTCACACCTGTAATCCCAGCACATTGGCAAGCCGAGGTGGGTGGATCACCTGAGGTCAGGAGTTCGAGATCAGCCTGGTCAACATGGTGAAAGCCCATCTCTACTAAAAGTAGAAAAATTAGCCGGGTGTGGTGGCACATAATTGTAATCTCAGTTACTCAGGAGGCTGAGGCAGAGAATTGCTTGAACCCGGGAGGCAGAGGTTGCAGTAAGCCTAGATCACACCACTGCACTCCAGCCTGGGCAACAGCAAGACACAATCTCAAAAAAAAAAAAAAAAAAAATTCCAGGACTGCCTGTTCTCAAACTGATTGACCTTGGCATGTCACAGGCCAGAGACCTCAGCTCTCCTCCACGCCTCCCTTCCCACCACATCTTACATAACTAACTCCAAGGCCACTTAAGCCTGGACCAGAACCAGAGCTGATGGGAACTAGCTAAGCAAGCAGATCTCTTGATGGGGAGTGGGAAAGGGAAACAGATTCTAGGCTCAGAAGCCCTTTGGACTAGTGCCTCAAATTCCCAAATCTGTACTAAAGTAGGATTTGCTGCTCTCAAACAATATCAACACGGGTGAGGGATGCTTCTCCGTGAGTGAGGGCAGGCCCCGGGCCCAGTACCCAGTTGGTGCCACACACACCTCTCAGGTTGCTCTGCCTGCAGGCCTCTCACTGCACTCTTTTCCAGGATGGGGCTGTCATCTATGCATCTCCCACTGTGCCTCACACCCTGCCTCGTGCAGAGGAGAAGGTCAGTAAACAGGAGTAAAACCAGCATGCCACTCATCTCACGGGGGAACACGTGGAACATTGGAGGGAAAAAAGAGAAGAAGAGTAGCTCATGCCTGTAATCCCAGCACTTACGGAGGCTGAGGCGGGCAGATCACCAGAGGTCAGGAGTTTGAGACCAGCCTGGCCAACATGGTGAAACCCCGTCTCTACTAAAAATACAACAATTAGTTGGACGTGCTGGCACACACCTGTAATCCCAGCTACTCTGGCGGCTGAGGCAGGAGAATCACTTGAACCCAGGAGGCGGAGGTTACAGTGAGTCAAGATTACTCCACTGTACTCCAGCCTGGGCGACAGAGCAAGATTCTGTCTCAAAAAAAAAAAAGGAAGAGAGGTGGAGTAAGAAAATGCCCCAGCACCAGGCATTTCAACATAAACTCCTTCAACAGGAGCACCCACATATATACCTTAATCCAGCTCCAGCCACAGCCCTGGCTCTCAGGAATCCCCACACAGGGGTCCGATCATGCAAAGCTTCTGGAGGTAGCTATGAATATTGCCCGTGGGTTTAGCACTAGACATCAATGCCACCGTTGTGTCAGTCCTACTATTGCCAGCTCCATCCGTGGTCATGAAGTGCTCTGCCTCTTCCAAAGTGTCCTGGGCTGTGAAACCCAGGCTAGGGGAAGCCTAAGACTTTTTCTCTGGTCACATACGGGAGAACCCTGACTGCCACCCGTAGATCCAGAGGCTCACAGGGTGCCCAGCACAGCCTCCACTGGCTCTGGGACCTGAGCAAATGCTTGACCATCTCATTCTCAGTTTCCTTATCTCCAAAATGGGCGAGATAATTCTGTCACCCTGTTGGAATGTTATAAAATTCAAATTCCACACAATAGGTATAATGTGCTGGGCACAGTTCGTGGTATGAAGCCAATGCTCAATAAATGCAAGTTATTCTATGTGTAGCTCCAGGACTGGGAAAGCATCTCAAAGGAGGGAAAGGAACAAGGGGCATCAAAGAGAAAGGAGGATGGGGGCATCACCTCAAATCAGGAGATGAAGTCCTTCAGATTTGGGAAGGCGTCCAAGCACTTGGGCTCAAATGTATGGTGCAGGTCAAGGACATCATAGACGAGAAAATCTACAAAAGTGATCTGCACAAGGCCAAGAATATGTGGACTGGAACCTCCATAACACATGAAGCAAAACAGATCTCATTCCCTATATCACTCTTCCTTTACCTTGTCTCCTACAAACCATGGCTGCTTCCCCAGAAACTGTGAGTAGAGCTTTAGCTTTTCAGGGAATTCCTCCAAGTATTTTGGCTTCAGTTTCTCCTGAGGCAGAAAACAGCTGTCACTACCCTCAGACAAAAGCTCCCTGCATAGACATGGCTTCCCCAGGGCTGTGGATGGCCCAGACTGGCCACGGGCAAGCAGCCATCTTCCCCAAAACTAAAACTGGGGCAGTGCCCAGGCTTCAATTGGATACATCAGCAGTTATTAGACTCTGACTGAGTGCCAGACCCTATCTAAAGTGATCAGAAGGCAGAGAGGAGTGAGATGCCGTCCCTGAATCTGTTATCACTGACCTCCCAATAACCTCTGGGTCAGCCCCAGTGGCACCCGAGCGCCTGGCAGCCTTTGGACCCAGACAGAATCCCAGGCAGAATCAAGGATGCAAACAAGTAAAGGAGCTCAGGGAAAGAAGTAGAAAGTTCCTCCTAATGGGGTGGCAAGAGAAAACATGGACATTGACCAGTTTCCAGGGAGATGAGAAGTTCAGGTTGAAAGGAAGGAGGGAGAGGATTAAAGGCCCGCTGGCTGCCTCTGAGCTGCCTGTTATGAAAATGTGTGGATCCCTATGGATGTCAATGACAGCACTTGGAAAGCTGTGGAGGAGAAGATGCAATTCAACGGTGCCATTACATTCATCTGTCTTGTACTTGAGTCTGTATATTCTAGGAGCAGGCAGGTGATGTGAACTGGCTGAGAGAAATGACCCAGGACAGAAATCAGAGGCCAGAGGCAATGAAGGAAATTCTGAACACAAACTTTACCATCTAGGAATTGAATTTCTACCCTGGGATGCCTGGATCGTGTCCTAAGATTGGTGGGAATTGCCTCTGCTTTTGTTGACATGACATTGGAGTTGTAAGGATAACTGTTGATAGTATGGGAAAGCACTTGGAGGATGAGTGGTACCAAGGAATTAAGAAAAGACCAGTGTGTGCAGGAATGCAAGAGTCCTGGTCCCAAATCCAAACTCTGCCAGGTGCAGATCACTGGGGAGACTCACAAATTCTGGGTTGTGGCAGATCATGGCCAGCTGCATATGGTTGTCCATGGTCTGGTTCTCCATAATGTCCATACGAATCTTCTCCTCTTCTGTCTCCCCACCTGCCACCCACAAAACACAGACTCACTCTGAGCATCGCACCCTAATCCAGCCAGAGAGGAGGCCACCTTTCCCCCACACACTGCAACAAACCACACTCACACAGGTTGTGCTTGCGGGCAATGTAGCGCAGGATGGCGTTGCTCTGGGTGATCTTGTGAGTCCCATCAATCAAGTAGGGCAGCTGGATGAATGGGAAACCGGGGAAGCTCAGTTGGGCCACCAGGCTCCCCAGCATCCCCTTCCCATAAGCAAGGGCAGAGAGGAGACCTGGCACTCACTGTGTCTGCTCATGGCAGGCCTGAAATAAGAATACTGTCACATGAACGAATGAGCTTGGACACAGAACATCATGGAAGGGCTGTGTAGACAGCCAGGAGTGACAGGAATTGGGCAGAAGACTCCTGATCCTAACCCCTCTAAGCTGGGGAGAGGACATGCGGTCAGAGACACGTTGCACTTTCCCCCAAAACCGCCCCTTCCCCTGCACCTACATTGGGAAAGTCCAGGCCCAGCTTGAATTTTTCATTCAGCCACTGGCTTCTGTCATAGTCAGGAGCTGTGGTGGGGAAGATGAAGTGAAAACAAACCTCCCCAAAGCCCAGCCCTCCTTCCCCGGGACCCTCCCAAGGAGCCAGTGGCAAGACCCCTGAGACAGGTGGATCTAGAATCTGACCAGTCAGTCCCACATCCCAGGGATAAGAGAGAAAGAATCCCGGTGAGGACTCTGGACCCCTCTCGACTAAGGCTTCCAGGGTTTAGGCAAGCCCCGAGGGACACCCAACCCAATTGCCCAGACAGGGGGCCCAGCATCCCGCCCCAGGATTCTGCCTTGCAAGGACAGAGTGCTCCCTCACCAGGGCTCAGGGAAGGGACAGCCTGCAGCTCCAGCAGGGGAGGCCTGCAGAGGCAGCCACAGGTGGCCACCATGGGTTGCTTGGTGCCAACTCAGCGGGAGTGGGCAGGGCCCAGATACGAAGGTGCCATTACCATCCCCCCTAGAGTACTTCCTTTCCTCTTAGCTTGAGTCTGTGTATTCCAGGAGCAGGCGGATGGCGTGGGCCAGCTGGGAGAGATAGCCCGCAGCTCGGGTCAGAGATGGAGGGTCCCTGACTTGGTGACTTTGTCTGCAACAGGGAAACCCCCAGTTTACACTGCACGCACACGTCGCCTTCTCTACCCACCCCCACCCCCAAACACACACACAGCGTCATGCACAGGCCCTTCTGAGGGGGTCCTCCTTGAAGAGGAAGGATCCCTAGAGCGCGTCCCACAGCTGCTCCACACTTCCCACCCCGCGCCCTCGTCCCACCGTCCAGGGGACCCTCGCTCACCCCTCAGATGTCCCAGTACCCCAGGGTCATGGGCATGGTGCCTGTTGGTGCGGATTCTGCAGACAGGCCACAACCGCGGTACAGACTATAAGAGCTCCAGAGAGGGGAAAGGAGGGGCCTTGGTGCGACCCCGCCCCTCGGCCCGCCAAGCCCCCGAAACGCGGCAGTCTGTGGCCCCGGAGCGCGCTCCTGGGGCTGGAATCAGTAAGATCCCCTCCTGCATCCCAGCCCCGAGGGTTCCCGGAGAGAGGTCAGGGCTTTGGGTTGTTCATATCAATGCTTAGTATATAAGTCTTATTATGCAATATGTCTTCAGAGTCCCTTCACCAAAGAGGTGCATTCTATAAGCATTGTAAATAAATGCAAAACACCTTATTTGCAAATCTGAGTGCAGCCTGTTTTCTACTGTATCATACAGGCTCACCTAATTTTTCCCTTTTTTCCACTTCCCATTTCATTTGTTATGGTATAGAGGGTGAACTGGCTTTGTTTTTATTCTTTCTTCCTTCATTATTATTTTTTTTTCTCCAGAGATGAGTTCTCGCTATGTGGTCCGGGCTGGAGTGCACCGGGTATATACAGGTGCAATCATAGCTCACTGCAGACTTCTGTTTACAGATCCTCCCACCTCAACCTCTAAAGTAGTTGGGACTGCAGGCCTGTACCACCACACCCTGCCCAAATTTGGGGTTATTAACTTTACACTTCAGTCTCTCGTTTTCAAACTATCAATATGAACATTACCCGCAGATTCCAAACTTGGAAGTGGATGCAGTAGATGACACTTTGCTTAGTGTCTGTTTTGGGAGAAAGTGGGTGAATGTGTTTTCATTTGTACAAGGCATGGTTGCATATGCTAAGCAGGAGCATTTTATAGTAGTGACTGTTATGGTAATCAATGGACATGTACATATGGAAAACTAATACGTTGTTGTTAGGTATCTCTCATCTGTGTCTTTTTAACACTCTTCCCATAGGTGGGGAATTTCTCACATTAGAAGTCCCACCTTCTCACATTAGAAGTCTTCCTGAGAAGACCGCTTTTCCAATGTCCATTCTCCCTATCTTCTTTTGTCACAGAAACTTCATTTCTCCTGGGCACATTACTTCCCAGGCAAAAGACGTCATTTCCAATGTGACTGCGTTCTAGCCAATGATCATAAGCAGAAAGGGTGTGTTATTTCTAGGACGTTTCTTTAAAGGGGAGGGAGCAACTCCCATTCCTCTTTTTCCCTCCTGTTGTTTGGAATGCAGATGTGATGGTTGGACTCTAGCAACCACTTTGGACAAAGAGGTGACATGGAGAAGGGAAACTACATGCTGAAGATAAAGTTAAGCAACTAAGTCACTACGGCCATTGTGAAGCTGACATTACCAGCACTTAACTCTCTACCTCAAGACACCTTTTTCCATGAGAAATAGATGTCTGTCCTATTTAAGCCACCGCTATAATTTAGCTATATATAGCAGAACTTAATGCTAACTAATCCACTTGCTCTTCCAGCCTCCCTTGTGGCTGAGGCAAAGGCCTCTGCCCCAGACTCTGTGAATTGCACACAGTGGTACAAGACTTCAGTTTTAAAGAAGCAAACCCTGCTTCTTTGTTTTCTTATGAGAAGGGCAGTGATGGAGGGGTCAGGATTTTGGAGACAGCAGTGGTGAGACTGGTATCCAGTGCCACATGTCATGGGTAGGGGTTCTGGTGTTGGTGCCCAGCAATGGCTGTGATGCCTTCCCTAGAATAATCCCACACATGCTTAGGCGTACTTCCTGGCTACCCAGCTTCCAAGGCCAACTCCCTGGCCCTCCCAGGGATTCAATGAGCTACCTGATATCACTAATAAATTCTTTTGCTGTTTTAGCAACAAGGAACTCTAAGTGATATGCCACCCACATCAGGTCTAGCAGAAGATAAAGATCTTATCTTTAATACCTTAGCCTCTATCGTACCTGCTTTGAACCACTGGCTCAAACCCAAGATTTCTCCTACACTTGGGTTTAATTAACCTTTTTTTTTTTTTTTTTTTTTTTTGAGATGGAGTCCCGCTCTGTCGCCCAGGCTGGAGTGTAGTGGCCAGATCTCAGCTCACTGCAAGCTCCACCTCCCGGGTTTATGCCATTCTCCTGCCTCAGCCTCCCGAGCAGCTGGGACCATAGGCGCCCGCCACCTCGCCCGGCTAGTTCTTTGTATTTTTTAGTTGAGACGGGGTTTCACCGTGTTTGCCAGGATGGTCTCGATCTCCTGACCTCGTGATCCGCCCGTCTCGGCCTCCCAAAGTGCTGGGATTACAGGCTTGAGCCACCGCGCCCGGCCTAATTAACCTTTATTTCTACTTTTCTGGATGTGGGAGAGATGTAATTGGCTACCAAAATCTATTGTTCCATTATAATATGCATCTATCCTTGCATCTAGATGTAGCCACACAACTGAATCTCAGCAATCGAATGTGAATGGTTGTGATGTGGGCAACTTCTGCCTCACTTGCATAATGGAAAGTCACTTCCTTGGCTTGGGCAATACAGCTCCAACCAAGGAGATAAGGAAGCACCCTAAGGAATGACAGAGGCACGAGATGGAAGGAACTGGAGTCCCTGAATAACTTCACGGAGCAGGACAGCTTCCTGACAACCTGGACTCTTCCCTGTAGAACCGTTACATAAAAGGAGAATCAACTGTTTCCTAAAAGCTGCTGTCTTGGGGTCTCTTTCAGCTTCATCTTTTTCTGCTAATACAAGGGTAATGGAGGCATAGAAGGCATGGAAGTTGTAATTAACAACAGATGATTACAGACCAATGCAGAAGCCACCAATACAGGCTGCTGTGTTCTCCCAGCGCATCTCATTTTCTGATTCTATTCTATTAATAGAAGGGGGAGACACACTGAACGCTGTATGAGCACTGTCATGAGGCACCAAACAATCTCACGGTCCAGGACTTCTGCTAGGTTCTAGCCACCATTAGGTTATCCTTTTTGGTGACTCAGTGTGAGGTACCTAGGTTATCCTACTTCTCTCTCTGACTTTAAAATGTGTATTTTTATCTTTTATAATTTTGACCACAATGTTTAGAAAATCATTTTCATTTGCAACTCTTTGTTTACCACGTCTTCCCTCTTTTTTAAGGATTAAGTGTTTTTCTTTGATAATCACCTTTCAAATCTCAAATGTAATACCTTACCGTTAATATAGCTATGCACTTTTATTTTATTTTATTTTTATTTATTTATTTTTTTTTTTTTGAGACGGAGTCTGGCTCTGTCGCCCGGGCTGGAGTACAGTGGCCGGATCTCAGCTCACTGCAAGCTCTGCCTCCCGGGTTCACGCCATTCTCCTGCCTCAGCCTCCCGAGTAGCTGGGACTACAGGCGCCCGCCACCTCGCCTGGCTAGTTTTTTGTATTTTTAGTAGAGACGAGGTTTCACTGTGTTAGCCAGGATGGTCTCGATCTCCTGACCTCGTGATCCCTCGTCTCGGCCTCCCAAAGTGCTGGGATTACAGGCTTGAGCCACCGCGCCCGGCCAGCTATGCACTTTTAATTTGACCTTCTAAATTGGGAATCAGAAAACTACCACCACCTACTGTTTTTTGTTCTGTTTTGGTTTTATTCTTTTTTATTGTGGTAAAATACACATAAAATTACCATCTTAACCGTGTTAACAATTCACTGACATTAAATGTATTCATAGTGTTATGCAACTATCCCCACTATCTAGCTCCGTAACTCTTTTCATCTTATGAAACTGGAACTCTATACACCTAAAATAATGTTCTCCTATTCTCTCAGCCACTGACAATCAGCTTTCTACTTTCTCTTTAGATGTTTTTTGACTCTCTCAAATAAGTGAGATTACAGTTTTTGTCCTTTTGTGACTGGCTTATTTCACCTTCAATAATGTCCTGAAGGCTCACTCATGTTGTAGCATATGTCAGAATTTCCTTTCTTTGTGAAGGCTGAATAATATTCCTTCTGTATGTATACATGATACTTCATTTATTCATTCATCTGTTGATGCACACTTGTGAAGGGGTGGCCTGCCCCTCCACACCGTTTGGATGAACGGAGGCAAGATGGCGCACTTCCGGGTTCTTCATCCCCCAACTTTTCCCGTGCACGCGAAAATCCAGCCGGCGACCCGGGAAGGTGCAGACCAACTAGGCATGCGCCAGGTGATGTCAATCTGAAGAGACCAAGATTTACCTGGTCGCACCTGTGGAACGCCCCCTGACACGCCCGTGCCCCGCCTATTGCCCTCCCACTCCTAGAAAAGCCGCTCCGGAGGCACGCCACGCGCGGCCTTCCTCAGTCCTCCACTCCTGTCGGGATGTCAGGACTGTGGGAACTCCGTCCGAGAGCTGTACGGGTGACTCTGGGGGCCCCTTTTGTCGGGGGGCCAACAGACCTCTCCCTACCCACCTTCTTCCCTTGAAGCTAGGTGACCAAAATAAACTTGCAGTTTTGCTCCTACCCTTGCCTAGTCGCTGGTTCTTTTGTACCCGCTCTGGTGGTCTTAGAAAAACAAAACACACACCTGTGGGCACTTCTCCTTAGGTGGAACGAGAGAGACTTGAGAAAAGAAATGAGACACAGAGACAAAGTATAGAGAAAGAAAAAGTGGGCCCAGGAGACCGGCGTTCAGCTTACAGAGGACTCACGCAGGAACCTGGCACCGGTCTCTGAGTTCCCTTAGTATTTATTGATAATTATCTTTACCATCTTGAAGATAAGGGAGTGGCAGGACAATAGGATCATTGTAGGGAGGAAATCAGAAGGAAGACATATGAACAAAAATCCCTGTGACATGAATAAGTTTAAAGGAAAATGCTGTGCCTTGAGATGCATATGCAAACATCTCCATAAACCTTTTAGCAGCATTGCTCCAGCAAGTCCCACCTTATTCCTAAAGACGGTTTTCTCCTGGCTCAGTAAACAAAGCATACAATCGGGTTTTACACCGAGATGTTCTATTGCCCAGGGATGGGCAGGATTTTTAACCAGCAAGCTGCCTTCAGGCACTTGTTTAACAAAGACACATCCTGCACAGCCCAAAATCCTTTAAACCTTGAGTCACCACAGCACACGTCTCTTGCAAGGACAAGGTTGGGGGTAGGGTCACAGATTAACAGCATCTCAAATAAAGAACCAAATGGAGTTTCTCATATCTACTTCTTTCTATATAGACACAGTAACAGGCTGATCTCTCTTTTCCCCACATTTCCCTCTTTTCTTTTCAACAAAACCACGATTGTCATGACACCGAGATTACATACTTCACAATTAATAAAAGATCACAAAGCAAGTGGAGGCAGGATGAGATCACAGGATGGCGTTAAAATTAAAATTGCTAATGAAATTTTGGGCACGTCATTGATAACATCTCATCAGGAAATAGGGTTTGAGAGCAGACAACCTGTCTGACCAAAATTTATTAGGTGGGAATTTCCTTATCCTAATAAGCCTGGGAGCGCTACAGGAGACCGGGGCTTATTTCATCCCTTCTGCTTCAACCGTAAAAGACGACGGCATGCTTTCAAGGGGGTCGTTTATAGGCCTACCCTCAGAGTGCATTCTCTTTCTCCGGGATGTTCCTTGCTGAGGAAAAGAATTCAGCGATATTTCTCCTATTTGCATAAGAAAAGAGAAGAAATATGGCTCTGTTCCGTCCGGCTCACCGGCGGCCAGTTCAAGGTTACCTCCCTTGTTTCCTGAACACCGCTGTTATCCTGTTCTTTTTACAAGATGCCCAGATTTCATATTGTTCAAACACACATGCTCTGCAAACAATTTGTGCAGTTAAGGCAATCATCACAGGGTCCTGAGGTGACATACATCCTCCTCAGCTTACAAAGAAGATGATGGAATTAAGAGATTAAAGACATAGGAGATTACAAAAGTATTAACTTTGGAGAACTAATAAATGTCCATGAAATCTTCACATTTTATGTTTTTCTACTGTGGCTTCAGCCAGTCCCTGCATTCAAGGTCCCTGACTTCCCGCAACATCCTTTCTCCCTTTCCTTCTATATAATTGTTCCATGGCGATGAAGGCTTGTTCGTTCTCTCGATTTTGACACAGGATTCTTCGACTGGTCCGGCACACTAAAAACAAGCCAATTAAACAGAGACACATAATTCCAAAATTTACTGCAGTAGAGTTCCCAATAGACTTAATCCAAGTCATGGGGTTTAATCCATAAAGATTTTTTGCCACTTGATCTAATGCCTCAGCTCCAGGCACAATATTTAAGTGACTTTGAGAGGCTTCAAAAATTTGTTCTTTTAATTTAGAAGTGTCTAAAGTGAGATTATCTTCTCTTCCCTGTAGATGGCATCTAACCATATCCCAGTGATGTTTAGACTCATTATAAACTTGGGGTGTAATACAAAAATCTGATGTATTCCAGTCACACTGTAACTGGAAACGATGTTCCAAGCTCATGAGTCTATCTCCCATCCAAATGACAGTTTGTCTAAGATCATTAATTTGATTTGCCAATTTTTGATCGATACCAGATTGTGAATTCCACAACCTTGTGGAATTCTTTTGCCAATTGTCAACAAAGCTTACTGTCTGAACAGAAGAGTGCAATGCAACTCCTGCCACAGCGGCTGTAGCTGTGACTGCAATTAATCCCATAATCACTGCAATTAAAGTAAAAATGAATCTTTTGGATCTATTTAAAACGCCTTTTAATACTTCAGTCAAAATATGGATGGATGGTGAGGCCTCAGGGATCCACACGCCTTCTCTTGCTCTCACTAGGAGAATACGGTGCTGCCAATCAAAAGTTGAATCAATGCAAGTAAACAATCTGCAGTTTTGGCCAGGCGCGGTGGCTCAAGCCTGTAATCCCAGCACTTTGGGAGGACGAGACGGGCAGATCACGAGGTCAGGAGATCGAGACCATCCTGGCTAACACGGTGAAACCCTGTCTCTACTAAAAACTACAAAAAACTAGCCGGGCGAGGTGGCGGTGCCTGTAGTCCCAGCTACCCGGGAGGCTGAGGCAGGAGAACGGCGTGAACCCGGGAGGCGGAGCTTGCAGTGAGCTGAGATCCGGCCACAGCACTCCAGCCTGGGTGACGGAGCGAGACTCCGTCTCAAAAAAAAACAAAAAACAAAAAACAAAAAAAAAAAACAATCTGCAGTTTTCACAAGTTATAGTTTGGGAGTCTGGTTTAATAACTAGATTTCCTATGACTAGCATATAAGGGGGCTTTACACAACTTTGTAAAGGAACTGTTAGACTGGAATTTAGGTTGATAGAGTAAAATGTCTTACAATCTCTTGTTTCCATAGTTTGCTTTCCAGACCAAATTCTAAGGTGGTATGAAGCCACAGTAAGCCTCCATAATTCTAGATGTTCAGGACTTATTATTTTTGGTCTTGGAGTAGAGATTCCCTTTTCTCCCCATATCCAAGGGTAGAAAGACTGTAATTTTTTGTGCTTATGTTTGTCTAAACTGTCTGTTAAGTCACTATCAACAGTTGGACTCACTAGTGCACTGGGACAGAATTGAGTTTGTCCTGTGCAATTGTGGTAGAATTGACCTCGAGGTGCGCAATCTATCACATTTCCGAATGTATTGTTTTGTAATATCACTCTCGGCCACACATTCTTCCCAAGCTAAATCTTTTGATTCTTTGGAAATCTCCTTGGGGCAAGGTTTCCCTTTTGGCCTAAATTTTAATGATCTTTGATAAGAAAAGTCTTGTAAATAGTTTACCTGTGGTTTGAGTGACATTCTGCTTACCATGTGATAAGTAAATCTACTGGTGGGACTGAGAGTAGGTACTTCTACCAACCAATTTTGAATAGCAGACATTAAACATCCTGGTGCTCTCCCTAGGCAAATAGGAGGATAACGATCCCCAATGGAAATATTTATCATCATTCCTTCTTCCTCTGGTTTGGCAGGGCAACGATCATCTGTGGGACCAGGTACCCACACACTATTATTAACATATACTTCAATAGGATTATCCATCCATGTGACTGCCCGAATTAAGGGTGGGAAAGGCACATAGGCCCAATAGGTATAATTAGCTGCAGCTGCTCCTGCAGGCATGGGGAGACTTACCACCGTTGATACAACCATTAAAGCTGCAAGCAGCATTTTTTCTGGGGTTTGTGTCACCTTTGTGCTAGCTAGGCTTTTTCTTTTTTTTTTTTTTTTTTTTTTTTTGAGACGGAGTCTCGCTCTGTCACCCAGGCTGGAGTGCTATGGCCGGATCTCAGCTCACTGCAAGCTCCGCCTCCCGGGTTCACGCCGTTCTCCTGCCTCAGCCTCCCGGGTAGCTGGGACTACAGGCACCGCCACCTCGCCCGGCTAGTTTTTTGTAGTTTTTAGTAGAGACAGGGTTTCACCGTGTTAGCCAGGATGGTCTCGATCTCCTGACCTCGTGATCCACCCGTCTCGGCCTCCCAAAGTGCTGGGATTACAGGCTTGAGCCACCGCGCCCGGCCTAGCTAGGCTTTTTCTAGCTAACGGTGTCAGCTTCTTTAACTGTGCCCAGGTCGGAGGCTCCGCCTTCTTGGTGCATGGTGATTTCATCTGTTCTTCTGATATCACCACTTGGTTCATCATCTGAGTCAATGGTGCTTGATTTTGGTGTTTCCGTCTCCGTGGAGGTGCAGAACTTCAAATGTCTAGTGGGTATCCAAACAGGAAGCTGATATTCTCCTGGTGAAACACAAGCAAAACCTCTTCCCGGGTTATCGCCTTCCCTATTTTCCATGTCTTATTTTTGTTGTCTTTCCACCAAATCAGTTTTCCTTCATGTGGACTGTTCTTTTTACCAGTAAGATGTTGTTCTGCAGAAGTAGTAGTCTGATTTCTATAAATGTTTAAAAAATTTAAAGTATAGAATGCTAGATTAAGCTGCATCTGAGGAGAGGTACACTCCTTACTGTCTCCCCCTTCTTTTTGTTTAACTAACTGAGTTTTGAGTGTTCTATTAGTTCTTTCAACTATGGCCTGTCCTTGGGAATTATAAGGAATTCCTATTGTATGTGTAATATTCACTGATTTAAGAATTTTTGGAAAGCTTTACTACAATAACCTGGTCCATTGTCAGTTTTAATTTTTTCTGGAACTCCCATTACAGCAAAACAAGATAATAAATGTTTTTTAACATGGGAAGTGTTTGGACGAACAGAGGCAGGATGGCACACTTCCAGGTTCTTCATCACCAACTTTTCCCGCACGCGCGAAAATGCAGCCGGCGCCCGGGAAGGTGCAGACCAACCGGGCATGCGCCAGGTGACGTCAATCTGAAGAGACTAAGATTTACCTGGTCGCACCTGCGGAACGCCCCCCTGACACGCCCGTGCCCCGCCTATTGCCCTCCCACTCCTAGAAAAGCCGCTCCGGACGGACGCCACGCACAGACTTCCCAGCCCCCACTCCTGTCGGGATGTCAGGACTGCATCAGGAACCCCGCCCGAGAGCCCCACCGGGGGACTCTGTCGGCCTCCTTTGCCGGAGGCCAACAGACCTCTCCCCAACACCTTAAGTGACCAAAAACAAATTTGCAGTTTTGCTCCTACCCTTGCCTGCTCGCTGGTTCTTTTGTGCCCGCTCTGTTGGTCTTAGAAAAACAAATCAGTTGGTTGCCTACTCGCTGGTTCTTTTGTGCCCGCTCTGGTTGTCTTAGAAAAAAACAAATCAGTTGGTGCCGAAACCCGGGAGGAAACCCCTCCTCAGGGCCCCCAGGGTCCGGGGAGCCTCCTCCTCCTCCTTCCACACCGCGGACGGACCAGGACCTGAGACCCGCTTCCCTCACTCTCATGGCCTCTCTGGGGTAAGTGCCCTTGTCTCCTCTTTACCTCCCTCGGCCAAAAATCCTGCGCAGGTCCGAGGCCCACTTTTGAGCCACCAAGTGGCTCGGGAGACCCGTTCAGGACGGAGATGTCCTCCTGAAGGTAATCTCCACCTTGGCTCCAAGAGCCTCCAGTCTGTCTCTGCTGGTTCCAAAGGACGCTTTGAAGCCAGGCAGAGATCCACTTCCATTTCCATTGTGTCCATTGTGTAAGTAAAGAGGAAACAAATGGGAAACCCCCAGTCCAAATTTCCAAAGAGCACCCCCTTAGGGTGCCTCCTAGCCAATTTAAAAACCTTACAGCTCAAACAAGACCTTAGGAGGAAGCGGTTAATTTTCCTTTCCACTGTGGCGTGATCGACCTCAGCAATTTCTGCCAGCGGCTAGGCAAGTGGTCCGAAATTAATTACATACAAGGCTTTTGGGCCTTAGGCTCTCGTCCCGACCTGCCCTATACTCCTCCTTCTCTCCCCGCTCTCTCCAACCCCTCCCTTCCTGCCCAGACTCCTCCTCCTTGCTCCTCATCGACTAGTAGCCCGCTCGCACCCGTGCCCCCTTCCACGTCCTCAGCCAGCCACCTAGGGTCCCCTATCTCTGCACACACCCGCTCTAAGTGCCCTGCTGACACCCTCACTCCTGCCCCACACCCTCCTACAGTGTTAGCACCTTTGCGAGAGGTAGCTGGGGCAGAGGGGATAGTCAGAGTACATGTCCCTTTTTCACTGGCCGATCTTTCCAAAATTGAGAAGCGTTTAGGTGATTTCTCAGCTAATCCTACCATATACATAAAGGAATTTAGATACCTTTGTCAGGCCTATGACTTAACTTGGCATGACCTCCAGGTTATCCTAACCTCTACCCTAAACTGACTGAGGTTCTAACCCAGTATACCCGGTTAGATCCAGCCTCCCCCACAGGGGCCACCATTTTGGTGTCTTATTTCATTTCTCAATCAGCTCCTGACATTCGTAAAAAACTTCAAAAGGTAGAGGATGGTCCTCAGGCACCAATATAAGACCTGGTTAAATTAGCCTTTAAGGTCTATAACTCCAGAGAGGAGATGGCAGGCTTGCCTCAAACAGAAGTTACAGCTCCTAGCAGCGGCTTTACAGCCCAGTCGTAACCCCAAGCCAGAGAGCACACACCCCGCAGACTCCAAGGCTACAAAAGGAGCCTGCTATAAGTGCGGCAAGGCAGGACACTATGCCAACAGGTGTCCACAAGGTCCCCGAGCCCCAACGCAGACTTGCTATAAGTGCAAGGCGTCAGGACATTGGGCCAGTGAATGTCCTAACCCTCATCCACCAGCAACCCCCTGCCCTGCTTGCCAACAGGGAGGACACTGGAAGTTTGATTGCCCCACCCTGAAAACAGGTGCCACGCCTCCACGTGACCCCCTTTCCCAGGATCCTGGGAGCTCCTTCCAGCTCCTACATCTGGACGACAACAACTGAAGGTGCCAAGACTCAGGGACCCCCATCACCCTCGCCGAGTCACGGGTAACTCTCCTGGTAACGGGTAAGACAATTTTTTAATCAACAGCGAGGCTACCTATTCTGTTTTGCCGTCCTTCTCTGGACCTAGCCTTCCATCCAATATCTCTGTAGTAGGAGTGGACGGAAAGCCATCCACTCCACGAAAAACTCCATTCCTTAATTGCTGCCTGGCCAACAACTACTTTGCGCACTCGTTCCTCATTATACCCTCATGCCCTACCCCCTTACTAGGCCGAGAAATCAGTTCAACTTTCCCCCACTCGCCTCAAACTTACTAAATTTTCTTAACTATCTCATACTCCCCAACCTTGCCAGGACCTTACTTCTGGGTTTTGCCCATATTCCAACAAATGCTTCCATTCCTCATTCCTATACTAATACTGTGCCTTATTTTATTCTTCATCCGTACGTCCAAATACCAACCATAGGCCCCGACCTTAACGACGCCCCTTAACAGCAGGAAGTAGCCAGACAGACCACGGCGCCCCTTATCACTATTATCAATAAAAGGTTGGACTGTTTGGACGAACGGAGGCAGGATGGTGCACTTCCGGGTTCTTCATCACCAACTTTTCCCACGCGCGTGAAAATGCAGCTGGCACCCGGGAAGGTGCAGACCAACCGGGCATGCGCCAGGTGACGTCAATCTGAAGAGACTAAGATTTACCTGGTCGCACCTGCGGAACGCCCCCCTGACACGCCCGTGCCCCGCCTATTGCCCTCCCACTCCTAGAAAAGTCGCTCCGGACGGACGCCACGCGCAGACTTCCCAGCCCCCACTCCTGTCGGGATGTTGGGACTGTATCAGGAACCCCACCTGAGAGCCCCACCGGGGGACTCTGTCGGCCTCCTTTGCCGGAGGCCAACAGACCTCTCCCCCACACCTTAGGTGACCAAAAATAAATTTGCAGTTATGCTCCTACCCTTGCCTACTCCCTGGTTCTTTTGTGCCCGCTCTGGTGGTCTCAGAAAAAAACAAATCAGGAAGTACTTTCTCCTGTCTGGCAGGTTGCACATATGAAATGTTTTTAAGTATCAACTGTTACATGAACATATGATAATTTTCCAAATGAAGGTACATGTGTAACATCCATTTGCCATAATGCATTAGAACACAGACCTCTGGGATTAACTCCTGCCTCTTGAGTGGGCAGGTATAGTACTTGACACTGGGTGCAATGTTGTACAATATCTTTTGCCTGTTTCCATGTGACATCAAATTTGTTTTTTAACCCTGCTGCATTTACATGAGTCAGAAGTTCTTGTGTTTTTATGAATGCAGAGGATACCAGTAAGTCAGCTTGTTCATTTGCTTTAGTTAAAGGTCCTGGTAAATTAGTGTGTGCTCGAATATGAGTAATATAAAATGGGAAATTCCTTTTTCTTACAGTGTGTCATAACAAATTGAACAACTGGTTTAACTGATCATCCATGCTATACTTAATTAGAGCTGTCTCAACATCCCTTGTAGCCTGTACTACATATGCAGAATCTGATATAATATTAACAGGTTGATTAAAATCTTGTAACACTATAATGACTGCAACCAACTCTGCCCTTTGAGCCGATTGATATTGAGTTTTGATTACTCGCCCTTTTGGACCTGTGTAAGTCACTTTTCCATTGCTGGAACCATCAGTAAATACTGTCAGAGCATTTTCTAAAGGTTCATGTCTGGTAATTTTAGGTAAAATCCAATTAGTCAATTTTAAGAACTGGTAGACTTTTGTTTTTGGGTAATGATTATCAGTAATTCCCACAAAATCAGCAAGGCCAATCTGCCATGCACCAGAATTGATAAAGGCTTGTCTAACTTGTTCCTTGGTTAAAGGAACAACTATTTTGTCTGGGTCATTACCACACAATTTTATTATTCGTAATCTTGCCCGACCAATTAATGTAGCTATTTGATCCAAGTACAATGTAAAAGTCTTAATTGTACTGTGAGGAAGGAATAACCACTCCACAAGATCAGTATTTTGAATAATGATGCCTGTTGGAGAATGTGCAGTAGCAAAAATCAAAAGTTGGAATGTGGCTAAGGGATCTATTCTACTTATTTGTGCTGACTGAATTTTTTCTTCCACTAATTTAATTTTTTTTTGGTGCCTCTGGGGTTAATATTCTTTTACTATTTAAGTCTGGATCTCCTCTTAGGATAGAGAACAAATTTGACATGGCATAAGTAGGAATGCCTAGAGTTGGCCAAATCCAATTAATATCGCCTAAGAATTTTTGAAAGTCATTTAATGTTTTTAATGTGTCTTTTCTTATTTCTATTTTTTGTGGCTTAATTTTTCTATTTTCTGTCTGCATCCCTAAATAGTGAAAAGGAGCAGAGGTTTGGATCTTATCAGATGCTATTGTTAGTCCTGCGTTGGCAACCTCTGCTTGCAGGAATGTGTAACAGTCAATTAATTTGTCTCTTGTTTCTGCAGCACATAAAATATCATCAATATAGTGAATGATACAACAATCTGAAAATTTGTTTCTAACTGGTTGAAGGACTTGACCTACGAAAGTCTGACAAATAGTTGGACTATTAAGCATTCCCTGAGGTAATACTTTCCACTGAAACCTGGTGGCTGGTTCTTTATTATTTATGGCTGGTATAGTAAAGGCAAATTTTTCACAATCTTGCTCTGCCAGAGGAACGGTAAAAAAGCAGTCCTTTCGATCAATATTAAAGGCCAGTCTTTTGGGATCATGGCCGGAGAGGGCAATCCGGGTTGAAGAGGCCCCATGGTGTGAATTACAGCATTTACGGCTCTTAAGTCCATTAACATACGCCATTTGCCTGATTTTTTCTGAATTACAAATACAGGAGAATTCCAGGGTGAGAATGAAGGCTCAATGTGTCCCTTTTCTAATTGTTCCTTTGCTAATAAACGTAAAGCCTCCAGTTTTTGTTTAGGTAGCGGCCACTGATTTACCCATACCAGTTTTTCTGTTTTCCAAGTGAATGGAATGGGTTTAGGAGGCTGTACAGTGGCTGCCCCTAAAAAGGATACCCTATTCCTTTTCTTTCTTGATTTTTCTCAGTCTCAATTGGGACTTTAATGCCATTTTCATTTTTTCCTAATCCCTTTCCTGGTATGTATCCCATCTGAGTCATGATTTTTTGACTTGTGGGGCTGTATAATGGAGCGGGCATAATTATTTCTGCACCCCATTGTTGTGATAAATCTCGACCCCATAGATTAACAGGAATTGAAGTAATCATTGGCTGAACAGTACTTTCTTGATTATCTGGTCCTAAACAATGTAAAAATCATTGTACTTTCATACACTTCTGAAGCTGTGCCTACACCGGCAAGTCTTGTAACAGCCTTTTGTTTAGGCCAATTTTTTGGCCACTGATTTAAAGCAATGACAGAGATATCTGCTCCAGTGTCTACCAACCTTCAAACTGTTTTCCTTGAATAATGGCCTTACACACAGGTCTGCTCTCAGAGACCTGACTTGCCCAATATGCAGCCTTTCCTGCCGGATCAGGGCTTCCGAACCCTCCTGTTCTTTTTATCTCACTGTTTCCAACTTTAATATAAGGTAGGAGTAATAATTGAGCAATCCTGTCTCCTGGACTGGCACTCCAAGGAATTGAGGAACTAATAACCAATTGAATTTCGCCTTTATAGTCTGAATCAACCACACCAGTATGAATTTGAACTCCTTTTAGATTTAAACTTGATCTTCCCAAGATTAGTCCTACAGTCCCCTCAGGCACTGGGCCGTATACCCCTGTGGGGATTTTCTGTGGAGGCTCCCCTGGAAGCAGAGAGACTTCTTGTAAAGTACATAAATCTACTGCTGCACTGCCACTTGTAGTGGGGGATAATTGCTGTATTGTGATAACTGGCTTATTCCCTGAGACACTTCTGACAGTGGGGGTTGTTGTTCCTGAAAACCCTGAGGAACAAAGGGCTGAATTTGGAATGCCCCAGTTTGTTGCGGGGCCTGAGGCTGGCCCCTCCTCTCATTTCCCAACAGTGGTTGCCCATTTTTATTAAATTTAGAATGACATTGATTACCCCAGTGTTTTCCCTTTTTACACTTTGAACATAGGCCAGGTGGCTCTTTATCTGTTGTTCTAGTAGCTTGAGTAGTTACATTTTGTTTATTTGAGACTAGACAATTCTTTTTTAGATGACCAATTTGACCACAATTATAACATTTTCCCCCAAATGTTCTAACTTGTCCTCCTAAAGCAACTCCTGTGATTGCTTGAGCCATAAGCATAGCTTTATGCATAGCTCCTCCAATTCCATCGCAGGCTTTAACGTACTCTGAGATTACATCTGATCCTGTGGGAACCCTTCCTTTTAATGGCTTAATGGCTGATTGACAGTCCAGATTGGCGTTTTCATATGCCATCAACTCCACTATGACCTTATGGGCATTCTCATCGGTAATTGACTTTTGAGCAGCATCTTGAAGTCTTGCTACAAAATCAGGGTAGGGCTCTTTAGAGCCTTGTCTTATTGTACTAAAGGAGGGGCAGGCGGTTCCTGGGTCTTGGATTTTCTCCCAGGCCCTAAGGCAGATAGCCCTGATTTGCTCAATGGCCTCATTTGGCATTATTGCTTGTTGGTCAACAGTGCTCCAATTTTGACCTATTCCTAATAGTTGATCTGCATCTATGTTAATTGGAGGATTGGCAGTCCTGTTTCTTCGGACCTGTACTTGTGCCCCATCAATCCACCAAGTCTTAAATTGTAAAAATTGAGAGGGTGAGAGTGATGATTTTGCCAGAATCTCCCAATCATAAGGAATGAGTCTATGTCCATGAGCAATGGAATCTAATAATGTTCTCATGTAAGGAGAGTTGGGTCCATATTGTTTTACTTCCTCTTTCATCTCTTTCAGCATTTTTATAGAAAAGGACTGATATCTGGCTTCAGCTACAGGAGGCTCTCCCTCTTGGGCCCCTTCTCCAGGTGATCTTGCTTCTAATATTACTGGGAAATGCCACACCTCAATATCTCCTTGTTTTCTTGCCTCATCAATAATTTTATGTAATGCACTACCCTGTGTACTAGGCGGTGCTGTAGGATTAAGTCTCATGGTAGGTGGCTGAGGATATGGCGCCCTGCCCTGTGGCACTGGAAATGTTCCTGGCTGTCCATACGGGTTTTCTGGGGGCAGCCGATACTGCAGTTCGGCTGGCGGCCAGTATTGATAGGCTACTGGTGGCTGGGTCTTATTTTCTACCGGCTGATATTGTGGACGCTGTATTTGGATTGGCATTGCCATGACAGAGACTCTATCTTTTTTTATTTGATCTTTTGGAGTTTGTACTTGTTTAACCTGCATTTGAGGTTGTAAAGTTACAGGCATCTCAGCTGCTATAAGAGGAGTTGGCCATCATGGTTTAGACTCTGATGGCTCTGCTAATTCTGGATCTTTTTCTTCTAATTTTAACGTTTCAGGATATATCACCTGTAATTGATTATCGTCAACATTTTGCTTTGAGCGAGCCATTACCGGCCCTGCTACACATTTACAGTGTGAACTTTCCTTTCCTTTCTGGGATTCTATCCCTGCTTCTTTTTCATAATCTACTGCGCAGCGTTTAGGGACATCGGAAACTGAAACGCTATCTTCTTCTGTTTGAAATGGTTCTAAAGCTACTTTTATAATGACCCAATCATTCCTTACTGTAAGTGGGAGGATTTTACCTTCCCTACTTGCTTGTTTTAATTCTTTGCCAATTTTTTCCCAGTCTTTTAGATCTAAAGTTCCCTGTTCTGGAAACCATGGACAAAACTGTTCTATTGTTTGAAATAGCATAATTAGATTTTTGGTAGAGACTTTAACTCCCCCTCTTTTTAAGAGAATTTTAATAAAGCTGCGATA
The DNA here is from genome assembly GCF_007565055.1 of Rhinopithecus roxellana. Classification (NCBI taxonomy): domain Eukaryota; kingdom Metazoa; phylum Chordata; class Mammalia; order Primates; family Cercopithecidae; genus Rhinopithecus; species Rhinopithecus roxellana. The sequence goes on along the minus strand of NC_044556.1, from coordinate 32,017,090 downwards.
AGAGGCATATTTACTTTTAGTTTGCCCCATTGTTACCCTAGGTTCTTCTGAGCGCACAAGCTTACCGCAAGGCTGACTGTAGGCGTACTCGGGAGTCTCTGGTCGACGTGTCCTCAATGATGACGCTCCAGCATACCTTCACCTTAGAGAAAAGCTCCCACATTGGGAACCAGATGAAGGGGTGGCCTGCTCCTCCACACCTGTGGGCGTTTCTCGTTAGGTGGAACGAGAGATTGGAGAAAAGAAATGAGACACAGAGACAAAGTATAGAGAAAGAAAAAGTGGGCCCAGGGGACCTGCGCTCAGCTTACAGAGGACCCACGCCGGCACCGGTCTCTGAGTTCCCTTAGTATTTATTGATAATTATCTTCACCATCTTGAAGATAAGGGAGTGGCAGGACAATAGGATCATTGTAGGGAGGAAATCAGCAGGAAGACATATGAACAAAAATCCCTGTGACATGAATAAGTTTAAAGGAAAATGCTGTGCCTTGAGATGCATATGCAAACATCTCCATAAACCTTTTAGCAGCATTGCTCCAGCAAGTCCCACCTTATTCCTAAAGACGGTTTTCTCCTTGCTCAGTAAAGAAAGCATACAATCGGGTTTTACACCGAGATGTTCTATTGCCCAGGGATGGGCAGGATTTTTAACCAGCAAGCTGCCTTCAGGCACTTGTTTAACAAAGACACATCCTGCACAGCCCAAAATCCATTAAACCTTGAGTCACCACAGCACACGTCTCTTGCAAGGACAAGGTTGGGGGTAGGGTCACAGATTAACAGCATCTCAAATACAGAACCAAATGGAGCCTCTTATATCTACTTCTTTCTATATAGACACAGTAACAGGCTGATCTCTCTTTTCTCCACACACTTGAATTAGTTCCACACTTTAGCTGTGTGAATACTACTATTGTGAACATGGGTGTACAAGTATCTCTCTAAGAGCTTGCTTTCAGTTCTTTTGGATGTGTACTCAGAAATTGAATTGCTGCATCATATAGTAATTTTATGTTTAATTTTTTTGAGGAACTGCCATACTGTTTTCCACTGTGGCTGTATCGTTTCGCATTCCCACCGACAGTGCACAACAGTGCACCAACATCTCCATATTCTCACCAGCGCTTGTGATTTTCTGCTTTTGAATACCATCCTAACACATGTGAGGTGACATCTTGTTATAGTTTGGATTTGCATTTCTCTAATGATGAGTGATACTAAGCATTTTTTCATGTGCTTAGTGGACATTTTTATATCTTCTCTGGAGAAATGTCTATTCAAATCCTTTGCCCACTTTTGAATCAAGTTGTTTGGTTTTTGTTGTTGTTGCAGTCACCTGTGTTTGTAAATAAAGTTCCATTGGAATGCAGTGTCCCACCATTCATTTATGTATTGTCTATGACTGCTTTTACACTATGATAAGGCTGAGTCATTATGACAGAGCCCATTGGCCAGCAAAGCCTAAAATGTTCACTACCAGCCCTTTGCAAAAAGTGTTTGCTGACCTCTCTTCTAGATGTTTATTTTACTCATTTCATATTTTCATACTATCTACTTATCTTTTCTCACAGTATTAACTCCTAATTTCTATTATTTTTTCCTTTTTATTTTTATCCCTTCTATATCAAAGTTAAACATTCATAAATATTTGACATAACTAATTTTTCTTACCAGTTGCATAAGATTCTAACTTTGCTCACATTTTTTCTTTCTTTCTTTTTTTTTTTTTTTTTTTTTTTTGAGACAAGGGCTCACTGTCGCCCAGGCTGGAGTGCAGTGGTGCAATCTTGGCTAACTGCAGCTTGACTTCCTGGGGTCAAGCAATCCTCCCACCTCAGTCTCCTAACTGGGTGAGCGCCACCATGCCCAGCTAATTTTTGTATTTTTTTTTTTTTTTTTTTGTAGAGATACGGTTTCCCCTTGTGGCCCAGGCTGGTCTTGAACTCCTAGACTAAAGCGATCCAACAGCATGGGCCTCCCAAAGTGCTGGGACTGATTACAGGAGTGAGCCACTGTGTCCGACAAATGAGTCATTTACTTCTTAATGACCTTAACATTACACCTATTTCTCCCTTTTACAGTGCAGCTGCAGGCAGTGATCATCTGGACAACGGCCCCACAAGACTCTCCTCAAAATCTCCCTGTTCTGGGCTACGTCTTAAGGTTGGGCCTTACTCCACTATCCAGCCACTGTTGGAGGAACCTGCTCATCAGATGGTTATCCAGTGAGTCCTGCTCCTTTGCAGATGACTTAATATAAAATACCCACAGCACCTGCTGACCACACAGATTGCTACTGTGTGACCCAACAATCCAGGCTTCCCCATCTCATGTTAAGCTATTCAAAGGACAGCTAGCAGCTACTAAATGCCGAAGTTACAGAGAGCTACTGGCTCATTCTCTAAGACACATATATGTAAAATCTTCTGAACGTTATCCTGTATCTTCTCAGGTTAAGACAACTATATCCAGAGCTCTAAATCCCAATAATGACTGTACAGGTTGGCAGAATCTTCCCTTGAGGGAACTCTTTCAATTTTTCACATTTTTTAAACATTTACTGTATTTCAGGAACTGTGACTGATACTAGAGGTAAAAAGTTCAATAAGACATGGCTTTTCTCTTCAATAAATTTATGATTGAGTTTGGGTGAAAAACAAGTACCACAATTACAATATGGTGGGATTATGTTTTATTGAGAAGTATCATGACGAAGGAGATCTAGATCAGGGAAGGCTATCAGGATAGGGTGAAAGAAGGCAGTCTGCCTGGGAGCTGCCCAGCCCTCTTCCCCGTCAGCCTAGCCCCTCTTTGAACCATGCCAGTTCTAGACGGCCTACCGGAAAGCTGAATGAGTGAGGAACTTGGCACAGAGCACCTTTCCGTAGTAATCCCCACATTGAGGAACAAAGGGATGTAGCTAGAGGGCAGAAATTACTAAGGAAACTTATGAACCTGCCTGACCACCACCCCCAACACACACACACCCATCCACTAAGCTCTGGCTGTGGACAACAGAAGACAAAAAACCACTCACAATTCGAGCACAGTCCTGAGTCAAGGGAGCCTCAGAGAATAAGACAACACAAGGCAGGCATGGTTCAGGCTTTACTGGGCATCACACAGGGCTGGGGTAGGGACCTAGCAAAGGGAGCAGGGCATGTGGATGGTCTTTGAGGACAGTGCTAGGGAGCTCAGAGATCAGTCTGGCTTCTCAAAGAAGAGACAAGCACTGATAGGAAAAGCAGTCAGGTTGGCGTTAGTGCAGGAAAAGAAAGATGGTAGGAGGGGGACTTTGATGGAAGACAGTGGGGAGCTGAAGCTTTAAAGAGCCTTGATGCAGGGAGGGATGATGTTAGAAGAAAGGAAGCCAATGAGGCCTTGGGGAAGAGAAGAGAGTAGAAAGAAGGAGAAAGAAAGAAGGCGGGTCCAGGGAGTCGGGCTGTTCTCCAGGGTCGCAGGCAGCAGGGTCGGCTCTTCCCTCCCATCTTCTGGCATCACGGGGCCCTATGTGCTGTTCCACGTGGCTGTCGTTCCGAACAAAAGGCCTCGGTGGAATCGGCTGGACTTCATGTAGGCAGAGATCTTCTTCAAACCCTGAGGGCGGGAAGAAGGGGCCAGAGCCCGGTCTGTTGTCTAGGGGGGCTGGAGCAGCCTTGCTGCAGGCACAGCAGGTCAGGGCCCTGGCCACAGCCTTTCCATGTGGACTCAAGTGCTGGAGCATCACACAGTCTCTTAGTGTCTCCAGCTCTTCTAAGTTAACTCTTCTAACTTCCTTTAAGTAATGTTATACCATAATAACAGCTACCATTTACAAAAGAGCTACACTGTGCTAGGTGCTCTATATCCAAAAGAAATTACAACACAGGCTTAGAAAATCCACTCGACTACTCTCCAAGGTCAGTTCCATTATCACCGTTTCTCATATGGAAGAACAGAAGTTCAGCAACTTCCTCACACTCAAATAGCTAGTAAGTGGGATAGGGCTGGAATATAGCCTGGGTCTGTCTTCAGTTCTAGCATGTTTTTGGCAAATTCTCCTCCTCTTTCACCCAGCCACACCCCATGCCAGATCCTGTCACTCCCTGTCTGCACAAACATTCTCCTTTTTCACAGGGAGGTTCTTGGCTTGCCTAGGATTGCACACACAGAAAGGACCTCCAGCAGAACAAAGGGGTTCAGAACACACCTGTGCAGCCAAGAAGAGAGCCCAGATCTCACCCAATGGCTTAGCAAAACCTGGATGAACTGGATAGGGCAAGGGTGAACAAGCAAAAGAAAGGCCAGACCAGGCTCTAATCATTCCCCTTAAAGCACAAAGTCCAAACTTCTCCACCTGGTGCCTGAGCTAAACCTCCCTGTGTCCCTGTGCCCCCACCACATCTCTAGCCCTACTACTGCTAGCCAGGCCACATGACACTCAGGTGTGCTGCACTCAGTCTTACCAGGAATCAACAAACCATGTAACTTCTAAAGAATTCAAAGAGATCCAGGGCTCCCTCTCCTTAAAGGGCCAGGGCCAGGGCCAGGATCAGGCAGGCTTCAGGCCCCAGCCCTCGGCTGTTGCCCACTGCTCCCCTTCCACCACCTCTTACATAACCTCAAGGCTGCTCAGCCTGGACCACAGCCAGAGCTCATGGGAACTAGCTGAGCAAGCAGGCTTTTTGATGGCGAGTGGGAAAGGGAAACAGATTCCAAGCTCAGAAGCCGGTTGGACTAATGCCTTGAATCCCCAGATCTGTACTAAAGTAGGATTTGCTGCTTTCAAACAACTTCAGCACGGGTGAGGGATGGTTCCCCATGAGTGAGGGGCAGGCCCCGGGCCCGGTACCCAGGTGGTGCCACACACACCTCACAGGCTGCTCTGCCTGCAGGCCTCTCACTGCACTCATTTCCAGGATGGGGCGGTCATCTATGTATCTCCCACTCTGCCTCACACCCTGCCTCATGCAGAGGAGAAGGTCGGTGAATAAGAGTAAAATCAGTGTGCTACTCATCTCACAGGGGGAACACTTGGAACATTGAAGGGAAAAAAGAGAGGAAGAAAGATAAGGAAGGACACTGCCCCAGCACAGAGCACTTCAACACACACTCCTTCAACAGGGGCACCCACATATGTCCCCTAATCCAGCTCCAGCCTCAGCTCCGTATCTCAGGATTTTCCACATGGGGGTCCAACCATGCAAAGCTTCTGGGGGTAGCTATGAATACTGCCTGTGGATTTCGTACTCGACATCAATGCCATGGTGTGTCCGTCCTACTATTGCCAGCTGCATCTGCACTCCTGAAGTGCTCTGCCTCTTCCAAAGCATCCTGGGCTGGATGAGGCCTGAGGATTTTTTCTTTTCTCACAAAAGGGAGAGCCCTGACTGCCACCCATAGATCCAGAGGCTCCCAGGGAGCCCAGCACAACCTCCACTGGCTCTGGGGACTTGAGCAAATGCCTGACCCTCTCATTCTGTTTCTTTATCTCTAAAACAGGCAAGATAATTCTGTCACCCCGTAGGAATGTTGTAAAGTTCAAATTCTACACAATAGGTATAATGTGCTGGGCACGGTTCCTGGTACAAAGCCAGCACTCAATAAATGCAAGTTATTCTTTGTGTAGCTTCAGGACTGGGAAAGTATCACAAAGGAGGGAATGGAACAAGGGTCATTAAAGAGAAAGGAGGATGGGAACATCACCTCAAAGCGGGAGATGAAGTCCTTCAGGTTTGGGAAGGAGTCCAGGCAGCCGGGCTCAACTATACGCTTCATGTCAAGGACATCATAGGCGAGGAAATCCACAAAGGTGATCTGCAGAAGGCCAAGAATGTGTGGTATGAAAACCTCGTAACACATGAAGGAAAACAAATCCCATTCACCATTGCACTCCTCCTTTACCTTGTCTCCTGTAAACCACGGCCGCTTCCCCAGAAACTGTGAGTAGAGCTTCAGCTTTTCAGGGAGTCCCTCCAAGTATTTTGGCTTCAGTTTCTCCTGAGGCAGAAACAGCTGTCACCACCCTCAGACAAAAGCTCCCTGTATAGACATGGCCTCCCCAGGGCTGTGGATGGCCCAGGCTGGCCGCGGGCAAGCAGCCATCTTCCCCACAACTAAAACTGGGACAGTGCCCAGGCTTCAACTGGATACATCAGCATTTATTAGACTCTGACTGGGTGCCAGACCCTACCTGAAGTGATCAGAAGGCAGAGAGGAATGAGATGCTGTCCCTGAATCTGTCCTCACTGTCCTCCCAATGGCCTCTGGGTCAGCCCCAGGAGCGCCTGAGCACCTGGCAACCTCTGGACCCAGACATGGGCAGAATCAAGGATGCAAAGAACCACAGGAGCTCAGGGAAAGAAGTAGAAAGTTCCTTCTAATGCGGTGGCAGAAGAAAACAATGAACATTGAATAGTTTCCAGGGAGATGAGAAGTTCAGGTTGAAAGGAAGAAGGGAGAGCCACCCTCTGGCTGGCTCTGAGCTGTCTCTTATGAAAATGTGTGGATCCCTGTGCATGTCAATGACAGCACTTGGAAACTATTGAGAAGATGCAATTCAAGAGGGCCATTACATTCCTCTATCTTGTACTTGAGTCTGTATATTCTAGGAGCAGGTGAGTGATGTGAACCAGCTGACAGAAATGACCCATGACAGAGGCCAGAGGCAATGAAGGAGATTCTGAACACAAACTTTACCATCTAGGAATTGAATTTCTACCCTGGGATGCCTGGATCGTGTCCTAAGATTGTTGGGAATTGCCTCTGCTTTTGTTGACATTGGAGTCGTGAGAATAACTGTTGATAGTATGGGAAAGCACTTGGAGGATGAGTGGTACCAAGGACTTAAGAAAAGACCAGTGTGTGCAGGAATGCAAGAATCCTGGCCCCAAATCCAAACTCTGCCAGGTGCAGATCACTGGGGAGACTCACAAATTCTGGGTTGTAGCAGATCATGACCAGTTGTATCCGGATGTCCATGATCTGGTTCTCCAAAATGTCCACATGAATCTTCAGAAGAGGAGATGATTCGTGTGGACATTTTGGAGAACCAGGATATAGACGTTTCCAATCAGCAGGCCGGGGTCCGCTACAGGCCTGACTTTGTCAGTCTTTCTCTGGCCTGGGCCAGAAGCCAGGCAAAGGGGTGACTGGGAGTGGGGTGCAGGACTCACAAAATTTGGGTCAAAGCAGAGTCTGACCATCTCCATGCGGCTGTCCATAAGCTGGTTCTCCAAAATGTCCACAAGAATCTTCTCCTCTTCTGTCTCCCCACCTGCCACCCACAAAACACAGACTCACTCTGAGCATCGCACCCCAATCCAGCCAAGGAGGAGGCCACCTTCCCCCCACACACTGCAGCCAACCACACTCACACAGGTTGTGCTTGCGGGCAATGTAGCGCAGGATGGCGTTGCTCTGGGTGATCTTGTGAGTCCCATCAATCAAGTAAGGCAGCTGGATGAATGGGAAACCGGGGAAGCTCAGTTGGGCCACCAGGCTCCCCAGCATCCCCTTCCCATAAGCAAGGGCAGAGAGGAGACCTGGCACTCACTGTGTCTGCTCATGGCAGGCCTGAAATAAGAATACTGTCACATGAACGAATGAGCTTGGACACAAAACATCATGGAAAGGCTGTGTAGACAGCCAGGAGTGACAGGAATTGGGCAGAAGACTCCTGATCCTAACCCCTCTAAGCTGGGGAGAGGACATGCGGTCAGAGACACGTTGCACTTTCCCCCAAAACCGCCCCTTCCCCTGCACCTACATTGGGAAAGTCCAGGCCCAGCTTGAATTTTTCATTCAGCCACTGGCTTCTGTCATAGTCAGGAGCTGTGGTGGGGAAGATGAAGTGAAAACAAACCTCCCCAAAGCCCAGCCCTCCTTCCCCGGGACCCTCCCAAGGAGCCAGTGGCAAGACCCCTGAGACAGGTGGATCTAGAATCTGACCAGTCAGTCCCACATCCCAGGGATAAGAGAGAAAGAATCCCGGTGAGGACTCTGGACCCCTCTCGACTAAGGCTTCCAGGGTTTAGGCAAGCCCTGAGGGACACCCATCCCAGTTACCCAGGAAGGGGGCCCAGCATCCCGCCCCAGCATTCTGCCTTGCAAAGACAGAGGGCTCCCTCACAGGGGTTCAGGGAAGGGACAGCCTGCAGCTCCAGCAGGGGAGGCCTGCAGAGGCAGCCACAGGTGGCCACCATGGGTTGCTTGGTGCCAACTCAGCAGGAGTGGGCAGGGCCCGGACACGAAGGTGCCATTACCGTGCCCCATCAGGTACTTCTTTTCCTCATAGCTTGAGTCTGTGTATTCCAGGAGCAGGCGGATGGCGTGGGCCAGCTGGGAGAGATGGCCCGCATGCAGTTCGGGTCAAAGATGGTGGGTCCCTGACTTGGTGACTTTCTCTGCACCAGGCGAGCCCCCGTGTACACTGCACTTACCTGTTGCCTCCTCTACCCGCCCCCACCGCCAAACACACACACAGCGTCACGCACAGGCCCTTCTGAGGGCGACCGCCCTGAAGAGGAACGGTCTCTAGACCCCGTCCCTCAGCTGCTCCACACTTCCCTTCCTCCACTTCCCTTCTCCACAGCCCTCGTCCCACCGTCCAGCGGACCCTCGCTCACCCCGCGGATGTCCCAGTACCCCAGGATCATGGGCATGGTGCCTGTTGGTGCGGATTCTGCAGACAGGCCTCAGCCGAGCAGGGCTCAGACTTTATGAGAGACCCAGGGAGGGGAGAGGAGGGGCCTTGCTGCGACCCCGCCCCTCGGCCCGCCACGCCCCTGAAACGCGCCATTCTGAGGCCCCGGAGAGGGCGCCCGGGGCTGGAATCAGTAAGACCCCCGCCCGCCTCCCAGCCCCGAGGGTTCCTGGAGCGAGGTCAGGGCGCCCAGAAGCCGAAGGAGGGGATCATCCTCGGCAGCTTCCCTAACCCACCCTGAGGCTCCACGAGTCCATCTAGCCCTTTCTAAGTCCACAGCGACTTGGCTGTGCGCTTGAAACAGCAGCCAGATCCTAAAGGAGCAAAAAGCTCTACTCCCCTCTCCTCCCGGCCCGCGGAATCCCTCAGCCTTCTCTCCGCTGCCGAGTTCCCGCGGGCTCTGGGAGACTCGGGCTGCTGGGGTCAGACTGAAAGGTGGTGGCCCCAACCTGGGAATTTAATTCAGCCCCTGTCACTGTAAGAGCAGGACTTCCTCTGATTCGAAAGCTACTCCGAGGGCTTTGTCTCCCCTCTAGCCCCGCCTACACAGGAACAGTGTCACTGGTATGCGAAGGACCCCCAGGAAATGGGTCAGAGTAAATGTGGTCTGTGTTTTCTGTTAGGGACCCTCGGGTACTGGGTCCTTTGGTCGTCTGACTATGTACTATGTAAATTAGCCACTTCGTATTTTGACACAATTTATGAATCTAAATTAACGGATCAGACCCAGCAAGTTGGTTAGGTATCTGAGGTGCCCCCTGGAAATGTCCAGCCAGTCCACTAGGTGAACCTCACATAGAGCAAAACAGCAACAGCAGCAGTGAGTGCAGTGGCCACAGAGGGCAGGCGAGGGAGGGTGGAAGAACTTCCCAGACCAAACTGAGGGTCAGGCTGCTATTTCTCTAGGCCCAATAATGAGATGCAGATCAACTGGAGAGGAAGAGAGGTTTTATTTCTGCAACTGGTTACAGGTCTGGAAATTACCACCAGACCAATTCAAAATTACAAAGTTTTCCAGAGCCTATATACCTTCTAAGCTATATGCCTACAAGTGAGTGTGCATTCATCTAAAGATATGTGATTAACTTCTTTTTTTTTTTTTTGAGACAGAGTCTCGCTCTGTCACCCGGGCTGGAGTGCAGTGGCCGGATCTCAGCTCACTGCAAGCTCCGCCTCCCGGGTTTACGCCATTCTCCTGCCTCAGCCTCCCGAGTAGCTGGGACTACAGGCGCCCGCCACCTCGCCCGGCTAGTTTTTTGTATTTTTTTTTTAGTAGAGACGGGGTTTCACCGTGTTAGCCAGGATGGTCTCGATCTCCTGACCTCGTGATCCGCCTGTCTCGGCCTCCCAAAGTGCTGGGATTACAGGCTTGAGCCACTGCGCCCGGCCGTGATTAACTTCTTTAATCTATAACTAAGTTCTGGGTCCTGAGCCCTTACTCTGGAGCCTCAGTCTATTTACTTTATTTAAATGAGTCCAGGTGCCAGGGGTGATTACCCTTATCTCATCTCCTGCTATGTCACGGAGGTGTGGGGAGTTCCCTCAGACCCCCAATAAAACTTGTTTAATCTTAAATGGGTCCTGTTAAGAATTCCTTGGTTATTTTGTCATGCTTTAAGGCCCAGGAAAGGCCTAAGCAAAACTCTTGGCGTGCTTTTGTTACATTCCACCCTTTGTATAAAGGCACTGGCTTTTTTTTTTTTTTCCTTAACTTTTAATATCTAATCACTCAGTCAGTACTGAGCCAGTTGTTATGGAGGCCTGTGTTAGTGAGACCTGGCTTGCCACAGAACCTCTCCCTCAGAGAAGCCAGAACCCTGTCCTGCTGAGGAGGGAGGTGAGAGGATGGTGGCCAGAGAGGAGCCTGAGGGCTCCCCACAGAACCACAGGCAGGGACCCTCACTTGTCCAGATCCACCATTCTGGACCTGGACCTGGCTCCTGACCCATGTGTGTTCTTCAGTGTGAGACGGTGGCTCCAGTGGCCTTTGAAGTCACACTGTGATATGTGACCCGTGGTACAAGCTCCACAAAAACACTGTTCAACCTGCCAACTTTCTTCTTTCAAGGTAGAAAGGAGACTATTTCGAAAGAGTTGTGCAGTGGCTTGGCCTGGGGTTGACTTCGCTTTGTTTAAAGGATATTACAAATAATAATGGATATATGAAAACAGATGATAGACCTTTAAGGAGAAATCATTTTACAATATAAAGGACAAGGTTATTGCACTGCTCTCTCTCTCTCTCTCTCTATATATATATATATACACATATATATGTATGTGTGTATGTGTGCATATATATGTGTGTGTGTGTATATATATATATATATATTTGGTAATTAGCTAAAACGTTGTTAGGACTCCAGAACATGAACCCAGTATATCAAAAAAGTTTCAAACCACCTGGATAATGTGTGGATTGGGGTTGAGTGGCACAGGTAGATTTCATCACATCCCTATTAGGCCACAGAAATCAGGTGGTCGGCAGGTGTCTGCTAAGTTGGGGCACTTGGACACTGTGTCACTGAGGATGGCAAGGCACAGTCCTTGTTGCAAACACTCCCCACCCATCCAGACCTGGGCAGTACTCCAAGCTCAAATACCTGGTAGGTATCCATGTTTAAGAAGCAGTTTTGGCCTCAAAGTGAATTCTCATGTAGATTTTCCTGCATTGAGGCAATAGCACCAGCACAGACACAAGTGCCTGACCCTAGGAATTGTTACATTTCTCATTATGCATTAAGAGTTTATGATTCTGAGTTTATCCATCTTGAGCTGTGAAAGAAAAAATGTCTAGATCCAACTAAAAGAAATGATTTTTTAAGAAAGCTAACACTCATGAGAATAATAATTTTGAAACACATAGAACGGCACTGTTACATTAGTATTTACATATTTGGTCATTCCTTTATTGAAACAACAGTTGTTGAGATCCTACCACATTCCAGGCACTAGGAATAAAACAATGCTTCCAGGACACTGTACTTTGCCCATCTCCAACTACATATCAGGTGGGAACTTCAGGGGAGAGATTTTGAAAATATGGGACACTTCTTAGTGTTTTTGCACACTGAGAAGCAGTGGAGTGGGAGAGGGGTTGAGTGCAGGAGAGAGAAGCAGTGCCTGCTGTTGCAAGGACTCTGAGGAGCCAGGAAGACGGGGCCCAGGCCCCAGGTGGCTTCTTCAGAAGGAGGAGTACAGCTCTGCGGAAGGCAGGAAGGGCTGGACCAGCAGGATCTCCAAAGTAGCTGCCACAGTGGCCACGAGGATCACACCAGCAGGGCAATGCGTCTGTGGACGGGGATCCGGAGCAGTGGGGATGAGGGAAGATGCAAGTGTTCTGAAGGAAGAGGTTGTAGCCAGTTGTCACCACACAGAAACTCAGTCCCGACAGGGCCAGGCTTCTGGATTTGTATGTGCTGTCCAAACTGCAAAATGTGGACAAGTTCTAATTTTTAAAACAGCGCTGGGCCAGACAGTCAAAATGCACTGGGTCCCATTTTACCAAGGGCCTGTAATGGGACCTCTGGACTGGATTTCATAATTCCTTGTGTCTCTTCTGTCCACATTCTTATATTCTCAAGGCAAATTAACAGAAAATCTACATAAAATGTTGTCAGAATTTTGAAAACCAATCTATTAGAAACAAATACTGACAGACAATAAAATGTATCCTACTTCATGGAAATGTATTAAAGTCTCTTAAATATTGTTTGGGTAAACTTAGGAAATCCAAAATATAAAGAATCTTTGCTCCAATCTGAAAAGAAGAAAATAAAAATCACCATATCCAAGATGCTACCAAATTTGAATTGAGAAAACATTTTTCCAACATGCCTGTTATACCAAAAATAAGGCAAACAAACTAGAATTTCAAGAAAGTAGAAAAGGAACAAAGTTATAAATGGAAAAAGAAGTGGAAGCAAGAAGTTACCTTAAGAAGAATATTGAAACTAACCAATTTGCTTGTTATACATAATACATTATTTTCTTGAAAGTTAGCTAATTATCAGAGTATTAGTACAACAAAAACAAAAAATAAAATTACAAGTTTTTTTTTTGTTTTGTTTTGTTTTGAGACGGAGTCTCGCTCTGTTGCCCAGGCTGGAGTGCAGTGGCCAGATCTCAGCTCACGGCAAGCTCCGCCTCCCGGGTTTATGCCATTCTCCTGCCTCAGCCTCCCAAGTAGCTGGGACTACAGGAGCCTGCCACCTCGCCCGGCTAGTTTTTTGTATTTTTTAGTAGACGGGGTTTCACCGTGTTAGCCAGGATGGTCTCGATATCCTGACCTCGTGATCCGCCCGTCTCGGCCTCCCAAAGTGCTGGGATTACAGGCTTGAGCCACCGCGCCCGGCCAAAATTACAAGTTAATACAAATCAGAAAGAAGAAAGAAGATGTAGTACAAGTGATTTTTTTTTTTAATTGGGGAAACATTTTTTCTAAACTCTGTGTTAACTGATGTTACCACCAAGTGGAAGAAACACAAACAGGCCAAAACATGTTAAGAGATAAAGATTCTGAATGAGGTAATAAAAGAGCAATAAAGAAAAATAACGGCAAAAAAGGGCATTTTATCCTTAGCTTTTGGCTGGATATGTTTCAAAAATTTTGAAAATGGCGTGGATGACACAGATTGTCATCAACTACAGATATGATGTGGGAGGGACAACACAGGCAAGGATGATTATAAATCACTGTCACTTATCAGCCTGAATCCAAACATCAGGAATGCCGCCTCAGAGAAAAAATGGTGTTTTTCTTATAATTGGAGTTGTGCTCATAGGGAGCTTGCTGCGGGAGAGAGAGACAGAAAGGCAGGGGCAGGAGAAGGAGGGGCAGAGGGTACTCTGGGGGGCAGAAAGCCCATGTGGGAACATTAGTATCTAGGGTAATCAGAGTCGTTTATAATCTTTCTACAAATTTCTCAAACTCTGACACAAGATCAAAATAAAAGGTAAAAAAATTACATATACATGTAATCATTAATAAGTATTAATAATACTTACATTATTAAATGTTGCATCAATAAGAACATAGCTACATGAGTTACATTATGATCTTTTTTTAATTATTATTATTTTTTAATGCCAGTGTCCATCCAGGCCACCACTGGATGTGATTCAAGTGAAGGTGATTTTGCCCCTCAGGGGACATGTACGTCTGCCTGGAGACTTTGTTCATTGTAAACAGCAGGAAGCGCCCACGCTATTAGTGGGGAGAGGATGGGTGGGATGCTGGGCGCCCTGCGATGCTCAGGACAGCACCTCACAACAAAGAACTCTGCCCTCCAAATCTCTGTCCGGCTGAGGTTAAGAAACCCTAGTCTATGACCCAGGACTGGGTCAAAAGCTGCAGTGGGAGAAACAAGGTCCTCGAAATTCTGGTGGCAGGAAGGAGGCCAAAGGACCCACTTCCCTGGACACCAGCTGGCAGAAGGGAGGACCTAGAGACAATCTCAGCTGGCGCAGTCCCTGCAGGCATCAAGCTGCTCATCAGGAGTGTGAGAAGGAGAATTGGGCAGGGAAACGGTCTACTAGGTGGACAGGCTGGGCAGTCTGGTCTTCCAGGATACAGGGTAGGCAGTGGTGGGACTCTCTCTGGCAGTCAGACGGCAGGCCTCCCCTGCAGCTCTGAGCACATTGTTCCAGAGCCAGGCAGCCCGAGCTCAGCACCATGGGGAAATTGTTCTAGAGCTGCTGGGGCAAAGCTAGGCAGGATGAACTGAACTTATTTTAAAAGGTATCCACCCTGACTGAGAAAGGTGTGCAGAAAGTTGCTACAAGTCACTGCCAACCTGTAATGGCTTGACTAGACCCTCCCTGCATTTAACACCCCATAGGGGTGACCAAAAGTAGAATATATAATAAGCACCTGATGACTGCCACAGATATGGATATGAGTGATGCCAGTCACCACAAGGCAGCCCCGTTCCCACTGTTCACCCACCCTTCCAAGCCAGCCAGAGACCCTCACCCAAAACGAATCATCAAAATTTGCAAGCAGATGTTTTGATCTTTGGAGCCTTTAAAATAATGATCATCAACACAGAGATTTACCAGGAGAAAAGAGGATATCTTCCCTCACAATCTCCTTGGAGTTTACTGCAAGGCATCTCAGACAGTTCTTTCCATATAGAAAAAAAAAACCCAGGTGTGGGCAGCAAGCCACCCAGGTGCCGAGGCAAGTGACCGAGGGCACGAGCTGTTCCAGTACAATAAAATATCTAAAACAAGAAGAGTTATACTAGATCTAGATCATAGACATGATTATATATCAATATCATTAATCATTAGTTTGTAGCAACTACTCTTTATTCCAATATTATAATAATCCTTGCTCTACAATCATAGCCTAGGAAAAACCAGGCCATACAGAGATAGGAGCTGAAGGGACATAGTGAGCAGTGACCAGAAGATAAGAGTGTGAGCCCTCTGTCACGCCCATACGGAGCCACCAGAGGGCTCCTTGGTCTAGCGGTAACGCGAGCGTCTGGGAAGACGCCCCTTACCAAGCGGACCGTGGTCTAGCGGTAGCGTCAGTGCTAAGGAAAAACACCCGTTACTTAGCAGACCGGGAAAGGGAGTCTCCATTTCCCTGGGGGAGTTTAGAGAAAACTCCACTCCTCCACCTCTTGTGGAGGACCTGACATCAGTTAGGCCTGCCCGCAGTTATCCGGAGGCCTAACCGTCTCCCTGTGATGCTGTGCTCCAGTGGTCACACTCCTAGTCCACTTTCATGTTCCATTCTGTACACCTGGCTCTGCCTTATAGCTAGCAGTAGCAAAATTAGTGAAAGTACTAAAAGTCTCTGATATGCAGAAATAATGGTGTAAGGTGTCTTCTCTCTCCCTCTCTCCACCTCAGCTGCCAAATAGGGAAGGGCCCCCTGTCCAGTGGACATGTGACCCACGTGACCTTACCTATCATTGGAGATGGCTCACACTCCTTATCCTACCCCTTTGTCTTATATCCAATAAATATCAGCGCAGCCTGGCATTCGGGGCCACTACTGGTCTCCGCGTCTTGGTGGTAGTGGTCCCCCAGGCCCAGCGGTCTTTTCTTTTATCCCTTTGTCTTGTGTCTTTATTTCTACAATCTCTCGTCTCTGCACACGGGGAGAAAAACCCACTGACCCTGTGGGGCTGGTCCCTACACCCAACTAATAGATATGTTGCAGTGTTTTATCCTGTGTTTGATTTTTTAAAACTTACTTATTGATGACAGTGACCCACTTGTGTTTGTTTGTTTTTTTTTTTGTTTGTTTTTTTTTTTTTTGCTATGTGTAATAGTCAAGGTTCTTCAAAATTTGAAGTGATACCACTAAGATAAGCCTGTAGGAAATTTGGGTGTTTATTTATAAATTTAGGTATCTCTTATGGGAATTGGCTCACACAATTTTGGAATGAAGTCCCATGATCATCTGCTGCAGGATAGAGAAGCAGGAAAGCCAGTCGTATCATTCAGTGTGAGTCTAAAGGCCTCAGAACAAGGGTGGGGTGCGAGGCGACGGTGTTAGACCCTGATCAAGTCTGAAGGCCAGAGAACCAGGAGTGTGGATGTCCCGGGATAGACGGAAATGGAAGTCCCTGTCAGAGAGATCAAATGCACCTTCCTCTGTCTTTTTCTTCTCTCTGGACCTTGACAGTTTCTTGGAAGCCCCCTTCATTGCCGAGAGAAATCTTGGCTCAGTCTTCTGATTCCAAGGCGAATCTCTTCTGGAAACAACCTCACAAATACAATAATTTTATTTTATTTTATTTTATTTTTTTTTTTTTTGAGGCGGAGTCTCGCTCTGTCGCCCGGACTGGAGTGCAGTGGCCAGATCTCAGCTCACTGCAAGCTCCTCCTCCCGGGTTCACGCCATTCTCCTGCCTCAGCCTCCCGAGTAGCTGGGACTACAGGCGCCCGCCACCTCGCCCAGCTAATTTTTGTATTTTTAGTAGAGACGGGGTTTCACCGTGTTAGCCAGGATGGTCTCGATCTCCTGACCTCGTGATCCGCCCGTCTCGGCCTCCCAAAGTGCTGGGATTACAGGCTTGAGCCACCGCGCCCGGCCAATACAATAATTTTACCAGCCATGTGAGTATCCCTTAGCTTGGTCAAGTTAATGCAGAAAATTAACCATCATATTATGCCACAGAAAACCAAGAACAAAATCACAATTAATTACATTGAGCCTGTGGGAGAAAAAGCCTTGACTGCCACGAGATCATTCTTACCCTTTCTCCTTTCTTCTCTAAGCCACAGGCAGAGAATGGGTAAACAGAGAGTTTTCTGCAGGAGATTCATGAACAGGTAGATTTATAGAGTGTGATTCATTGGCAGAAACATGCACAACCAATAAACAAAAAAGGTGAAGGTAGAAAACTTGAAGGTATTCTTTTTTTTTTTTTTTTTTTTTTGAGATGGAATCTCACTCTGTCACCCAAGCTGGAGTGCAGTGTGCAATGGCACGATCTTGGCTCAGTGCAACCTCTGCCTCCCAGGTTCAAGCGATTCTTGTGCCTCAGTCTCCTGAATATTTGGGACTACAGGTGCCCACCACCACACCTGGCTAACTTTTGTATTTTTTAGTAGAGACAGGATTTCACCATATTGGCTAGGCTGGTCTCAAACTTCTGACCTCAAGTGATCTGCCTGCCTTGGCCTCCCAAAGAGCTGGGATTACAGGCATGAGCCACCACACCCAGCCAGAAAATTTGAAGGTGTTCTTATTAAAAAAAAAAAAAAAAAAAAAAGATGAAATTGCAATCCCCTAAGTGTCTAAAGTAGTGCAGAAAGCTCCCTGTACCTTGCTGGTGGCACCATAAATTAAGTTACTCTCTCTGGAGAGCAATCAAATTACCTGTTATAGTACCATTAAACCATTCTCACTCTTTACCTTGTAGTAATCACCTCTGGGGATCTACTCAAAATAACCAAAAACGGGAAGGAATTGTTGAAACATGATTACCCTGCTCTAAAAACAAATAAATAAGTTAGAAAAATCCACATACCCCATAGCAAACTATCCACAGGAACAAATGTTAGGCGGCCATTTAGTATCAGAAGTAGACATGCATACAGACTGCCAACATATACAGATTTTTTTTTTTTTTTTGGAGACAGAGTCTCGCTCTGTTGCCCAGGCTGGAGTGCAGTGGCACAATCTTGGCTCACTGCAGGCTCCACCTCCCGGGTTCAAGCAATTCTTCTGCCTCGGCCTCCTGAGTAGCTGGGACACAGGCAAGCGCCACCACGCCCAGCAAATTTTTGTATTTTTAGTAGAGACGGGGTTTCACCATGTTAGCCAGGATGGTCTCCATTTCCTAACCTCATGATCTGCCTGCCTCCCAAACTTCTGGGATTACAGGCATGAGCCACCACACCTGGCCCATATACAGATTTTTAAGTAAAATGTTAGACCAGGCGCGGTGGCTCACACCTGTAATCTCAGCACTTTGAGAGGAGACAGGTAGATAACTTGAGGCCTGGAGTTCGAGACCAGCCTGGCCATTGTGGCAAAACCTCATCTCTACTAAAAATACAAAAATTAGCCAGGTGTGGTGGTGTATACCTGTAGTCCCAGCTACTCAGTAGGCTGGGCCACACGAATTGCTTCAACCCATGAAGCGGAGGTTGCAGTGAGCTGAGACTGTACCACTGCACTCCAGCCTGGGCAACTGAGTGAGACTCTGTCTCAAAAAAAAAAAAAAAGTAAAATGTTAAAGAGAAAAAACTGTAGATTCTAACACTACACATGCACACCAATCTCACCTAAAGAAGTAAGCATGAAAAAAAATCTAAAGAGAATTTGAAATGACACCATTAAGAAGAACCTATAATTTGTTTATTAACTATTCAGTGAGCACCTACTATGCTCAGGGACTGTCCTAGATGATGTGCAAACACCTGTAACATCAGTGAATAAGAAGAGACAAAAACACATGCCCTCATGACATTGACATCTTATGCGGGAAAGCAAACAAACACAAGCACACAAATAATGTAAGACATATGTGCATGCTTTTCACTGAAGTGTAATGTACATACAGTGCACAGGCCTTAAGTGTGCTACCCTGTGGGCTTTTCCACTTGTATACTCTTCTGGAATCACCTCCCAGATAAAGAGAGAAAACTTACAGCACTCCACCAGGCGCCTTCAATAGGCAACCTTCCAGTTCTCACCAGGGTCACCAATCACCTGACCTGTGATACCATGGACTCATTTCCCTCTCCTGATTTTTGTGTAAGTGGAATGAGATCGTGCGTCCTTTCCCCTGTCTGGATCCTTTTACTCAACACGTCTGTGAGACCCATCCATGTTTTTGCACATAGCGTTAGCACGTTTATTTTCATTATAGCGGAGTAAGTATTCCATTATACGAATGATGGAATTATGTTCATAAACCAAAGTTCATTTGTTCGTTCTTCTACTCATGGAATTTGGATTGTTTTCAGTTATTGGCTATTTTAAATAAAGCTGCTTTTGACATCATTATCCCTGGTTCTGAGAATCCATTAGGACTCATTCCTGTAGGGTAGGACTTCTGGGTCCTGGGGAGATGTATGTTTAGCTCTAGTTGACACTGCCAATATTCCAAAGTGGCTCTCCCACCAGCAAGGCATGACAGTTCCAGTTACTCCATAAATCACCAACAATTGTCAGTCCTTTCAATGTCAGCCATTCTAGTGGGGATACAGGAGGATCTACGGGTTTTTAACTTTCTGCTGTCTAATGATGTTGAACACCTTCTCATGAGCTTATTGGCCATTTGGATATTCACTTCTGGGAAACGCTTGTTGAAATTCTGACTCATTTTTTAATTTGTTTTATTTTTGGATATATAGTTTTTGGAGAAGAGACCTTTGTTGATTTGTAACAAGTTCTCCCTGCTGAGCCTTGTATGAATACCTGACCTACAGACTCAACAACTATTTCTGGCATCACAGCTTAGGAACTGCTAAGCTATCGCTTCTCGGCCTTTTGGCTAAGATCAAGTGTAGGAACTGCTAAGCTATGAGATTCTTCCTCCAAAGCAGCTCACTCTCCAGTGAGACTTTTAAATTACTTCAAGAAGATGCAATGCAGATAAAGCTATGGGATTCCTGTCAGGGTGGAGGAAGCCTATGCTTAGAATGTTCCGGCAAGGATGTGAGTCAGGAAGAGAACAACCTGTAGATCCCCACGCAGTCTTTGGAATTACAGACCTCAGAATGGCAGAAAATGCTTAAGTAAAAAAGCAAAAGATATGGCCAGGCGCAGTGGCTCACGCATGTAATTCCAGCACTTTGGGAGGCTGAGGTGGGTGGATCATGAGGTCAGGAGTTTGAGACCAGCCTGGCCAACATGGTGAAAACCCGTCTCTAGACCAAAAATACAAAAATTATCTGGGCACAGTGGTGCATGCCTGTAGTTCCAGCTACTCGGGAGACTGAGGCAGGAGAATTGTTTGAACCCGGGAAGGGGAGGTCGCAGTGAGCCAAGATCACACCACTGCACTCCAGCCTGGGCAACAGAGTAAGATTCCCTCTCAAAATAAAAATAAAAATAATAATTTTAAAAATCAAAGGATGCAGTCAGACGCATCCACCTACTCACCAGAAATGCTCAATTCTAGAAAAGAGTGAGTAAGTCTATTAGAGGTCTGAAGGTTTTCATCATAGAATTCTATCCCCAGCTGATATGGTTTGGTTGTGTCCCCACCCTCATCTTACCTTGAATTGTAATAATCCCCAGGTGTCAAGAGTGGGGGCCAGGTGGAGATAACTGAATCATGGGGGCAGTTTCCCCCATACTGTCCTCATGGTAGTGAATAATCTCACGAGATCTGATGGTTTTATAAGTGGGAGCTCCCCTGCACAGGCCCTCTTGCCTGCTGCCATGGAAGATGTGACTTTGCTCCTCATTTGCCTTCTGCCATGGTTAGTTATGAGGCCTCCCAGGCCCTGTGGAACTGTGAGTCCTTTAAACCTCTTCCCTTTATCAATTACCCAGTCTCGGGTAGGTCTTTATTAGCAGCGTGAGAACAGACTAAAACATCAGCCAGAGTATTCAGTAAGCATGTAAAGACACTTTCAGTTGTGCAAGGACTAAAGACATTTCTCTCACAGGTACCCAGGAAAGAGAGGAAGTAAACCCAGAGAGAACGTCCTGATGACAGCTGTGGAGCAAGCCTGGAGAGGGTACCTGGAAGCCATCTGAGAAAAACAATAGAGACTGGGTCCTGGAGACCTAACAGAAGTGATGCAGTCATATAGTGGAGAAAGTAAAAGGGACCCTGGTTCTCTCTGATGGAGATTCCACCCCCTTGGGGTCCTATTCAATGAGACACAAGCTCTGCGTAATTATGGAAAGCACTCAGTAAGGCTGGATGAATGAATGGGAGATCCAGGCCCAGAAAGAGACATCCTTTCCACAGAGCCTCAGGGAGCTTCCTGCTCTGAGTCTGTCAGAAATGGGAGCAAGAATTGCAAGTGCCTTACTATGCCCAGCAGACTCCGTTAGAACCCGGCCACCACCAGGATCACCAGCCAGTCCCTTCGAAGAGGCAGTGACAGACAGACAGTCTGGGTAGATGGCCAGGAGCAAATAAGAGAAGACACCCAGCAAACGTGGCTGAGGCTTTACTTCGATCAGGAAGGCCTAAGGCAGGGGTCATGTTACAGGAGCAGGGCCTGTAAACCAGACAATGCTGCTCTTTCATGCAGCACAGGAACAGCTCGGGGCTGAGCTCCACAGGCCAGGGGCTAGGCAGGCCCCTCAAAGCAGACACAACCACTAACAGGAAGGAAGGTCAGGGGGGCTTTAGTGCAGCGAAGGGTAATGTTGGGAGGGGGATGTTCATGAAGGAAAGTGGGTAACTGAGGCTTTAAAGCGCCTGCATGGGACAGGAGTTTAGGGGAAGTGAAGAGGGGACAATAAAGTCTTGGGGGTAAAGATGGGAATAAACAGGAGAAAGGAATGGGGAGGCAGGTTCTGGGATGCAGAGTCCAGTGCGCTCCACAGCCTGGGCAGAAGGCTGAGTATGGGCTCCTCACTCCCACCTCCTGGCCTTCAAGGCATTACTTGTTGCCCCAGACAGCCATCTTTGTGAACACAGGTCTTGGGAGGAAGCGGCTGGACTTCATGTAGGCAGAGATCTTCTCCAAGCCCTGAGACGGGGGAAAACAAGGCCAGAGCTCAAGGTCAGCTGCCCATGAGGACAGCCCCACTGCAGACACAGCAGGTCAGGGCCTTGTCCACAGCCTTTCCACGTGGGCTCAAGTGCTGGGACATCACACAGCCTCTTAGGGTCCCCAGATCTGCAGAGTTAACTCTTCCAGCTTCCTTTAAGTAATGCTGTACCGCAGTAACAGCTAACACTTATGGAGATTCTACACTGTGCTGGCTGCTCTGTACCCAAGAGAAATTATAACACAAGCTTAGAAAATCCACTTGACTGCTCTGCAAGGCTGAATCTATTATCACCATTTCTCATGTGGGAAACAGAAGTTCAGCAACTACCTCACATTTAAATATCTAGTAAGGGGAACAGGGCTACGGTGTAGCCTGGTTCTGTCTCTCTCCAGTTCTGGCCTCTTTCTGCCAAAATCTCGTCTTCTTCTGCCTCACCACTCCTCACACCGGGCCCTGTCACTCCTTGACTGCACAAACAGTCTCCTTTTCCACAGGGAGGCTCTTGGCTTGTCTGGGTGTAGACACACAGAAGGGACCTCCAGCAGAACAAAGGGCTCAGAACACACTCACCCAATGTCTCAGTAAAACCTGGATGAAAGTGGAATGGTGGCAGGGCGGGGTGGGGTGGCAGCACACAAGAAAACGAAAGGTGAGACTAGGCTCTAATTATTCCCCTTAAAGCAGAAAGTCCAAAGTTCTCTATCTAGTACCCGAGTAAAATCTCACTGTGTCCTAACCCATGGCATCTCCAGCCCTGCTGCTGCAGATTAGGTTACATGACACTCAGATGTGCTGTGCACAATTTTACCGGGATTGAATGCCCAGATAAGGTATTCAAAAAGATCCAGCCAGGCATGGTGGCTCACACCTGTAATCCCAGCACTTTGGGAGGCCGAGGCGGGTGGATCACCTGTGGTCAGGAGTTCAAGACTAGCATGGCCAACATGGTGAAACCCCATCTCTACTAAAAATACAAAAATTAGCCGGGCATGGTGGCGGGCAACTGTAATCCCAGCTACTCGGGAGGCTGAGGCAGAGAATTGCCTGAACCCAGGAAGCAGTGGTTGCAGTGAGCCGAGATCACGCCACTGCACTCCAGCCTGGGCAACAGGCTTGACCCTGGTACATCACAGCCCATAGCCCTCAGCTCTCTTCCACCCCTCCCTTCCCACCACCTCTTATATAACTCCAAGGCCACTCAGCCTGGACCAGAACCACAGAACCAGAGCTGATGGGAACTAGCTGAGCAAGCAGATCTCTTGATGGGGAGTAGAAAAGGGAAACAGATTCAAGGCTCAGAAGCCTGATGGACTAATGCCTCAAATTCCCAAATCTGTAGTAATGTAGGATTTGCTGCCCTCAAACAAGTTCAGCACACACCTCACAGGCTGCTTTGCCTGCAGGCCTGTCATTGTACTCATTTTCAGGATGGGTCAGTCATCTATGCATCTCCCACTGTGCCTCACACCCTGCCTCATGCAGAGAAGGTCAGTGAATAGGAATAAAATCAGCGTGCTATTCATCTCACAGGGGGAACACGTGGAACGTTGGATGGAAAAAAGAGAGGAAGAGGCCAGGCGCGGTGGCTCATGCCTGTAATCCCAGCACTTACGGAGGCTGAAGCAGGTGGATCAGGAGTTCGAGACAAGCCTGGCCAACATGGCGAAACCCCATCTCTACTAAAAATACAAAAATTAGCTGGACGTGGTGGCACACACCTGTAATCCCAGGTACTCAAGAGGCTGAGGCAGGAGAATCACTTGAACCCAGGAGACGGAGGTTGCAGTGAGCCAAGATCACTCCACTGCACTCCAGCCTGGGCGACAGAGCAAGATTCCGTCTCCAAAAAAAAAAAAGAGGAAGAGAGGTAAAGAAGGAAAGTGCCCCAGCACAAGGCATTTCAGCATAAGCTCCTTCAACAGGGACACCCACATATGTACACTAATCCAGCTCCAGCCACAGTTCTGGCTCTCAGGATTCCCCACGTGAGGGTTTGATTGTGCAAAGCTTCTGGAGGTAGCTACAAATACTGCCTGTGGGTTTAGTTATTCAACATCAATGCTACTATGTGTCAGTCCTACTATTGCCAGCTGCATCCGTGGTCCTGAAGTGCTCTGCCTCTTCCAAAATGTCCTGGGCTCTGAAACCCAGGCTGGACAAGGCCTGAGGCTTTTTCTTTTGTCACAAAAGGGAGAGCCCTGACTGCTGCCCATAGATCCAGAGGCTCACAGGGAGCCCAGCACAGTCTCCACTGGCTCTGAGACCCTGAGGAAGGACTGATTCTCTCATTCTCAGTTTCCTTATCTCTAAAATGGGGGAGATGATTCTATCACCCTGTAGGAGTGTTATAAATTTCAAATTCCACACAATAGGTATAATGTTCTGGGCACAGTTCGTGGCATGAAGCCAGCACTCAATAAATGCAAGTTATTCTTTTTTTTTTCCCCCCCTTGAAATGGAGTCTCACTCTGTCATCCAGGCTGGAGTGCAGTGGTGCAATCTTGGCTCACTGCACCTTCCACCGCCTGGGTTTAAGTGATTCTCCTGCCTCAGCCTCCTGAGCAACTGGGATTACAGGCACTCACCACCACACCCGGCTAATTTTTGTATTTTTTTTTTTTTTTTAGTAAAGATGGGGTTTCACCATTTGGGCAGGCCAGTCTCAAACTACTGACCACAGGTGATCTGCCTGCCTTAGCCTCCAAAGTGCTGAGATTACAGGCGTGAGCCACCGCGCATGGCCATAAATGCAAGTTATTCTTTGTGTAGCTTCAGGACTGGGAAAGCACCACAAAGGAGGGAAAGGAATAAGGGACATAAAGAGAAAGGAGGACAGGGGCATCACCTCAAATCGGGAGATGAAGTCCTTCAGGTTTGGGAAGGCGTCCAGGCAGCTGGGCTCAAATACTTGGTTTCTCTCAAGGACATCATAAGCGATGAAATCCACAAAGGTGATCTGGATAAGGCCAAGGATATGTGGGCTGAAACCTCCATAATATAGGAAGTATGGCAAATCTGTAGTGTCCCCATCACATACCCCCATTACCTTGTCCCCAAGAAACCATGGCTGCTTCCCCAGAAACTGTGAGTAGAGCTTCAGCATTTCAGGGAGTCCCTCCAGGTATTCTGGCTTCAGTTTCTCCTGAGGCAGAAAACAGCTGTCAACACCCTCAGACATAAGCTCCCTGCACAGATACAGCCTCCCAGGTTTGTGCATGGCCCCAGCTGGCCACGGGCAAGCAGCCATCTCCCCCACAGCTGGAACTGGGGCAGTGCCCAGGCTTCGATTGGATACATCAGCATTTATTAGACTCTGACTGGGTAGCTGGAGTCTTCCTGAGGTGATGGGATGGCAGAGCGGAATGTGACACTGTCCCTAAATCTGTCCCCACTGACCTCCCAACAACCTCTGGGTCAGCCCCAGGAGCACCTGAGTACCTGGCAGGCTCTGGACCCAGATATGAGCAGAATCAAGGATGCAAAGAACTAAAGGAGCTCAGAGAAAGAAGTAGAAAGTTCCTCCTAGTGGGACAGCAGAAGAATACAATTGCCATTGAGTGGTTTCTGGAAAGATGAGGAGATATTCAGAGGATGAGTAGAAGAAAGAAGGAGAAAAAAGAGCCTCTGGCTGCCCCTAAGCTGCCTGTTAGGAAAATTCGCTGATCTCAGTGTATGTCAAGAGAGCACTCAGAAGACACCAAAATTGCAGGTGCCATTAGATTCCTTTGTTTTGCACTTGTTTTCCTCATAGTTTGTGTATTCCAAAGCAGGCAGATGATATAAACCAGTGGGAGAGATGGCCCAAACCACTGAGAGAGAGAATCTGGAAAGAGGTCATGGGTCAGAGATGGAGGGGACTCTGGAAGTAACCATTACTGTCTAGAGAGTGAATTCATACATGGAGAGTCAGGATTCTATAAGTAGATTGGTGGGGAATTGATTTAGAGGTTTTATTTTACATGACTTTGGGGTTTGAGAGTCACTCTGGTGGCAGTATAGGAAACAGCTTGAAGGATGAGTAGCACTAAAGAGTTCAAATGGAAAACAGGACCCACGTAGATGGCAGGACCAGAGTCTTGGCTCCTGATCAAAACTCTGCAGAGAAAGGGGTGACTGGGAGTGGGGTGGGAGACTCACAAAATCTGGGTCATAGCAGAGTCTGGCCAGCTGCATGCGGTTGTCCATAAGCTGGTTCTCCAAAATGTCTTCCCAAATCTTCTCCTTTTCGGTCTCCCCACCTACCACCCACAAAACATAGACTCACTCTCAGCATCACAGCCCAGCCAAGGCCAGGATGAGGCCACCTTCCCCCCACACACTGCAGCAAACCACACTCACACAGGTTGTGCTTGCGGGCAATGTAGCGCAGGATGGCGTTGCTCTGGGTGATCTTGTGAGTCCCATCAATCAAGTAGGGCAGCTGGATGAATGGGAAACCGGGGAAGCTCAGTTGGGCCACCAGGCTCCCCAGCATCCCCTTCCCATAACCAAGGGCAGAGAGGAGACCCGGCACTCACTGTGTCTGCTCATGGCAGGCCTGAAATAAGAATACTGTCACATGAACGAATGAGCTTGGATACAGAACATCATGAAGGGCTGTGTAGACAGCCAGGAGTGACAGGAATTGGGCAGAAGACTCCTGATCCTAACCCCTCTAAGCTGGGGAGAGGACATGCGGTCAGAGACACGTTGCACTTTCCCCCAAAACCGCCCCTTCCCCTGCACCTACATTGGGAAAGTCCAGGCCCAGCTTGAATTTTTCATTCAGCCACTGGCTTCTGTCATAGTCAGGAGCTGTGGTGGGGAAGATGAAGTGAAAACAAACCTCCCCAGAGCCCAGCCCTCCTTCCCCGGGACCCTCCCAAGGAGCCAGTGGCAAGACCCCTGAGACAGGTGGATCTAGAATCTGACCAGTCAGTCCCACATCCCAGGGATAAGGGAGAAAGAAACCCGGTGAGGGCTCTGGACCCCACAAGACTAAGGTTTCCAGGGTTTAGGCAAGCCCTGAGGGACACCCATCCCAGTTACCCAGGAAGGGGGCCCAGCATCCCGCCCCAGCATTCTGCCTTGCAAGGCCAGAGGGCTCCCTCACAGGGGCTCAGGGAAGGGACAGCCTGCAGCTCCAGCAGGGGAGGCCTGCAGAGGCAGCCACAGGTGGCCACCATCGGTTGCTTGGTGCCAGCCTAGTGTGAGTGGGCAGGGCCCAGACACGAGGGTGCCGTTACCATCCCCCATTGTGTACTTCTTTTCCTCGTAACTTGAGCCTGTGTATTCCAGGAGCAGGCGGATGGAGTGGGCCAGCTGGGAGAGATGGCCCACAGCTCGGGTCAGAGATTGAGGGTCCCTGACTTGGTGACTTCTCTGCACAAGGGGAGCCCCCAGTTTACACTGCACGTACCCATCGCCTCCTCTCCTTCCTGCCTCACACCTCGCCCCACCCCGCCCTCACCCCCGCCCGGCCACACGCACACACAGCGGTAAGCACAGGCCCTCCTGTGAGGTGCAGCGCTGAAAAGGAACCTTCTCTAGAGCCCGTCCCGCAGCGCAGCTGCTCCACACTTCCCCACCCCCGCGCCCCCCGTCCCACCGCCCAGCGGACCCTCGCTCACCCCGCGGATGTTCCAGTACCCCAGTGTCATGGGCATGGTGCTGGTTGCTACGGATTCTGCAGACAGGCTTCGGCGGGCGGGGCTCAGACTTTGTGAGAGGCCCAGGAGAGGGTAGAGGGGGAGCCTTGCTGCGACCCCGCCCCTCGGCCCGCCCTGCCCCCGAAACGCGCCAATCCGGAGACCCGAAACGCGCTCCCGGGGCTGGAAGGAATAGGATCCCCTCCCACCTCCCAGCCCCAGGGGTTCCAGGAGAGAGCTCACGTGCCCAGAAGCCCGGCGGCGGGGGCGGTGGTAGGGGGAGAACTGTTTGAGCCCAGGGGTTTGAGGCTGAACTGAGTTATGATTGCGCCGCTGCACTCTAGGTTAGGCAAGAAAGAAAGGCTCTCTCTAAAAAAGAGAGAGATTCTGAATAAAGTAATAGTAGCCTAATAAAGAAAAATAACACAAAAGAACATTTGGTGCTCAGGGATTCACTGGATAAGTTTTCAAAACTTTTCAAAAGGCATATATGATATAGATTGTTATAAACTGCAGCCACACATGGCATGACAGACCTAACATGGAAAGGACAACACAGGCAAGGATGATTGTAACTGTCACTTATCAGCCTAAATCCAAACGTCACGAATGCCGCCTCAGAGAAAAGAAAATGATGTTTTTGTCATAAGTGGTGCTGTGCTCCCAGGGAGCTTGCTGGGTGGGGAGAGAGAAAGGCGGGGAGCAGGGGCTGGGAGACTCAGGGGGAGGGAGGAGAAAGCCCATGTGGAAACGTTAGAATCTGGGGGAATCAGAGGTCTTTGTATTAATTCCTTTCGCAAATTTTTCAAACTCTGATATTAAATCAAAATAAAAAAGCTAAAAAAAAAAAAAACAAACTACCAGGACAGACATATACAAATATTATTAACTGAAATAAATGTTCCATTAAAAACGACTTACCTTAAGTACATGAGTTACATTATGATTTCTATTATTATTTTAATACTAGTCTCCATCCAGCACATCACTGGTCTTCAAGTGGAGGTAACTTTGCCCCTCAGGGGACATGTAGGTCTGTCTGGAGACTTTGTTAATTGTCACCACTGGGAAGCGCCCATGGCATTTAGTGGGTAGAGTTTGGTTAGGATGCTGAACACCCTGCGAAGCTCAGGACAGTGCACCACAACAAAGAATTCTGCCCTCCAAAATGACAGTACTGCTGAGGTGAAGAAACCCTCATCTAAAACCCGGCCAACGTGGTGAAACCCCGACTCTACTAAAAATACAAAAAATTAGCCAGACCTG
Source organism: Rhinopithecus roxellana (assembly GCF_007565055.1). Taxonomy (NCBI): domain Eukaryota; kingdom Metazoa; phylum Chordata; class Mammalia; order Primates; family Cercopithecidae; genus Rhinopithecus; species Rhinopithecus roxellana. The sequence goes on along the minus strand of NC_044556.1, from coordinate 31,988,352 downwards.
GTGGCGGGTGCCTGTAATCCCAGCTACTCAGGAGGCTGAGGCAGGAGAATCGCTTGAACCAGGGAGGCGGAGGTTGCAGTGAGGTGAGGTTGCACCAATGCACTCCAGCCTAGGCGACAGAGTGAGAGTCTGTCAAGAAAGAAAGAGAGAGAGAGAGAGAGGAAGGAAAGAAGAAAGGAAGGAAGGGAGGGAGGGAGGGAAGGAAGGAACCCAGGAATGGGTCAAAAGTTGCAGTGGGAGAAACAAGGCCCTCAAAATTCTGGTGGCAGGAAGGAGACCAGAGGACCCACTTCCCTGAACACCAGGTGGCAGAAGGGAGCACCTTGAGATAATCTCAGCCAGTGCAGTCCCTGCAGGCATCAAGCTGCACATCAGGAATGACAGAAGGAGAACTGGGCAGGGAAACGGTCTACCAGGCGGACAGGCTGGGCAGCCTGGTCTTCCAGGGTACAGGGTAGGGAGTGTGGGACTCTTTCTGCCAGTCAGCCTGCAGGCATCCCTCTGCAGCTCTGAGCACATTATTCCAGAGCTGCTGGGGTAAGGCTAGGCAGGATGAACTGAACTTATTTTTGGAAGGTATCCACCCAGCCTGGGAAGCATGCTGAAACATTGTCTACCAAATACACGAAAATTAGCTGGCCATGGTGGCCCTTGCCTGTGGTCCCAGCTACTTGAGAAGCTGAGGCGGGAGGATCACTGGAGCCTGAGAAGTCGAGGCTGCAATGAGCCGTGATCATACCACTGCACTGCAGCCTGGGTGACAGAGTGAGACCCTGTCTCAAAAAAAAAAAAAAAAAGTAAAAAAAAAGTCAAATTTAAAAAGAAGGTATCTACCTATCGTGCATAGAAATGTCTCAAAAGTCACTGCCAATTTGCAATGACCTGACTGGACTCTCCCTGCATTTAACACCCCCATAGGGGTGGCCAAAAGTTGAATATATAATAAGCACCTGATGACTGCCACAGACATAGATATGAGTGATGCCAGTCACCACAGAGGCAGCCCCCTTCCCACTGTTCACCCACCCTTCCAAGCCGGCCAGAGACCCTCACCCAAAATGAATCGGCAAATTGTGCAAGCAGATGTTTTGATCTTTGGAGCCTTTAAAATAATGATCAACAGGAAAATTTACCAGGAGATAAGAGGATACCTTCCCTCAAAATCTCCTTGGAGTTTACTGCAAGGCATCTCAGACAGTGCTTTCCATATAGAAGAAGCCCACAGGTAATAGATATGCTGTAGCGTTTTATCTTGTTTGATTTTTTAAAATTTACTCATTGATGATGGTGACCCACTTGTGTTTTTTTTGTTGTTGCTTATTTGTTGTTGTTGTTTGCTATGTGTACCAGTAAGGGTTCTTCAAAATTTGAAGTGACACCACTAAGATAAGCCTGTAGGAAAAGTGTGTGTTTATTTATAAATGTGTCTATCTGTTATGGGAATTGGCTCACACAGTTTTGGACTGGAGAAGTCCCACGATCTGCTGACTGCAGGATAGAGAAGCGGGAAAGCCAGTGTTATCATTCAGAGTCTAAAGGCCTCAGAACAAAGGTAGGGGTGGGAGGCAATGCTATTAGTCCCTGATGAAGTCTGAAGGCCAGAGAACCAGGAGTGTGGATGTCCCAGGATAGGCGGAGATGGATGTCCCAGTCAGAAAGATCAAATTCACCCTTCCTCTGTCTTTTTCTTCTCTCTGGGCCCTGACAGTTTAGTGGATGCCCCCCTTCATTGCTGAAGGAAATCTTTGCTCAGTCTTCTCATTCAAAGGTGAATCTCTTCTGGAAATACCCTCACAAATACAATAATTTTACCAGCCATGTGAGCATCCCTTAGCTCAGTCAAGCTGATGCAGAAAATTAACCATCACATTATGCCACAGGAAACCTAGAACAGAATCACAATTAATTACATTGTGCCTATTGGAGAAAAGCCTTGACTGCCACAAGATCATTCTTTAACCTTTCTCCAGGAATTGACTAAGCCACAGGTAGAGAATGGGTAAACAGAGAGTTTTATACAGGAGATTCAAGGACAGGTAGATTCAAGGACAGGTAGACTGTGATTCATTGGCAGAAACATGCACACACAATAAACAAAAAAGGTGAAGGTAGAAAACTTGAAGGTATTCTTATAAATCTTTAAAAATATCATAAGATGAAACTGCGATCCCTCAAGTACCTAAGGTAGTGCAGAAAGATCCATGTGCCTTGCAGATGGCACCATGAATTAAGTTATTCTCTCTGGGCCGGGCACGGTGGCTCACGCCTGTAATCCTAGCACTTTGGGAGGCCAAGGCAGGCAGATCACCTGAGGTCAGGAGTTTGAGACCAGCCTGGCCAATATGGTGAAACCCCATCTCTACTAAAAATACAAAAATTAGCTGGGCGTGGTGGTGCGCACCTGTAATCCCAGCTACTCAGGAGGCAGAGGCAGAAGAATTGCTGGAACCCAGGAGGCAGAGGTTGCAGTAAGCTGACATCACGCCACTGCACTCCAGCCTGGGTGACAGAGCGAGACTCCATATCCAAAAAAAAAAAAAAAAAAAAGTTATTCTCTCTGGAGAGCAATCAATTTATCTACGATAATACCGTAACACCATCCTCACCTTTGCCTTGTAGTAATTGCCTTGGGGGACCAACTCAAATAAAGTAACCAAAAACCAGAGAAGGAATTAGTTTAAACATGATCACCCTGTTATAAAAAGAAATAAATCAGAAAAATCCACATGCCCAATAGGGTAAGAATGACTAGGCAAACTATAATTTATCCACAGGAAGTAGTGAGAGTCATTAAATGTTAGAAATAGGCATGCATATAGACTGCCAACATGTACAGATTCTTAAGTAAAATGTTAAAGAGGAAAAAACTGTAGAACCTAAGAATGTGTATGCACATCAATCTCACCTATCCAAAGAAGTAGGCATGAATACAAACCTAAGAGAATTTGAAGTGACACACTATGATGAGCGTATAATTTGTTTATAACTATTTAGTGAGAAGCTACTATGCTCAGGGACTGTCCTAAGTGATATGCAAACACCTGTAACATCAGTGAACAAGAAGAGACAAAAACACATGCCCTCATGACATTGACATCTTATGCAGGAAAGCAAACAAACACAAGCACACAAATAATGTAAGACATATGTGCATGCTTTTCACTGAAGTGTCATATACATACAGTGCACAGGCCTTAAGTGTGCTACCCTGTGGGCTTTTCCACTTGTATACTCTTCTGGAATCACCTCCCAGATAAAGAGAGAAAACTTACAGCACTCCACCAGGCGCCTTCAATAGGCAACCTTCCAGTTCTCACCAGGGTCACCAATCACCTGACCTGTGATACCATGGACTCATTTCCCTCTCCTGATTTTCATGTAAGTGGAATGAGATCGTGTGTCCTTTCTCCTGTCTGGATCCTTTTACTCAACACGCCTGTGAGGCCCATCCATGTTTTTGCACATAGCGTTAGCACGTTTACTTTCGTTATAGCGGAGTAAGTATTCCATTATACGAATGATGGAATTATGTTCATAAACCACAGTTCATTTGCTCATTCTTCTATTCAGGGAATTTGGATGGTTTTCAGTTATTGGCTATTTAAAATAAAGTTGCTTTTGGCATCATTATCCCTGGCTCTTGGAATCCATTAGGACTCATTCCTGTAGGGTAGGACTTCTGGGTCCTGGGGAGATGTATGTTTAGCTCTAGTTGACACTGCCAGTATTCCAAAGTGGCTCTCCCACCAGCAAGGCATGACAGTTCCAGTTACTCCATAAATCACCAACAATTGTCAGTCCTTTCAATGTCAGCCATTCTAGTGGGGATACAGTAGGACCTACGGGTTTTTAACTTTCTGTTGTCTAATGATGTTGAGCTTCTTCACATGAGCTTATTGGCCATTTGGATATTCATTTTTGGGAAATGCCTGTTCAAGTTTTCAGTCATCTTTTAATGGGTTGTATTTTTGGATCTACAGTTTTTGGAGAAGAGACCTTTGTTGATTTGTAGTAAGTTCTCCCTGCTGAGCATTACCTGAATTCCTGACCCAAAAAATTAACAACTATTCGTGGTAACACAGCTTGGGAACTGCTGAGCTGGGAGAACCTTCCGGTGGAGCAGCTCACGGTAGAGCTTGGGTCCTAGAGATCTAAGAGCTGTGATGGAGTCAGACAGTGTGGAAGACAGAAGGATCCTTGTTCTCTGTGATGGGAATTCCACCACCTCTGGGCATCTAAGACTTACTCACTGAGACTAGCTCTGCCTAACCATGGAAAGCACTGAATAATACTGAATATAAATAAATGAAGATCTAGGCCCAGAAAGAGGCATCCTTTCTATAGAGCACTTTATGTGGCTTCCTGCTGTAATGCGATCAGAAAAGGGATCAAGAAGTTGGAAACAGGGCCAGGCGTGGTGGCTCACACCTGCAATCCTAGCATTTTGGGATGCCAAGGTAAGAGGATTGCTTGAGCTCAGGAGTTCCAGACCAACCTGGGAAACATAAAGAGACACCATCTCTACAAAAATTTTTTAAATATGGCCAAGTATGGTGGCACACCTATAGTCTCAGCCATTTGGGAGGCTGAAGTGGGAGGATTGCTTGAGCCCAGGACTGGATGCTGCAGTAAGCTATGATCCCACCAGTGCCCTTCACCTTGGAAAGCAGGAGACCCTGTTTCAAACAAACAAACAAAAAAGTGTTAGAAACACCTTACTAAGCCCATCATAATTTCTATGAACCCAGCTACTGCCAGGGTCACTAGCCAGTCCCTCGGAAGGAGCAGTGACAGACACGGTCTGGGCAGCCAGGAGCAAATAAGACAAGACTATATATAGCAAATGTGGTTGAGGCTTTATTTTGATCAGGTAGGCCTAAGGCAGGGGCCATGCTACAGGAGCAGGGCCTGTAAACCAGTCAATGCTGCTCTTTCATGCAGCACGGGGACAGCTCGGGGCTGAGCTCCACAGGCGAGGGGCCAGGCAGGCCCCTCAAAGCAGACACAACCACTAACAGGAAGGAAGGTCAGGCTGGCTTTAGTGCAGGGAAGGGTAATGTTGGGAGGGGGATGTTCATGAAGGAAAGTGGGTAGCTAAGGCTTTAAAGCGCCTGCATGGGACAGGGGTTTAGGGGAAGTGAGGAAGCCCAATAAAGTCTTGGGGGTAAAGATGGGAATAAACAGGAGAAAAGGACGAGGAGCCAGGTGCTGGGATGCACAGTCCAGCTGCACTCCACAGCCTGGGCAGCAGGCTGAGTATGGGCTCCTCACTCCCACCTCCTGGCCTTCAAGGCATTACTTGTTGCCCCAGACAGCCACCCTTGTGTACAGAGGTTTTGGGAGGAAGCGGCTGGACTTCATGTAGGCAGAGATCTTCTCCAAGCCCTGAGATGGGGGAAAATAAGGCCAGAGCTCAAGGTCAGCTGCCCATGAGGGCTGGGGTAACCCCACTGCAGACACAGCAGGTCAGGGCCCTGGCCACAGCCTTTCCACATGGGCTCCAGTGCTGAGGCATCACACAGCCTCTTAGGGTCCCCAGATCTGCAGAGTTAACTCTTCCAATTTCCTTGAAATAATGTCATACCATAATAACAGCTACCACTTATGAAGATTCTACACTGTGCTGGGTGGTCTATATCCAAGAGAAATTACAACATAAGCTTCGAAAATCCACTTGACTATTCTGCAAGGCTGAATCTATTATCACCATTTCTCATGTGGGAAACAGAAGTTCAGCAACTACCTCACACTCAAATAGCTAGTAAGGGGGACAGAGCTGCAATGTAGCCTGGTTCTGTCTCTCTCCAGTTCTGGCATCTTTCTGCCAAATTCCCATCCTCCCCCAAATCCCTCAGGAGGTCCTCTTGCTCTCTGACTGCACAACATTCTCCTGTTTCATGGGGAGGTTCCTGGCTTGCCTAGGTTTGCACACACAGAGGGGACATCTGAAAATGTCCGTGCAGCCTGGAAGAGGGCCCAGATCTCACCCAAGGAGCCAGCAAAACCTGGATGAAAGTGGACAAGGTGCGTTGGGCTGGCAAAAGAAAGGTCAGACCAGGCTCTAATCATTCCTTGTAAAGCAGAAAGTCTAAACCTCCCCACCTGGTACCTGAGCTAAATACCACTGTGCCCTAACCCACCTCATCTCCAACCCCACTACCACAGACCAGGCTGTATGACACTCAGGTGTGCTCTGCACAATCTTCCCAGGATCAAATGGCCGTGTAATTTCTAAGGATTCAGACAGAGCCAGGGCTGCCTATTCCCAAAGGGCCACGCCCAGGCGGACCCTATGCTGCAGCCCTCAGCTCTCCTCCCCTCCCACCACCTCTTACATAACCCCAAGGCCACTCAGCCAGGACCAGAGCCAGAGCTGATGGGAACTAGCTGAGTAACCAGATCTCTTGATGGGGAGTGGGAAAGGAAAACAAATTCTAGGCTGAAAAACTTGTTGGACTAGTGCCTCAAATTCCCAAATTTGTACTAAAGTAGGATTTGCTGCTCTCAAACAAGTTCAGCACGGGTGAGATGGTTCCCCATGAGTGGGGGCAGGCCCTGGGCCCGTTACCCAGGTGGTGCCACACACACCTCACAGGCTGCTCTGCCTGCACTGCAGGCCTCTCACTGCACTCATTTCCAGGATGGGGCGGTCATCTATGCATCTCCCACTCTGCCTCACACCCTGCCTCATGCAGAGGAGAAGGTCGGTGAATAGGAGTAAAATCAGTGTGCTACTCATCTCACAGGGGGAACACTTGGAACATTGGAGGGAAAAAAGAGAGGAAGGAAGATAAAGAAGGAGAGTGCCCCAGCACAGAGCTCTTCAACACATACTCCTTCAACAGGGGCACCCACATATATAGCCTAATCCAGCTCCAGCCACAGCTCTGGCTCTCAGGATTTTCCACATGGGGGTCCGATCGTGCATAGCTTTTGGGGGTAGCTATGAATACTGCCTGTGGATTTCGTACTCAACATCAATGACACCGTGTGTCAGTCCTACTATTGCCAGCTGCATCCATGCTCCTAAAGTTCTCTGCCTCTTCCAAAGTGTCCTGGGTTGTGAAACCCAGGCTGGATGAGGCCTGAGGATTTTTTCTTTTGTCATAAAAGGGAGAGCCCTGACTGCCGCCCATAGATCCAGAGGCTCACAGGGAGCCCAGCACAGCCTCCACTGGCTCTGGGACCCTGAGCAAAGGCCTGACCGTCTCATTCTCAGTTTCCTTATCTCTAAAATGAGCAAGATAATTCTGTCACCCTGTAGGAATGTTGTAATGTTCAAATTCCACACAATAGGTATAATGTGCTAGGCACGGATCCTGGCATAAAGCCAGCACTCAATAAATGCAAGTTATTCTTTGTGTAGCTCCAGGACTGGGAAAGCATCTCAAAGGAGGTAACGGAACAAGGGGCATCAAAGAGAAAGGAGGATGGGGGCATCACCTCAAATCGGGAGATGAAGTCCTTCAGGTTTGGGAAGGCGTCCAAGCACTTCGGCTCAAATATACAGTGGAGGTCAAGGACATCATAGGCGAGGAAATCTACAAAGGTGATCTGCAGAAGGCCAAGAATGTGTGGGCTGGAATCTCCGTAACATAGGATGTATGACAAATCTCTAGTGTCCCCATCACATGCCCCCATTACCTTGTCTCCAACAAACCATGGCCTCTTCCCCAGGAACTGTGAGAAGTGCTGCATCATTGTAGGAAGTCCCTCCAAGTATTCTGGCTTCAGTTTCTCCTGAGGCAGAAAACAGCTGTCACCACCGTCAGACACAAGCTCCCTGCACAGATGCAGCCTCCCTAGTTCTGTGTATGGCCCCAGCCGGCCACGAGCAAGCAGCCATCTTCCCCACAGCTGGAACTGGCTTCAGTTGGACATACCAGCATTTATTAGACTCCAAATGGGTAGCTGGAGGCTTTTGTGGCGATGGGAAGGCAGAGAGGAATGCAACACTATCCCTGAATCTGTCCCCACTGACCTCCCAACCACACTCCTCTGGGTCAGCCCAGGAGCACCTGAGCACCTGGCAGGCTCTGGACCCAGACATGAGCAGAATCAAGGATACAAAGAACTTAAGGAGCTCAAAGAAGTTGAAAGTTCCTCCTAGTGGAGTGGCAGAATAATACAATGGACATTGAGTAGTTTCTGGAGAGATGAGATTTTGAGCGGCTGAGTGGAAGGAGACAGAGGAACAAAGGCCCTCTGGCCGCCACTGAGCTGCCTATTAGGAAAATGCATTCATCCCTGGGCGTGTCAAGGAGAAGCACTAGGAAAGGAATAGCACGGAATTCCACAGAGGAGGGTGCTATTACTTCTCCACTACGTACTTCTTTACCCCATAGTGTGAGTCTGCGTATTTCCCAAACAGGCAGATGGAGTGAACCAGCTGGGTTAGATGACCTGTGGCAGAGGTCAGGGGTCAGAGGTGAAGGGAATTCTGAATGCATGACTTTATTGTCTAGGAACTGAATTTCTAGCTTGGGATGTACGTACTTCCTATGATTGGTGGGGACTGATTTCAAGTTTTTAATTTATAGAGTTTAATGATATGTCAGTCACTCTGCTACAGTACAGGGAACCCTCAGAGAACCAATAGCAGTGAGGAGTTCAAATTGTGAATAGGACCAGAGTAGATGGGAATACAAGAAGCCTGGCTTCTGGCCCAGACCAGGGAGGTACTCACAAAATCAGGGCTGTAGCAGACTCTGGCCAGCTGATTGGAGACGTCCATAGCCTGGTTCTCCAAAATGTCCACACGAATCTTCTCCTCTTCTGTCTCCCCACCTGCCACCCACAAAACACACTCACTCTGAGCATCGCACCCCAATCCAGCCAAGGAGGAGGCCACTTCCCCCACACCCTGCAACAAACCACACTCACACAGGTTGTGCTTGCGGGCAATGTAGCGCAGGATGGCGTTGCTCTGGGTGATCTTGTGAGTCCCATCAATCAAGTAGGGCAGCTGGATGAATGGGAAACCAGGGAAGCTCAGTTGGGCCACCAGGCTCCCCAGCATCCCCTTCCCATAAGCAAGAACTTATGAGAAGAGAGGAGACCGGGCACTCACTGTGCCTGCTCATGGCAGGCCTGAGATAGAAATACTGTCACATGAATGAATGAGCTTGGACACAGAACATCATGGAAGGGCTGTGTAGACAGCCAGGAGTGACAGGAATTGGGCAGAAGACTCCTGATCCTAACCCCTCTAAGCTGGGGAGAGGAGATGCAGTCAGAGACACTTTGCACTTTCCCCCAAAACCGCCCCTTCCCCTGCACCTACATTGGGAAAGTCCAGGCCCAGCTTGAATTTTTCATTCAGCCACTGGCTTCTGTCATAGTCAGGAGCTGTGGTGGGGAAGATGAAGTGAAAACAAACCTCCCCTGAGCCCAGCCCTCCTTCCCCGGGACCCTCCCAAGGAGCCAGTGGCAAGACCCCTGAGACAGGTGGATCTAGAATCTGACCACTCAGTCCCACATCCCAGGGTTCAGAGAGAAAGAATCCCGGTGAGGGCTCTGGACCTCACACGACTAAGGCTTCCAGGGTTTAGGCAAGCCCTGAGGGACACCCATCCCAATTACCCAGACAGGGGGCCCAGCATCCCGTCCCAGCATTCTGCCTTGCAAGGCCAGAGGGCTCCCTCACCGGGGCTCAGGGAAGGGACAGCCTGCAGCTCCAGCAGGGGAGGCCTGCAGAGTCAGCCACAGGTGACCACCATGGGTTGCTTGGTGCCAACTCAGCGTGAGTGGGCAGGGCCCAGACACGAGGGTGCCCATTACCGTCCCCCATTGTGTACTTCTTTTCCTCATAGCTTGAGTCTGTGTATTCCAGGAGCAGGCGGATGGCGTGGGCCAGCTGGGAGAGATGGCCCGCAGCTCGGGTCAGAGATCGCGGGTCCCTGACTTGGTGAATTTCTCTGCACCAGGCGAGCCCCCAGTCTACACTGCACGCACCTACGCACCTGCCCTTCTTCTTCCCCCAGTCTACACTGCACTGCACTGCACCCCACCCCCACCCCTGGGGCGCACACACACACACACACACAGAGGCATGCACAGGCCCTCCTGTGAGAGACAGCCCTAAAGAGGAACCGTCCCTAGAGCCGGTCCCCAGCCGCTCCGCACTTCCCCGCCCACGCGCCCGGTCCCACCGTGCAGCGGACCCTCACTAACCCCGCGGATGTCCCAGTACCCCAGTGTCATGGACATGATGCTGGTTGGTGTGGATTCTGCAGACAGGCCTCAGCTGGGCACTTGCGACCTCCTCTGGGGTTCCTAGTGTGCAGGGGCGGGACCTAGCGCCAGGCCCGCCCCCTCGGCCCTGCTGCGCCCGCCGATCTTCAAGGTCGTCACTTCCAACCGGCCGATCTTCAAGGTCGTCACTTCCAAACAACAGGCGCGGGGGGAGGCACGGAGAAGATTGCTGGAGCCTCACTGGCTGGAAGGAGTAAGATCCACCGCTACCTCCGAGTGTTCAGGGAGCAACGTCAGGAGGCCCTAGGCGGGGCTCGACCTCGCCAGCTTCCGTAGCCACGCCCCGGGGCGCCCCGCCCCGCCCCGCCCCGCCGCGCTTCAGACCTCTGCTGGGTCCCCAGGGACTTGGCTGCGCCCGTGAGAGTCAAGCCAGAGCCTAAGAGAAAAGTTCTTTCCCAGGTTCCTCCTCCGGACGTCGTCCAGCCTTCCGCCTCTCGGTTGCCGAGTTTCCACAGGCTCTGGGAGACTGAGGCTGCCAGAGTCAGACCAGAGAGAGGTCTCAGAGAGTTTAATTCAACACTTCTTGGCAACTAAGTCTTAGAAGTCTGATGGTGTGCTCTCTCTGCTGACTTGGGGAGCGTGGATGGAGGCCATGTCACTGAAGCTGGTAGAGCGCAGTCTCTGTTCCAGATGCTCCCGACCCTTTTGCGCTGGGCCAGTTCCCCAGCTCTGAGACTGGGTCCAGCCTCAGGAAGTGGCCTGTGTGTCAAGGTGGATTCCCATGTAGGTTTGCCTACAGCAAGGCGATAGCAGCATGCACACACAAGTGCTTGGACTTCTGAATAGTTATACTTCTCATTATACATTAAGACATTAAGAATTTGTCATTCTGAGTCTTTTTTTTTTTGAAACGGAGACTCACTCTGTTGCCCAGGCTGGAGTGCAGTAGTGCGATCTCGGCTCATTGCAACCTCTGCCTCCCAGGCTCAAGTGATTCTCCTGCGTCAGCCTCCCGAGCAGCTGGGATTACAGGTGAGCGCCAGGACGCCCTGCTAACTTCTTTGTATTTTCTGTAGAGATGGGGTTTCACCCTGTTGACCAGACAGGTCTTGAACTCCTGGTCTCAAGTGATCCACCCGCCTCTGCCTCCCAACGTGCTGGGATTACAGGCATGAGCCACGGTGCGTAGCCTGTCATTCTGCGTTTATCCATCTTGAGCTGGGAAAGATAAAATGTCTAGGTCCAATTGTGAAAGTGATTTTTTAAGAAAGCTAACACTCATGAGAATAATAATTATGACAGAAACAGAACTGATATTGTTACATTAGTATTCACCCATTTGGTCATTCCTTTATTGAAATAACAGTTGTTGAGATCTTACCATATTCCAGGCACTGGGAATAAAACAATCCTTCAAAGATATTGTACTTTGGCCACCTAAGACTAGAAGGCAGGTGGGAACTACAGGGGAGATATTTTGAAAATACGGGACACTTCTTAGTGTTTTTGCACACTGAGAGTCAGTGGAGTGGGAGAGGGGTTGAGTGCAGGAGAGAGAAGCAGTGCCTGCTGTTGCAAGGACTCTGAGGAGCCAGGAAGACGGGGCCCAGGCCCCAGGTGGCTTCTTCAGAAGGAGGAGTACAGCTCTGCGGAAGGCGGGAAGGACTGGAACAGCAGGATCTCCAAAGTAAGGGCCACAGTGGCCACGAGGATCACACCAGTGTGGGAAGTGGGTCTGTGGACAGGGATCGGGAGCAGTGGGGATGGGGAGGCAGAAGTGGTACCCTGGGGAAGAATGTGCACGCTGTTGTCAGTTCATTTTCTGCATGTCTGTGAGATCTAACCAGTTCATTGTGTGTTCACATTCTGCATTTCCTTACTTACGTTCTATCTCAGCCTTTCCATAATTGAAAGAGGGGTTTTAAAGCCTCCCATTGTTAATGTAGAACTGTCTATTTCTCCCTTCAGTTCTGTCAAATTTTGCTGCATATATCTTGTTTTATTCCTACTATAGGAATTGCATCCTGTATGAGAGAAATCAGTTATCCTTCCTGGATGGTCTACCAGATTACCTGTGCTTTCCTCATTTTAGAAGCTTTTGGTTATTTATTTATTTATTTATTTTTTGAGATGGGAGTTTCACTCTTGTTGCCCAGGCTGGAGTGCCATGGCGCGATCTCGGCTCACCACAACCTCCACCTCCCGTGTTCAAGCAGTTCTCCTGCCTCAGCCTCCCAAGTAGCTGAGATTACAGGCACACACCACCATGCCCAGCTAATTTTGTATTTTTAGTAGAGACAAGGTTTCTCCATGTTGGTCAGGCTGGTCTCGAACTCCAACCTCAGGTGATCTGCCCCCCTCGGCCTCCCAAAGTGCTGGGATTACAGGTGTGAGCCACTGCGCCTGGCCACTTCTGGATATCTTTTTTAAGAAAACATGATTTCCTGGTGGGATGGTAGTTTTAAATATCTTGCAGTCTGTAACAATTCATTGGAATCACAGGGTAAGTTACTGTGCAGTGGACAGAATGAGCCTGATGTCATGTAAGAAATAAGATTTTAGTGGAGCACTGATTACACTGGTATTAAGTATCATTTATTACAATAGGAATGAGTCACTTTTGTGTTCCTCAAGATGGACAGATTCCTTGAGTAGAATTAAATAGTTTCTGCAACTCATGCGCAGATGTCTCTGAAGAAAGCAAACAACCATGGTAGCCAGAATAAACCCAATACTAGTCCTGATTGATTGGCCTTGTAACGGCCTCAGCAGAAGCAATTTGTTGGCATGAAGTCCAAGTGCAATTGTTGCAAGACTGAAGGTTGGGATTAATGATGTGAGTGAAACATAATTACCATAAGGAGCCAGTTAAAGGGAGGTTGCCTTGTGAAGTTTTTAAAAGGACAGCTATGAAATTTTTGTCAGCAGAGTTGTTAGATTCAGAGTGGCAGCAATGGTCTGGAAAAAAAAAGTATAAGAAAATTTTGTTTTCTATTAAGTGGTAGATCGAGAACATAAGAGGTCAGAAGTAATAGGATGAGGGCCAGGTACAGTGGCTTGTGCTCATCATACCAGGTACTTGGGAAACTGAGGTGGGAGGATCACTAGAGCCCAGGAGTCTGAGGTTGCGGTGAGCTATGATTGTTCCACTGTACTCCAGCCTGAGCAACAGAGTGAGACCCTGGCTCTAAAAAAAAAAAAAAAAAGAAGAAGTAATAGGATAAAAATAAGGAAGCTAACATTAATATTTTAGATGGCTTCAAAGTAGAATAATAGCCAGGAAAGGATATTGGGTCAGAATGTTAATCCTTATCCAGAGTGCTGGGCAGAAGCTATCCACCTCTGAAGTCAGCATCTTCTGCAGCATACCTAAGAATCTCAGTTGAAGATTTCCAGTGGAGGCCGGGCGCGGTGGCTCAAGCCTGTAATTCCAGCACTTTGGGAGGCCGAGGCGGGCGGATCACAAGGTCAGGAGATCAAGACCATCCTGGCTAACATGGTGAAACACCGTCTCTACTAAAAAATACAAAAAATTAGCCGGGCGTGGTGGCGGGCGCCTGTAGTCCCAGCTACTCAGGAGGTTGAGGCAGGAGAATGGCATGAACCCGGGAGGCGGAGCTTGCAGTGAGCCAAGATCGAGCCACTGCACTCCAGCCTGGGAGACAGAGCGAGACTCCATCTCAAAAAAAAAAAAAAGATTTCCAGTGGAATGGGTGTCCCAGAGTCAGGAGGAAATATTGTATGTCTTTTGAGCTAGGAAATAGTTAACCTAAGGATCCATACTTTGGAGTATTACTGCTGCGTCAGTTGTTAACAGTATCTGATAAGGTCCATTTCTTCGAGGATCAAACGTAGTTTATCTCAGGTCTTTTCCAGAACACTAAATCTCTTGTTGTGAATCATAGGTGAGTGGTTTGGAAATGCAGATCATATCTGTTGATGATAAAGTGGAAGATATTCTATGATGCCCTTGCAATTCTTAATCATATTTCATCATCATTGTAATAGGACCAAATCAAAGATTAGTAGTGAAATTTTCAAATACATGAACGGACCATTTTTCTTTTTCTTTTTTTTTAGAGACAGGGTGTTGCTATATTGCCCAGGCCGGAGTGCAGTAGCTATTCACAGGTGCAATCATAGTGCAGTACAGCCTCAAACTCTTGGCGTCAAGCAGTCTCCCACCTCAGCCTCCTGAGTAGCTAAGACTACCAACGCGAACCACCACACAGCTTGGCCTTGTATTAATTCATAACGAGGTAACCTGTTGGTCCCAGAAGGGGTTGATCTTATACACACTGAAGCTAGAGGTAAGATTTTATTTTATTTTTATTTTTCAATTTGAGAGCAGGTACTGTTTATTAACTGACCAGCTTAGAAAAATAATCATGGAAGACACCTTAGTTCATTCTTCTAATAAGCCTGTTGATCTGGTCCTCCCTGTTGCCAGGATCTCCACCTTCTACAAAATGGGTGGTCTTTTCCTTCATTCTACCTCGTGGAGAAGATAATTTGAAGGGCCACAGGAAGTTATTTGTTTCTTTGCAGAGTTTTCCAACAGTATAGATCTCATGAATCAGATCCTTCATGCAGATAATGCCATATTTACCAAGAGATCGAGCAATCAAAGCATTGTCTGTCAAAGCAATTCACTTCTTATTGATTTTGCCATAACCACGCTTGTAGATTAGCTCATTTACTGACTTCAGATTGGGGTATCCCCATGCAATATATGGTTCTACAATCCTCAGCATGTTAACTGAAGCCTTGTTGAGCTTCACAAAGGTTCCACTGAAGATTTGATGAAGGCGAAAAAGCTGAAACACCTTTCGGACCTTTGGGCTAACACCATTGATACCTCTGATGCTGATGACAAACACCAATGTGGGTTCTGCAGGCACATAGAAGTTGCCAGCTTTTCTTGCCCCCCTCGCTAGTTGAATTTCAGTTCTATACATCTGCCTATTCGCTTTTTCACAGATACGCTTCCTCCTTGTCTTTTGAAGCATCTTTTGGGCAAACTTATTTCTCAGGCGCTTGATCTTCAGTTCTGTGAAATTTGTTTTCTTTTTCTGAAGGTTTTCTGGCACAGCAGGAACCTTCTTCTTCTTCTCTTTGACACCCTCCATGGTTCCAGCCAGAAAAGAGAAGATTTTAGACCACTGGAGTTTAAGGGAGGTTTGTTCATCTTAGCTGCCAAATTTCATTAGTTCTCTCTGTTTTTCCTGAGGACCATGGATGATAAGGACAGTAAAATTTTGGGGTAAAAGGCAAACTTTACAGAGTTCCTTAGTAACAATACCAGTAAAATGAGTGTCGTTGTCGTTATTAGATAAATAAGTGGAAATTTCCAGGTTGGAAAACTAAATCAAGCAGAAATTTTTGCCACAGTTATAACAGCCATAACTCTCCAGCAAGGAAAAGCTTTAATCATCCATCTTGAAAGATAAAATAATAATAATAATAATAATAATCAGAACATATTTATAGTGCATTGCAGGAGGCATTCGTATAAAGTGATTGGAGGTCTGAAGGGCCCTCGAGATTTTAGTTCTTATTCATATCCCACCTTTGCATTTACTAGGATCACATTGCTGGCAGTAGGACAAGTTTTTACAATATCCTTAGGAATACCTCTAAAATTACCCCCACCAATGTTGGTTTAGTATTGTTGCCAGTTTATCCCTGCTATTATGAGTAATGTCACAAAGCATTTTTCTGAAATTCCACTTTAAATTATTTGGCATTATGTGTCAGCTATCCTGAGAGCATTAAATAATCTCTTTGGCCATGAACACCCAAACTTTTCCCACTTCCAGATTTGTTCACTTTTCTACTTTTTGGAATCAGAGGTTTGTCTCTGACAGTTAAAAATGGCCTCTTTGAATCCTCTAAGACCCCTCTTTTCTGTGTGATTTTCAGGAGCATTGATCTTGGTGATGCTACTTGGGTTAGCATGGTGGTCCGCTAAAGTATTACTAGAAATTCTGGGCCTTTGTGCATTGAATGGTGGTCTACTTTTATTACAGCTATTTCCTCAGGTAACAGCAAAGCAACTGAAAGTTTTATTTTTCATCCGTCATCCAATTTTTGCAGGTTTTTGTGGAGGTTAGAAAACTCTTCATTTTGGCCAGGCGCCGTGGCTCAAGCCTGTAATCCCAGCACTTTGGGAGGCCGAGACGGGCGGATCACAAGGTCAGGAGATCAAGACCATCCTGGCTAACCTGGTGAAACCCCGTCTCTACTAAAAAATACAAAAAACTAGCCGGGTGAGGTCGCAGGCGCCTGTAGTCCCAGCTACTCGAGAGGCTGAGGCAGGAGAATGGCGTAAACCCGGGAGGCAGAGCTTGCAGTGAGCTGAGTTCTGGCCACTGCACTCCAGCCTGGGTGACAGAGCGAGACTCTGTCTCAAAAAAAAAAAAAAAAAAAGAAAGAAAGAACACTCTTCATTTCCAAAGCATTCCCAATTCACAGACTCCCTAAAAGTGCATCTGCCATTAGTGTATATGCTTACTCTTTTACACTTTACCAGCCAGCAGACCCAGATGAGGGCAATTATTTCAGTCATTGCAGCTGATTTACTTTCTGGAGTGGTCTCTACTTTAAGGGTGAATTTAGGTTTGTGATAGCATTTTAAAATACGAACAAATAAAATCAGATCAGGGCTATCCAAGGGAATTTTCAACAAGATGTTTTAAGAGCATGTGAGAAACACTGAGAGTTAACAGAATAATTTGGTGAAAAAAAGAGCCTCTAGTAATCTGGTTGTAAGACAACTGAGTCATTTCACATGACAGAGCCAAATCCTAATTTTACTCCTTTAGTACATAATTTTCTAATAGATTATAATAAAGGCTCTATTAATATTCCTTTATTTGTATGCATTTAGGCATACACAGATATATAAATATACAAATAGGTAACAAATTAAAACTTTTTTTTTTTTTTTTTTTTTTTGTTGTTGTTGTTGTTGAGACGGAGTCTTGCTCTGTCGCCCAGGCTGGGGTGCAGTGGCCGGATCTCAGCTCACTGCAAGCTCCGCCTCCCGGGTTTATGCCATTCTCCTGCCTCAGCCTCCTGAGTAGCTGGGACTACAGGCTCCCGCCACCTCGCCCGGCTAGATTTTTGTATTTTTAGTAGAGACGGGGTTTCACCATGTTAGCCAGGATGGTCTCGAACTCCTGACCTCGTGATCCGCCCGTCTCGGCCTCCCAAAGTGCTGGGATTACAGGCTTGAGCCACCGCGCCCGGCCAAAACTTTTTTTAAGTTGTAATAAAAACACTTAAAATGAGATCTGCTTTTTAGCGGTGGAGGGCGTTCAGGTTCTTGGCATTTTGTTTTTTTGTTGTTGTTATACTTTAAGTTCTAGGGCACATGTGCACAACATGCAGGTTTGTTACATATGTATGCATGTGCCATGTTGGTGTGCTGTGCCCATTAACTCGTCATTTACATTAGGTATATCTCCTAATGCTATCCCTCCTCCAACCCCCTACTCCATGACAGGCCCTGGTGTGTGATGTTCCCCACCCTGTGACCAAGTGTTCTCATTGTTCAATTCCCACCTATGAGTGAGAACATGCGGTGTTTGGTTTTCTATCCTTGCGATAGTTTGCTCAGAATGATGGCTTCCAGCTTCATCCATGTCCCTGCAAAGGACATGAACTCATCCTTTTTTATGGCTGCATAGTATTCCATGGTGTATATGTGCCACATTGTCTTGATCCAGTCTATCGTTGATGGACATTTGAGTTGGTTCCAAGTCTTTGCTATTGTGAATAGTGGGTTCTTGGCATTTTGAACAAAGAACTGGACAGAACAAAGCAAGGAGAGAATGAAGCAACAAAAGCAGAGATTTATTGAAAATGAAAGTACACTCCACAGGGTGGGAGCAGGCCAAGCATAGGGGCTCAAGAGCTCGGATTCAGAATCTTCTGGGGTCCAAATACCTCCTAGAAGTTTCCCATTGGCCACTTGGTGTTCACCTCATGCAAATGAATAGTGGTCCACAATCAGAGGCTGAAGTGAAGTTACAAAGTTACACTCCTATGCAAATATGTGATTGGTTGCTTTCTGCAACCAATCAGAGGAACTGTCCATTTTCCACCTGCAGAGCCCAATAGCAGGGGGTTTGCAAAGGGAGTAGCTTCTCCTCCTTTTGTTACTTCAGCATGGAAAGTTGGGATTTTCTTTTCGATTTAGTTCTAGGAAGTCAGTGTGAATCAGCCTTAGGTTCCCTGCCTCCAGCCCCTATTCTCCTGCCTCATACTCTCTCTTTTTTTTTTTTTTTTTTTGTTGTTGTTGTTGAGACGGAGTCTCGCTCTGTCGCCCAGGCTGGAGTGCAGTGGCCGGATCTCAGCTCACTGCAAGCTCCGCCTCCCGGGTTTACGCCATTCTCCTGCCTCAGCCTCCGAGTAGCTGGGACTACAGGCGCCCGCCACCTCGCCCGGCTAGTTTTTTGTATTTTTAGTAGAGACGGGGTTTCACCGTGTTAGCCAGGATGGTCTCGATCTCCTGACCTCGTGATCCGCCCGTCTCGGCCTCCCAAAGTGCTGGGATTACAGGCTTGAGCCACCGCGCCCGGCCCTGCCTCATACTCTCTTAGCAAATTTTTAAGTACACAGGTACACAGTATTGTTAACTGTAAGCACAGTGTTGTACAGCAGATCTCTAGAATATGTTGTATAACTGAAACTTTATACCTCTTGAATAGCAACTCTTCATTTCATTACCGAAACACCAGGGATTCAGTCTGAGTCCTGCTGTTTGCTGCACAGATAGCCAACAACTGAGATGATTACTGCCAAGTAAGAAGGCTTTAACTGCTGCAGTAGAGGAGATGAGAGATCAGTCTCAAATCCATGTCCCTGACTGGCTAAAATTAGGGGTTTATATAGCAGAGAAAAAATGTAACTATATATGGGAAAACAGGAATTCTGGAGGGCTAAGGAAGCAATTATGACAAATGAGGGGCCTGGCATCTCATTGTCTGGATGTGGTGATCTGTTGAGTTTCCGTTCTTTGATACCTTTTGAGAGGCCTGCTATGTCATTATCTGGATCTGGTGAGATTCAAGCTTTAAGTTTGTTTCAAAAAACAAAAACTGTCTATGGCCGGGCGCAGTGGCTCACGCCTGTAATCCCAGCACTTTGGGAGGCCGAGGCAAGAGGATCATGAGGTCAGGAGATTGAGACGATCCTGGCTAACACAGTGAAACCCCGTCTCTACTAAAAACATGAAAAATTAGCCGGGTGTGGTGGCGGGCACCTGTAGTCCCAGCTACTAGGGAGGCTGAGGCAGGAGAATAGTGTGAACCCGGGAGGCAGAGCTTGCAGTGAGCCGAGATCGTGCCACTGCACTCCAGCCTGGGCAACAGAGCAAGACTCTGTCTCAAAAAAAAAAAAAAAAAAAAAAAAAAAAAACTGTCTATGGACAGTTGGATTGGTTTTAATTTCCTCCTCTCCCAATCCCCTGAAAACAGTCATTCTACTTTGTTTCTATGAGTTGGCCTATTTTGGATACCCCACGTCAGTGGAATCATGCAGTATTTGTTCTTCTGTGATGAGCTAATTTCTCTTAGCATAATGTCATCCAGGTTCATCCGTAGTGTTATATATTGCAGAATTTCCTTCTTTTTAAGACTGATTAATATTTCACTGAATGGCCGGGCGCGGTGGCTCAAGCCTGTAATCCCAGCACTTTGGGAGGCTGAGACGGGCGGATCACGAGGTCAGGAGATCGAGACCATCCTGGCTAACACGGTGAAACCCCGTCTCTACTAAAAAATACAAAAAACTAGCCAGGCGAGGTGGCGGGCGCCTGTAGTCCCAGCTACTCCGGAGGCTGAGGCAGGAGAATGGCATAAACCCGGGAGGCGGAGCTTGCAGTGAGCTGAGATCCGGCCACTGCACTCCAACCTGGGCGACAGAACGAGAGTCCGTCTCAAAAAAAAAAAAAAAAAAAAAATCAAATGATCATCTCAATAGATGCAGAAAAAGCATTTGACAAAATTCAACATCTTTTCATAGTAAAAACTCTCAACAAACTAGGTATAAAAGGAATATGCCTTGACAAAATAAAGACCATATATGACAAGCTCACAGCTAACATTATACTCAACAATGAAAAACTGAAAGCTTTGTCTGTAAGGTCAGGAACAAAGCAAAGGATACCTGCTCTTGCCACTTCTAGTCAACATAGGAAGTCCTAACAGAGCAATTAGGCAAGGAAAAGAAATTTAAAAGTCATACAAATTGGAAACGATTCAGTAACACTTTCTCTGTTTGCAGATGACATAATCTTATATGTAGAAAACCCTAAAGACTCCATACAAAAAAAACTGTTACAATGAATACACAAATTCCATAAAGTTGCAGGATACAAGATCAACATACAAAAGTTAGTTATGTTTTGGTACACTAACAACAAAGTATCCAAAAGAAAATTACAAAAAACAATCCCATTTGCAGTAGCACCAAGAAGAATAAAATAGTTAGGAATAAACTCAACCAAGGAGAGGAAAGACTTGTACATAACATTGATGAAAGAAATCAAAGAAAACTACATAATATTGATGAAGGAAATCAAAGAGGACATAAGTAGATGGAAAGACATCCCATGTTTATAGATTGAAAGATCTAATAATGTTGTTTAAATGTTCATGTTCATGCTGCTTTAAATGATCTACAGATTCAATGTGATCCCTATCAAAATCTAATGGCTTTTTTTTTTTTTTTGAGACAGAGTCTTGCTCTGTTGCCCAGGCTGGAGTGCAGTGACGCGATCTTGGCTCACTGCAACCTCTGCCTTCTGGGTTCAAGCGATTCTCCTGCCTCAGCCTCCAGAGTAGCTGGAATTATAGGCACCCGCCACCATGCCTGGCTAATTTTTGTATTTTTAGTAGAGACGGGTTTCACCTTGTTGGCCAGGTTGGTCTCAAACTCCTGACCTCAGGTGATCTGCCCATCTGGGCCTCCCAAAGTGCTGGGATTACAGGCATGAGCCACCTCACCCAGCCTCTAATGTTATTTTTTTACAGAAATAGGAAAAAAAAATCCTAAAATTCATATGAAACCACAAAAGATCCCAAATAACCAACACAATCTTGAGAAAGAAGAACAAAGCTGGAGGCATCAACTTCCTGATTTCAAAATATATTACAAAGCTATAGTAATTAAAACAGTATGGTACTGTCATGTAAACAGACACAAAGACCAATGGAACAAAACAGAGAGCCCAGAAATAACCTATGTGCATATAATCAACTGATCTTCAACAGGGTGCCAAGAATACACAATGGGAAAATGATGGCCTCTTTAACAAATGGTTTTGGGAAAACTGAATATCCACATACAAAAGAATAAAAGTGGACCCTTGTCTTACACCATACTCAAAAATGGGCTCACAACGGATTAAAGATTTAAATATAACACCTAAACCTGTAAGACTCCTAGAAGAAAACGTAGGAGAAGGTCTTCATGACATTGGTCTAAACGATGATTTCTTGTATATGATACCAAAAGCACAGGCAACAAAAGCAAAAATAGACAAATGGAATCACATTAAACTAAAAACCTGCACAGCAAAAGAAACAACAGTGAAAAAGCAGTCTATGGAATCAGAGAAAATATTTGCAAACCACATATCTGAGAAGAGGTTAACTAACATCCAAAATACATATAGAACTCCCACAACTCAATAGCAAAAGTTATTTTAAAGCTTTTAACTATAGGTTTAAAATATAATTGAATAAAATATGTGTATATTAAATGTATCTTTTGACTAAACTGTAGTAACTTTTCTAAATAAATAGAAAATCATACCTTATTCTGTACACATACCTGTATCTCTCTGCATTAGTGTGTCCAGTACAATTAACCATCTATTCTTATTATTATATTTAATTAGAATAAGCAATCTTTTCTTGTTTTCTCAAAAAAAAAAAAAAAAAAAAAAAAAACCCCAGAGAATAGAAAGTTTAAAAACTGTCCAGCTAAGACTGGGCACAGTCCCACCATGCCCAGCCCAGTACTGATATTTTCTGAGATTTGATCTCACACTTGGCTGCGGGCCTTTTACTTAATTCCTTGGAGAACAATCCTACCTCTGCTACCTTTGGCCAGCCATTGGAAGGGGCATCCAGCTCTCTGCCAGCCACCTCACCCTACTCAGACAGGGGGCCCAACTCCACCTCAAACCAGCAGAGGTGGAAAAGAGTTCGTCTGAAAGTGCAGGTCATCCCTAAATGCAAGTGGCAGTCCAGGTCTCCCCTGCACCCTGGAACATCCTTCTCCCTGGCCTCTGCTCCTGGGTGTCTTCAGGAACATAACTTCTTGATCACCAATTTAACTATGACAGTGGTGTTTAGAAAAAAGCTATGTTCCCTTTAAAGAAGGGGCTTATTCACTTTTGCTAATAACCCCAGCCAATACTTATTGAGTGTCTATGACATGTCTACTGTATGTACCTCTTCACCAAATTCTCAAAACATCTCTTCGAATTCTTTCTTTCTTCCCTCATTTTATGGATGAGAAAACTGAGTCTCAGGAAAATTAAGTAACTTGCCCAACGACACACAGCTAGCAAGTCACCAAGTTGTATCTAACTAGTCCAGTCAACCACAAGGCATGGGTCTACCCAGGACACCACACTGCCTACAAAAGGCTGCAGGGTGCAACCACAGGACCCGAAGAGCCAACAGCAATCCAAGGCTCTGCAGACACCGGGGGGGCTGAGAGTAGACAAACTTGCACTAAGCCGAGAGGCCCTCACGTGCCAAGCTCAGTAGGCATTTCTTAGAATTCTTTGTGTCTTTTGTTTTCATTATCAGCAAGAAATGCTAGTTCACAAGACTGGAATATTGCAGTGTAATGTAGATCCTATAAACACATGCTAAGCGGGGAGTAAACAAGGCAGCAGACATGCGGGGAGAGACCTGAGCCCGACTGTGTGGGAAAGCTGCAGAGCAGTGCACTGGGGAACACAAACACCATTGGCTGCAAAAAAAAAAAAAAAAAAAAAAAAAAGCTCCCTGTAATGAGTCTTTGGGGTTTACTGTTGCTGTTTCCCTAAATACAAGAAAGTGCACAGAGAGAATGAGGTCAAGAGGGGGAGGCGATGAGTTGGATCTGGCAGGAATGCAAAGTAGGTTTTAAAGACGGCCCCAGAAAACGGGAGCTGGGCTATAGATACATGCAGGGGTCTGACCTGGGGTTGGGGACAACCAGGTAGCAATCTTGGTGGTGGTGGGATTCTATCAGTTCTGTCTGTGGTGCAGCATCAGGGGTTAGGGATGTCCTCCAGAGGAGCGGCGAGGGAAACTAGGGGTGTCGGTAGACGATCTGGGATTCCAGGTCGCCTCCGGCCTGGCTGAGAACTGCCGGATCAAACAGAAAGCAGAGGTGATGCTTTCTCATGCAGACGAGCTGGGTGGGAAGGAAAGGCTGTGGCTTTATGGCACACACAAAGTGTGTGGGGTCAGGACATACCGCAGATCCCCAGCTCCTCTGCCTGCCTCTCCCGCGCTGGCCCAGCCCCGCAGGCAGAGGCACGGGCCATTGATGCAGTATTTGGGGGTGGCTGATCCCAAGCAGGAGGTGCAGCCTCTCCCCGAGAGGGGGTGCAGGCAGGAGAAGAGTGGGAGAGAAGCCTGGAGGTCTCCTGTGGCCAATGGGCCCCATGTCTGCCCCTCAGCAGCATGGGATGACTAGCGAACCCCGGCAGACCCCACATTTACTAGACTCCACGGCTACTTACTGGTATGGTTACAAGTTTAAGTGACTCTGAGGCCTAAACCTCCGTCCGATTTCTGGGAAGGGAGAGTCCAGCAGCGCGCCCTGGTGGCCAACCGTGCACCTCCCAGGTAGGGAAATGCCCGCGGGGTCCCTCCCGCCTGCGGGATCCCCAGGCCAGTCCCGCGGGCGCTGCTCTGCTCTCAGCGCTACCCACCAGTAAGGGGCACGGCTCTGACCACAGTAGAGGCACAGCCCTCTACCTCGCAGCAACAACTCTTTGGGCTTTTCGGTTCTTTGCGCAGGAACTTAAGCCACGTCTCCCAGGGGCCAAGAAAGAGATTTGGAGCACCCCTTGTTGCAACCCCAGAGAGTAGCATTCAGAGAACATTGGCTACCCTTTATTCAATAGCTGAATGCTGGCCACTTTGCGCCTATTATTTTATTCCTTACTCCCTCTCCATGAAATAAGTAGTGTTATTAGCCTCTTTTTACTAGTAAGAACACTGAGGCTGGTTTTTCTCTCTCTCTCTTTTTTTACATTGAAGTGAAATTCACACAATTTAAAACGAACAATTTTAGAGTGAACAATTCCGTGGCAACTAGTACATTCACAATGTTGGGCAACCGCCACCTCTATCTAGTTTCAAAACATTTTTATCACCCCCAAAAGACACCCCATACCCATTAAGCAGTTGCTCCCCATCATCCCACTTCCCCAGCCTCTGGAAACCACCAGTCTGTAGGTGTCTCTACAGATATACTTATTCTGGCTATTCCATATAGATACAGTCATACAACACGTGATCTTTGTGTCTTGTCTGGCTATTACTGCTCAGTATAATGTTTCCAGGTTCACCCACTGAATGGA
Source organism: Rhinopithecus roxellana (assembly GCF_007565055.1). Lineage (NCBI taxonomy): Eukaryota > Metazoa > Chordata > Mammalia > Primates > Cercopithecidae > Rhinopithecus > Rhinopithecus roxellana. The sequence continues at coordinate 31,963,556 of NC_044556.1, read as the reverse complement.
AGCATCAGTACTTTGTCCCTTTTATGGCTGAATGACATTTCATTATATGGATATAACACATGTTGTTTATCCATTAATTTGTTGATGTACATTTGGACTATTTTCACCTTTTGGCTATTGTGAATATTACTGCTGTACACATGAGAGTGTGTGTGTGTGTATAAAACATTTATTTATTTATTTATTTATTTATTTATTTAGACAGAGTCTCACTCTGTCACCCAGGCTGAAGTGCAGTGGCACATTCTCGGCTCACTGCAACCTCCGCCTCAGGGGTTCAAGCGATTCTCCTGTCTCAGCCTCCTGAGTAGCTAGGATTACAGGTATGTAATCCGGCTAATTTTGTATTGTTTTAGTAGAGACGGGGTTTCACCATGTTGGTCAGGCTGGTCTCGAACTCCTGACCTCAGGTGATCCGCCTGCCTCGGCTTCCCAAAGTGCTGGGATTACAGGCGTGAGCCACCATGCCCAGAGAGTGTATATATATTTTTGAAGTACCAGTTTTCACTTCTTTGGGGAATATACCTGGGAGGGGAATTGCTGGGTCATGTGGCAATTATATGTCTCACATTTTGAAGAGCCATCAAACTGTTTTTCATCGTGGCTGCACCACTGTACATTTCCACGAGCAATTATGAGGGTTCCAATTTCCCCACATCCTTGCAACACTGATTTTCCATTCTTGTCTATTGTAGTCATCCTAGTGGGTGTAAAGTTGTGCTGAGGCTTATGTGGATAGGGTGGGTGAGACTGAGAAACTCAAGGCCTATAGCTTGGATAGAAAAGCGCTTTCTGCAGGCCTGTCCCTCTCTATTGGCCCCATCGCCTCCCCTCTAGTAGCCCATGCCAACCCCAACCCTAACTCCATAAGAGGGCAGCAAATCTTCTTTTCTATCCCCTGCCACACAGTGAGCTCCTGGTCATCCTCTTTAGGGCAAATCTCCTCAGTCAGAGGACCATCTTTTTGTCTCTCACCTTAATACCAAGAACCTAACCTTTGAGCCCCAAGTGTCCTTCCTGGGCTCTGCTATGGCCCTGTGTCCTTATCCAAGATCAGCAGAGTTCCCAGGGCTAAGCACACACTGGGAACAATGATTGGACTAAGTGTCATGGGACAAGCTTCCCGTGCCAGCAGAGCCTTTCCCTCTCTCTCTCTCCCTCTCTCTCTCTCTCTCTCTGAAGAAGGCAAGATCATCTGGTTTCGATTTCAGGGAGACACTAGTCTGAGGGTGAAGGGCAGTGCCATCCTCTTCTACCATGGGCCTTTGGAGCACTGACCCCACACCAAAGCAGGATGGGAAGATGCCCTCAACACAGTTCCCAAATGCCTTCCTCCCTCCTCCTCCTCCATGCAGGCTTTCCCCATCCTTACCATCTGGTCAAAGCCCATCTCCTCCTTGGAGACTTATTTAAGTGCCCCAGACCCTAGAGCTTCCTCCCTGCCCTGACTACCCACAGCCCATGTAAGCCTCTGCCAGGGCTCTTAGCAAGGAGCTTTATCTCCTTTGGGAGCTTTATCTCCTGGGGTGTGACCAGGCTATGAGGGTGACAATTAGGCCTTCCTCAAAGCTCTAAGGGTTACCAGAAAATCCACTCAGAGATGAAATAAACACCCCCAGAAAGGCCAGGCACGGTGGCTCATGCCTGTAATCCCAGCACTTTGGGAGACCAAGGTGTGTGGATTGCTTGAGGCCAGGAGTTCAAGACCAGGCTGGGCAACATAATGAGACCTCATCTCTATAAAAAGTACAAAAAGTAGCTGGGTGTAGTGGTGTGTGCCTATAGTCCCAGCTACCTGGGAGGATGAGGTGGAAGGATTGCTTAAGACCAAAGGTGGAGGTTGCAGTGAGCCAAGATCATGCCATCCTGGGCTAGAGAGCAAGACCCAGTCTCGAAAAACAAAAACAAACACGCCTACAGACATCATCTAGAAATTCAGAGGCATTCCACTTGAAGAGCAGGAAGAGTCTGGAAATCCCATTAGGTTTTGCCGATGTGAAGAAGATATGGCCGGCCGGGCGCAGTGGCTCAAGCCTGTAATCCCAGCACTTTGGGAGGCCGAGACGGGCGGATCACGATGTCAGGAGATCGAGACCATCCTGGCTAACACGGTGAAACCCCGTCTCTACTAAAAACTACAAAAAACTAGCCGGGCGAGGTGGCGGCGCCTGTAGTCCAAGCTACTCGGGAGGCTGAGGCAGGAGAATGGCATGAACCCGGGAGGCGGGGCTTGCAGTGAGCTGAGATCCGGCCACAGCACTCCAGCCTGGGTGACAGAGCGAGACTCCGTCTCAAAAAAAAAAAAAAAAAAAAAGAAGATATGGCCTAAACACATGTGGCCCACGTATCTGGAGGAAAAAATGTGGTCACGAGATAATGCGGGTAGTGTGGGGGCTTAGGACAGGACAGCCAAAAAGCCAGTGTGTGCATGTGGCTCCAGCCTTGCCCTGCAGAAAGGGGGTCTGCCTCAGCTAGTGGCAGTGCAGCTCTCCTAGTGGGGATCCTGGCGTGAACCTAAGCCATAGCTCTCACTGGAGGGGTCATGAACCAGCCTGCCCACCGCGCTGGTGGGTGGGGCCCCAGGTGTGCCCGCTGCCAAGTTAGTGGGCATGGGTGCCTAGAGAGGGTGCTGCAGCCCATCCATTCCCAGAACCCAACCTCAGGCAGGAGAAGCTGTTCTCAGGAGGTACCGCCACCCTGTGGACAAGTTGGGTACTGCACAAGGACTACCAGCCAAGGGGCAAGCAGGAGCTGAAACCCAGCCTACACTCTGCTCACCCAAGAACTCACACTGCACAGCTGCAGTCACCTGGAGAGAGAGACACTCTTGTTTACCAAAAGATGCCCTTCGTTCTTTGAGCTTTCAGGGGTATATCTGCCCAGAAGGCTCACCTTTTCCTAACTCACACAAAGGTGCAGGAGGGTGTTTCAGCTCTGGGTTTGTGCATGACCCCAGGGCTCAAGCAGCCCAGCAAGGTATCTGGTGCACGGGGAGAGGATGTGACAGAGGGAAAGGTGAGAGCCATACACTGGGGTTCTTCAGGGTGGGGGCTGTGGCCCCCATGGCCGACCACTCTGGGAACACTGAGGCATGAATATGCACACTCCTGTGGCAACCTGAGGCGCCTAGGCAGCTCTGTGGGCACTGAGCCATATTCAGCTGCAGGACACAATTGGGGTGGAGCTGGGGCTGCTGGAACTTCAGCTGATTTACAAACTCATGTAGGATGCTGCCTGGAACGTTCAGACCTGGCTAGGTGACATCCTCCAAGAGTAGGCACAAGAACTAGTGGCATCAGTGACAATGCAGCTACATGTGCACCCTCAGGCTGTGGGCGCTCCAGGGACCCCCAGCCAGGCTGACACAGATGTCAGGTGGGTTACATGCTGCGCAAGAGCCTCTGGGGGCGGTGGGGGGATCATGGACTGCAAGCCAGCCTGTGCTCTGCTGGCCAAGCTGTGCTCCCCATCAGGAGGCTGTGTCTACCCAATGAAGGGACATCTTTTTCTAAACCAATAAAGGCACTTTCTGGGCCAGCAGGGCTCTGCTCAAGTGCACATGGGTGCAGAGGAGAAGGAGGCCCAGGGCTGACCAAGACTCTTCAAAACCCCATTTCCAACCTACTGCTCATCAAGTCACTTCTGGTTGACTTTTTAAAAAAACCCTGTGCTTGTTGTTTGAGTCTTTATCATAAGCTGATAAGTAGCTTATCAGCTCCTGTGTGCTGGGTTAGAGGAATTTGTTTCTATGGGCAGTCATATTTGCATGAGAGAACAGAGCGAGGGCCTGCCCTGTGGCCTCCTGAACACCAGCTGCTGGTCCATCTTGCATCTGTCCACCCACGGCCTTCGATGAACCCCGTGGAGGAGCCTCTCCTCCTCTCTCACCTCCTCCTTCCACCTCGCCCCAGCACCTGCTTCTCTCCCAACCAACTTCCATCCTGACTCCAGGCTCTGAGGAAAGAGCTGCAACAGGCCAGGCACCTGCAACAGGCCAGGCACCTGCAGCAGGTATTGGCCTCCTGGCCTGCTGGGGAGAAGGAAGAGGTGGGTAGAGAGAGGGAGGCAGTGAGGAAGCCATCAGGAAGGCAGGAGGACCAGCTAGAGCAGGCTCACCCACGCAATGAGGCAAGAAATATTCCCCCACAAGGGAGCAGTTGGTGGGCCACTGGGTATTGTCCCGGGTTCCCCTGCTACACTGTGACAGAACCTGAAGGCTGCTCATCTCAGCCGCATCCTGGCTGGATGCTGCTGTGTCTCAGTTGATGTGGGATTCCGATGCTCTGAGACAGCTTGGTCATGCAGGATTCTGGAGGTTGGCAGTCCTCTGGAGACGATATGCCATAATGGTTCCGCTTGGAGTCTGGAACTGGATGGGCCTGGGGCTGAGTCCTGGCTCTACCTCATGCCCGCTGAGTGACCAGAGCCGATTACTTAATTTCTTTGTGCATTAGGATAACCATCTGTGAAATACGGATAACGCTAATACATACTGCACAGTGCTGCTGTGAGAGTTAAAAAAGAACAGTTACTCAGGAAAAGAAATGAGGTAAACGGGAGTTAGCTGATGGGGCCAGGAGCAGAAGAGCAGGGGCAGGTGCGAGAGAGGCTGAGATGAGGGCAGGGCGCTGAGCCTCCACAGCTGCCCAGGAGGTGCACTGAGATTCAGAGCCAGCAGGGGCTCTCCCAGAAGATGCACAGGCCCAAGGCGGTAGAAGGAGCAGAGAGGAGGGAGCTCAGCGGAGGTAAACGGACACACATGGGGCCAGGCGCAGTGGCTCATGCCTATAATCCCAGCACTTTGGGAGGCCAAGGTGGGTGAAATCACCTGAGGTCAGGAGTTCGAGACCAGCCTGGCCAACATGGTGAAACCCTATCTCTACTAAAAATAAAAAAATTAGCCAAGTGTGGTGGTGGGCACCTGTAATCCCAGCTACGTGGGAGGCTGAAGCAGGAGAATCACTTGAATCCGGGCGGCGGAGGTTGCAGTAAGCTGAGATCATGCCACTGCACTCCAGCCTGGGTGACAAGAGTGAGACTCCGTCTCAAAAAATAAAAACATAAATAAATAAATAAATAAATAAAGAGACATATGGGCACTTGCCTTTGAAAGTCTTGGCCAGGCGCGGTGGTTCATGCCTGCAATCCCAGCACTTTGGGAGGCTGAGGCAGGAGGATCAACCTGAGGTTGGGAGTTCAAGAGCAGCCTGACCAACATGGAGAAATCTCATCTCTACTAAAAATACCAAATTAGCCCAGTGTGGTGGCACATGCCTGTAATCCCAGCTACCTGGGAGGCTGAGGCAGGAGAATCGCTTGAACCCGGGAGGTGGAGGTTGCCGTGAGCAGAGATCGCACCATTGCGCTCCAGCCTGGGCAACAAGAGTGAAACTCCATCTCAAAACAACAACAGCAAAACAAAAGTCTTAGTGACCCCATCAAGGCCCAGACCTCACACCCTGTTCCACCCTCGCCATCCCCACCTCAGCTTCACGGTCACCTGGAGTCATCCTCCCACCCCCAGTTAAGGCCCCTGGCCAGGCTCGGACTCAAAGCTCCAGCAGGTCCCAAAGGGAGCACAAAGATAAGAGCACTGGGCTGGGAGTCCGGCGCCAGGACCTCACTCCACTCTCCACCTCCTATCCCCGTGACCAGGCAAAGTATGGGACTCTTTGACTTTTGGTACCATTATCCATTATGGACTTGTAACATTTTATGGCTTCTGTTTAGCTCACACCTGGTTCCAAAAGGATTTGAGGCTGCTGGGAGGAATAAACACACTCTTGACCAACTCAAAAGGCTGTTGCAAAAACTAAATATGGAAAATTATAAAGCACAAAGCAAGCATGGTATTGTTGCTATTTTCTCCAAAAAGGAATTAGCCCACCCTTCTCTGTCCCCCCAGTGGAGTTTCTGTCCTAGCTCCATAGTTGTTCAAGTCCCCTGTCCTTGAACTCAGCCTTATAAACAGCATTTAATCTCCATGGCAGGCCGGGCGCGGTGGCTCAAGCCTGTAATCCCAGCACTTTGGGAGGCCGAGACGGGCGGATCACGAGGTCAGGAGATCGAGACCACCCTGGCTAACCCGGTGAAACCCCATCTCTACTAAAAAATACAAAAAACTAGCCGGGCGAGGTGGCGGGCGCCTGTAGTCCCAGCTACTCGGGAGGCTGAGGCAGAAGAACGGCGTAAACCCGGGAGGCGGAGCTTGCAGTGAGCTGAGATCCGGCCACTGCATTCCAGCCTGGGCGACAGAGCGAGACTCAGTCTCCAAAAAAAAAAAAAAAAAACTCCATGGCAAACCAATACACATGGACTCTGATATCCTCATTTGATAGATCAGAGAACTAAAGCTCGGAGTTCCTAGAAATTTTTCAGGATCTTATGGCTAATAAGTGACAGCTGTGCCATGGGATAGACCCCGCCCCCCCCGCCAGGGATCACAAGCCCAGTATCTCCCTGGCCGTGTATAAGGACTGGGATGGGTATAAGGTAACCGGGAGGGGTCAGGCTAGCAGCCGCCTCAGAGCATTCATATTCTCCGTCTCTTACCAGGCTGTGCCAGCCAATCACAATCCTGTGGCCACCTCTACCGCCTCTGTCTTAACTACTGGTCTTAACAGCCTCCCCACAAAAGCTCCTCTCCACCCACACTGCCACCAGCCAGGTCCTTGTCAATCACACCCGGGATGTGGCAGGAGCCTCCTCCATGACCCTTCTGCCTCCAGACTCACCCGCCCTGATCCGTCTGCTCATCAGAGCCTGACCCTGTCCCTTCCCTAAGCACCCCACCCCTAGAGGGACCCCCTCAACCAGACACATATCCCAGGGACCATGATAGAGTAGGAGGAACAAAGACTTTGCAGCCTGACAGTTCTCAGGTCACATCCCAGCTCTGGCACTCATTAGCTGAGTCATCCTGGATGAGTTACATAACCTCCCAAACCTCATTCTCCCTGTTGACGTGCGGGAATATGGTGATAGAGATCATGCAGAGTCCTAGGAGCTGGAAGTACTTTCACACTTACAAAGAGCTCAGCCCACTGCCAGGTGCTCATAGGTGTTTTACCCCCCCATGGCAAATGCGTAGTAGATACACCAGCATACCCCAGCCGTGGCTTGGGACCCAGGCTGGTAATGGATTGGTAGCCACTCCCCTTTGCATATCTCCTCCAAGCCTGGGAAGTCAGGGAGGAGGGCTGACTTGCCCAAATAATAAACAGAACACTCAGGTTTAAACCCAGGTCAGTCTCTCATCTGCAAAGGGGAGACAGAAATTCCAGCTGTGCGTATCCATTGCACAGATTCAGGGAAGATGCCAGTGGCAGCAGTAGCTGCTCCAAATCTGCCCAGACTATTTAGGGAGGCAGGAGGGGCTGAAGGTGACGGCAAGACCAACAACTGAGCCAACCCCCTGGCCCAGAGTGGGACTGCGGGGCTGAGCCATTTTAAGTAAGTCCTTTATAGACCCTGCATCTGATTCTTGGAGGCCCCACCCTCACTTGCATTTAAAACGCACTCACACCCCTCATTAAATAGAACTCGGCTTTGCTTTGAAGGGGTTTTTATAAATTTGCTTTTGAAATTACTTGACTCTGAGTAACTCATTTAATTTACTATTGGCTATGATTTCTGTTTAATCATATTGCATATTCTGGAACTCTTGTCAAAAATCCAACTTACAAATTGTTTTCAAATATAATGACACGTGACTTAACAAATATTAAAGTTGACATGCAACTTTCTAAAGGCATTTCATTAAACATTTGTCAACTTCAACTTTTTTTTTTTTTTGCAGCCCTCAAAGATTTTCTTTCAGCTCTCCTGTGTTGCCCTGGGGGTGGGGTGGCATTGAGGTTCTGCCAGAAGACAGGTACGCGCACAAAATCAAGGCATTTGGATGGTCCCCATCTCTAGACCTGCAGGCTGCCCGCTTCAGGTCCAGCTGCAGAGACCATCCACCCCAGGTTGTTCAGGGCATCCTAATTTGGGCAATTTCACTCTCATTTTGAAAATAAAGTGATTTGTCAAACATTGGATTAAATCTGAGTTAATGCTTAGGCCTTTATTGGAATTTCATATGAATACATTCATAAGTGAGGCAATACTTTGATATGGTAAATGTTCTGATGTAGGGTTTAGAAATCAGGATTATTGTCACCCAACCAAACACGCTTACCCATCCTCTACCCCAGCCTGGGGGCCCAGATAGCTCCCCAGTTACTCTCCTCCACTCCCCCAGGAGTGGGCATGGAGAGGCGACCCCATGCAGGGCATGTGAGATGTGGCCTGGCACACGGCCCTCATGCTTCCCAGTCCGAAAGCTTTAGGGACAGATGAGGGACAGTCCCTCAGTGTTGACTTCACTCAGGACAGGCCCCAAACATTGGAAGGAGACAGGTTGGGTTGCCTGTTTTATTTACTCCCTCTGCCACCCACCCTCTTTCCCCCAGCCCCCGATTCCATGTAAGATCTGGCCACTGACCAGAAAGAAGATGTGGGCTCCTTCACACACACAGGCACACAGAGCAGGTCGAGAGGAAGGGCGGGGCATGGGGCTCCAAAAGAGGAGAGGAGGTGACGGGCTGGCATGGAAGGTGCAGGCAAGGTCGAGGGCAAGGAAATGACTTTTTATTTCGGCTCACATACTTTGATTCATTTCTATCAAGAACAGTAAAAAAATTCTACCTTGGACCTGGTGATTTCACTCAGGGCATCTACACTAAGGGAATAATCCGGAGAGATTTATGCAAAGATAATAATAGCTAATATTTACTGAGTTCTTGCTTAGTGCTTTATATCCAGTGGCCAATTGAATCCAAAATCAACCCACGAGAAAAGTGCTATTATTATCCCCATGAAATGGGTGAGGACGTAGAGGCACAGACAGGGGAAGTAACTTGCCTAAGATCACACAGCCTGAAAGTGGTGGAACCAAAAGTCAAACCCAGAGTGCACATTGTTGGTCACATTAGGCCACAGTTATTCTTAACAGAGGAGAGCTGTAATCATAAACCACGGGAGGCTCACCAGGGGGTGGTGCACAGTAGTTCACATTCATATTTGCAGAGTATTTTAATGACATGTGGAAAGAAGTATGTTAAAATAATTTTTAAAATAGGCCAGGGTCACGCACGGTGGTTCACACCTGTAATCCCAGCACTTTGGGAGGCTGAGGTGGGTGGATCAGCTGAGGTCAGGAGTTCGAGACCAGCCTGACCAACATGGTGAAACCCCCGTCTCTACTAAAAATACAAAAAATTGGCCAGATGTGGGTGTCATGCGCCTGTAATTCCAGCTACTTGGGAAGCTGAGGCAGGAGAATCACTTGAACCTGGGAGGCAAAGGTTACAGTGAGCCAAGATTGCACCACTGCACTCCAGCCTGGGCAACAGAGTGAGACTCCATCTCAAAAAATAAAAATAAAAAATTTTAAAAAGCCCAAATCATCCATGTGAAATCAATTCAAAAATACCATTTTAAAAAGACCTGAAAAGGCCAGGCACGGTGGCTCAAGCCTGTAATCCCAGCACTTTGGGAGGCCGAGACGGGCAGATCACGAGGTCAGGAGATCGAGACCATCCTGGCCAACACAATGAAACCCCGTCTCTACTAAAAATACAAAAAACTAGCCGAGCGAGGTGGCGGGCACCTGTAGTCCCAGCTACTTGGGAGGCTGAGGCAGGAGAATGGCGTGAACCCGGGAGGCGGAGCTTGCAGTGAGCTGAGATCCGGCCACTGCACTCCAGCCCGGGCGACAGAGCAAGACTCCGTCTCAAAAAAAAAAAAGACCTGAAAAGAACACACAAATATGCATAGATATGTATTAAAATATCTACATATATCTCAGGCATGCAACAAATATTTGGTGAAACTGAATTTGGTAGATTATGAGGGGGCTTTTTACTTCTTCCTGTTTTTCTTCATTTTCCAAATTTTTTTTAATGAAAACGATTTTCTTTTCAGATAAGAAGAAGTATTAGGGGCTTACTGTTTTAAGATTATTTTCTCTTCATAAATATTTGAAAGAGAAATTTCTGAGAAACTAAGAAACCAGAGGGAAGTTGTTTAAAAAACAAATTGTGGGTTGGGCGCGGTGGCTCACGCCTGTAATCCCAGGACTTTGAGCCCAGGAGTTCAGGACCAGCCTGCACAGCATGATGAAACCCCATCTACAGGTGGCACGTGCCTGTAGTCCCAGCTACTCATGAGGCTAGGGTGGGAGGATCACTTGAGCCCAGGAGGTCACTGCAGCCTGGATGATAGAGCAAGACCTTGTTTCAAAAATAAACCATGGAGAGGCTGCTAGGAACTTCAATTTAGTAAGATTCTTAGAGCTAAGCCTCAGCACACACTAAGAAAAACAGGAGACAAGAAAGTGAACTGAAGGATTCTATTAAATGACAAATTCAACGAGTAAATATGGAGTCCTAAGTGCTGGCAGACGGGACAGGCAGTTCTTGCCTCTGAAAGACCTTCTAGAAAGATCTTTTAATCCTGCTTCCTTGTTAAAACAAAGACAAGACACAGCTCAGGTGTGTTATTATTCACCTACTTGAAAAGTGAGTTCCTCTCACCCTTGTAAAGGGGGATCCTTGGGCAGCCAAGGCCCACCATGGGTGGGGGAGCCCCGGACTCACCACCTCCCACCCTCATTGGGCTCCAGCATTCAATTCTGTGACATGTAAGTGGCCAGGATGAATTGGCAAGGGGTGTCTTCTAAACTGAAGGGCCTTGGGTCTTGACCAGGAGAGGGCTTGGCCAATGGGAAGTGGGGAGGGATGAGGAGAGCTTCTTCCCGGGGCACCTGCTGGGAGGCCCAGGGCCAGGTGCAGACCTGCTTGCTGAAAGAGGCTGGGGTGAGGGAGAGCAGCTGACAAGAAGGGAGGAGGAAGCCAGCGGCCTCCCAGCCTCCCCCTCCTGCTCCAGCTGCTCTGGCTCTGGGCAGGCCCTGAATTACACAGGCTCATGCTGTTCCAGGGCTAATCGCTTCTGAGGCAGCCAGCCAGCCAGCAGCAGGGGCAGCGACAGGCTTCTCTCCGCCCACCCAGGACCCTGCACAGCCCAGGGCACATTCCACTTTCCTTCTTTACCTGGGGAACAGACTCCAGCAACCTCTGTGCCAGGGGGGTGCTCCAGAAATTGTGTATTAAACATGGGACAGAGGCTGAGGTTGTGGGGGGAGGCGCTGGAATCAGAATGCACAGGCTTGTTCCAACCTCTTGCAATAGAATCTGCCGGAGAGTTTGCAGATGTCTGTGCCACACCTTCTGCCTATTGAATCAGAATGTCTGAGAGTATGGCCTAGAGAGGGCCATCTAAATAAGACCCCCCAGAAGACCCTGGCCTTGGGTTTGCCTGTAGGTGCACAGTCCCCACCTACCAGGCCATCCCCTCAGAGGCTGGAAGAGGGGAAGAAGTACAAGGTGGGAAAGACACCAGCCCCCGAGCTGGTGTGACAGGGATGTGCTGCAGACCTGGGGCTAGCTGTCCCCCTCATGGGGGACAGGCTAGATGAGGGTCGGATGGGTATCTCCTCTCTCCCACAGTTTCCTTTGTCAGTTTCCACAAGCATAACATACACATCACCCAAGACTAGTCCCTCCCCTCAGAATGTGCAGTGCCTCCATCCACAGCCACCTCCCACCATGGTGCTTCCTCTCCCAACAGAAACCTCACCTGCTTCATTAATTAAATAATCTTTATTTCTCATGCACTAGGAAAGATGGGTCGTATGAAACACTGCAGTTCACAGCAAAGGCCTCGGTCCAGAACATAACACAGGGGCCAGCTGGGATCAGGATCTGGTCAAAGCTCTGGCAATCACACTGGGAACACCACTCCCAGCATTGAGTGGCAGATCCAGGACCTTGCAGCGACCGTGGCCCCAGACATAACACAAGGCAGCTGCCCTCTCCCACAGAGGCACAGGAAGCTGACACCCAAGGAGCACGTGGGCTGGGGATAGGACGGAGAAGGCTGCTGGGCAGTGACTTGGCGGAGATGTGGTCCAGCACCTCTGCCACCTGCGTCTACCCACTTAGGCCAGGAAGCCCGGGGCTGTGACTGAGCTCTCAGCCCAGCTCTAGCCAGTGCGGAGCTGTTGGAGCTCCACAGACCCTCAGCAGCCACGTGCCCACAGCAGAGGTGTACAGGTCCCCCGCCTGCCCCTCGGTTACATGAACAAGACAGGGGCCTAAACTCCAGCCCTGGCCAAGGCTTAGATTTGTCCAGGAAGGACCTGAAAGGCTAGAGGGGCCAGCCCCCCACAACCATCCCAAGCCCCTATGGACACTGGAGAAGCCCGCAGGACAGTCAGGCTTCTGAGGACCCCAGGACAGGGCCACCAGCAGGGGGGACCCTCAATACCTGGGCCGTCAGGTGCTACCTGAGCCCGAACAACAACGAGCAGATTCCCAGGCTTTGCTTTCACTGGGCGGCTCAGGGACAGTGACATGGTCGGAGACATGCAAGACAGAGACAGACAAGAACGGAGACATGCAGAAACCACACAGCATGGGAGGGGTCTGAGGACAAAACGTGGTAAAAGTGCTGCGATGTGGTGGGCACTTCATGGACCAGGCTCACTGAGGTCCTGGGCTCATGGTGATACCCGCCTCCTCCGGAATGGTCTCCAGCATCTCACTCTGGACTGCCTGCGTGATGAGCGCCAGCTCCTGGCACAAGGTCTCGTAGCGGTAGCCCACGCGGATGTCTGGTACATTGGTCCGGCGGATGTCATTCCCCTCAGGGCCTTCCTTGGTATAGTTGGGTCCCAGCCAGTGGCTCTTTACCTGCAGGGAGCAGGGGTAATGGGCAGGGCTGCAGCCAGTGCTGAGGGGCCGTGCCCCACCCCAAGCCATCCCAGGGACAGGTCAGGACCCCAAATGCAAAAGAGGGGAGGAGCAATGCCATGCCAAGTCCAGGTAGGCGCTGTAGTACCTTGTGCGAGAAGCCACTCATGAGCACGCTGTTGCGGGCCAGCTCACACATATCACAGGAGCTGAGCTTCCACACCTGGGTGGCAATGCTGTACTCCTCCATCAGCGGCTCCTGCACGGGCCAGGTTCCCTCAGACGAGTGCGTCCTGGCTAGCTGCCCCTGCCTCCCTTCCCCCACCTCCCCACATGCTCTACCCACCCCCGCCCCTCCATCCGCCCAACCCCCCAACTCCATAGGACTTGCCAATTGGCCTGCTATGCTCTACCACCAGGGGGCAGCACCAACCCGAGAGACCCACCCCCCCCCCCCCCCCCCCCCCCCGCAACCTGAAAGACCCCAGCGTCCTGGGACCCGCCCGCCTGCCTGGCTGCCTGCTGGGCTCTGACCTTGGTGAAATGGAACTGCAAGGGATCATCAGTGGACAGGGAGACCATGAGGCCGCGGGACAGGTACTCCGGTAGCGGATTCCGGTGGTAGCTGAGGAAGAGGCTGTTGTTGCTGAGCGGGGACATGGCGATGCCAATCTGGGCCAGGTAGTACAGGTACTGCAGGACGGGGGCCTGGGCAGGCAACAGGGAGGGAGGGCCTGTCAGGTGGCCTCGAGGCTGGGCAGGGCACAGTGATTCTGGGGGTCCAGGCCACAGCAGAGGGAAGGGGGAGGAGAATCCAGGCTGGGCCTGATGTGCAAAGGGTGAATTAGTCAAAATCCAAGTTGGGGCCCCAGGCTGGAGGCTGGGGCGGGGGAAGGGTAGTTACATTGGGAAGGCAGAATCTAATCTGAGGGCTGGGTGGGAGGAGGATCGGTTACTGAAGGGGCCCAAACGGTTCAGAGGAAGGTGAATAATTGGGAGGGAAGGCTGGGGGTGCAGATCCTGACCTTGCGCAGAAGCAGCCCGTGGGAAATGTTCTCAGCCAGCATGAAGGCTGACACCAGGTGGTGGATGGGTCCAGCCTCCCCACAGTGTGGCCTCAGTACGAACGTGTGGAAGCCCCTCTGCCTGGGGGACACGAAGACGGTGTCAGCTCCTGAGCCTGGGATCACCTGGGCTCACTGGAGCCCCTGACCTCCCAACCCAGCCTACGTATGTCCACCAGCCAATAACTATGCAGGCCTGGGATAAGGGGGACAGGGGTAGGTTACTGGCTGTGAGGGGTGAGAGATGTAGCTCCAAGGGCAGAGAAAGAACCCATCTAGTCCAGGCAACAGGTGGGTCAGAGGTCTAGTGGTCCCAGCCCAAGGTGCCAAGAGTGAAGTTTGTTGGGCAAGAGACGGCACAGCAAACAGACACAGGGTGGTGCAGGCACCTGCGCAGGTGGTTCAACATGGCCATGTTGGCAAAGGTGTAGTACAGGTAGTAGGCATACGGTGGGTTGTCCTCCTCCACCCACGCCTCAGGCAGGGGGCTCTCCAGGTTGAAGACATGGTTCTCAGGCTTGGACTCGTCATCCACACTGTCAAAACCATCCACCTAATACAGAACCCTGGGGTCAGACCCAGAGCTGCAGCTGGACGTGAAGCTGGCTGTGCTCCCCACACCCAGCCCTGTGCTGCCTGCTCACATGCTCCAAGAACAGATGCAGCTCCGGGTGGCTGGCAGGGTGCACAGTGGCCTCGAACAGTGGCAGGAAGATGTTCTCCAGCATCTCCTGGAAGTTGGCCAGCTGGCCCTTGGTACGGTACACATCACTGCAGGCGAGATATAACATGCAGGCATGTGCAAGTCAGGGCCAATGGGAGGAAACCCAGCAGGCCAGTAAGGGTCAGAGCTCGGCCCAAGAGCATAGGGGCGCATCTGAACCACAATGGGAAAGCAAAGATACCCAGGTGGGCCAGGCTGGACAGACCATGGGTGGGACCAAGAAGCCCTTCCTTGCACTCAGAAGGGTTGGCAGGGACAAGTGAGGCTCAGCCATCCTAGAAGGGCAGGAGGCAGGCCCTGACCCCTTGAACATGACCCCACAGGTTCCCCTCCCACTCCAAGGGACACTCACAAGAGGCGGGGCACCTGCACCAGCCAGCGCACGTTGGGGGAGTGTACACGGTGCATGACGGCCCAGCGCGCCAGCTTGTCCCACTCATCCCTCGAGCGCCCGTAAATGGAGAGCCGCAGCTCTGCATTCTGGTATTTGCTCTCCTCCAGGTCTGACATCACCTCCTAGACATGAGGTGAGCGGAGTCAGAGCTCTTCAGGGGGTCATCTGCCCACCCTCCTTGAGTCTCACCCCCTAAAAGCCCCCAGACCCTCAGGCTCGAGGCTTGGCAGGGAAGGCGGCCTCCTTACCTTAATGATGTGAGCAAAGTACTTCCCAGATACCCTGTTGTCCGTCTTGATGAAGATCTCTCGGAGGACGGACTCCCCAATAGGGTTGTATTTGGCATTAAACTTGTCAAAGCGATGGAAAGTGTTCCTGTCCTGGGGGACGTGGGAAGGCTCAGGTCACCCCTGACTCCTGGTCCCCTCACTGACTCAGTCCCACAGCCCACACCACTGGCACAGACCGCATGCACATCCAGCGTGTCCACACTCAGGTCGTAGGCCGTGAGATTCATGCTCTCAAAGACCTCCCGCAGCGTCTGTTCACGGCCCTGCTCCACGTGCACGATCTCCTCCAGGTGCCGCTTCATCGCCCGCTTGATGAAGCGCAGCAGATGCTTCTGGTTCATGCAGGACGAGGCATGGATGTGGGTGTCCACCTGGAGTGGAGCAGGGCACTGCTGATCCACCAGAGGCCAGGAAGGTCTGGGGCCCAGGGCAGTGCGATGGGAAAGGACCCTCTGTACTCGATGCTCTGTGGGGGGCCTGGCCCTTGAAGGGGAGGCTAGGCAGAGGTGTGGGATGAGGACATGGAGAGGGTCATGGGGTCAGGGCCCACCTTGCGGATGTTGTAGAAATCTCGGTGTGGCACTTTCTTCTGGGCAGCCAGCTCCTTCATCTCATTGAGTAGCACGTGCATCTGGAACTTGGAGCTCAGGTACTGCAGCCGGCGGTAGCAGAATGACTTTCTGGGCATGAGGAGAACAAGGCAGGGACTTAGACCCTGAAGGGAGGCACCTGGGGAGGGCTTAGGTAGCAGATCAGAGGGAGCAGGTGGGAGGGTAAGGATGGAGGCTGCCAAGAGGCCAGTAGACTGCAGGCAAGTAGAGGGCTCAGCAACTAGGAAGGGCAAGACACCAGGTGATGGGAGTCTGGGGCAGAACTGGGGCTGGAGAATCTGGGCTAGGAGGCAAGCTAAGTGTCTGGGATGGCAGGGGACTCACATGGGGCCATTGATAATCAGGGCCATCAGCACATTGACGTCAGCCACAAATTCCTGCAGGTCAGGGTATGGCAGCTCCACCTCTGAGCAACTGGCATGGAGGGGAGCTTGGGTGAGGAGAGCAAGCTGAGCCCTGTGGCCTCTCCCAAGCCAATGCAACCTCCCACGCTGCATCCCCCCAACACGCACCACACCCCTCTTACTGCTCGTCAGGTTCCCTTCGGGTGTAGACGTGCACCACACCCCGCACCATGCGCAGACCCAAGCCCAGGTCCCCAGGCATAGTGCTTGGCTCACAGTGCTCATACGGGTGCTGCTCCAGTGCAGGGGGGTGCACCGGGGCATCTGCAGGGGTGAGGAGGGTAAAGTCAGAGCAGGGCTCTTCCAAGCCACCCACTGCCCAACCCAAAGTCCCCACGGAGGGCAAGAGATGTTGAAGACCCAGTAGGTCAGACAGCTCCTGCCCAACCTCCACCCCTGCACACCAAGAGGTTGGAATGAGGCTGGGTGTAGGGAGAGGCAGGCAGGGCAGAGGTGCCCAGGCACTAGGCTGAGGAAGCCCAGGAGGTTAGGGCACATGGGGTGGGGCAGAGATGGGGGGTCCCACCAGCAGACACAGGGGTGTCGGGGCCCTGCTCATAGGTCCGGGTCTCCAGAGGCTTTTCAGCCAGCTGCTGCAGGTAGCGGCGGGTGGTGGGGCAGAAGCTCTGCAGGGACAGGGCCGTGTACTTCTCCCGGATGAAGAGCGCCCGCACCACACTCTTGGCTGCATCCAGCAGGTCTGTGAATGGCACCTGAAGATGAGGACATGCAATCACCATCCTCAGTCTCGGACTCAGAGACCTCCTCCCTGAGGCTTTATCTCAGACCCCAAACTATCCTCACTTCCCACAGGCCCTGGCCCCCAGGAATACTCAGATCACCCTGGTCCAGCACATCAAGTGGCTCCCAGCCAGCCCCTCTGCCCCTCCAGCTGCTGGAAAGAGAAACACCCTCTCCAGCCCCCACCCCTAGGTCTCCAGGTTGGGGGAACCCACTAAGACATAGGTGATGGAGATTCAAGGCCCTGCCCCATGTGCACCCCATACTCACCCCACACTTCTCCTCCCCGGAGATGGTGACCCGCTGAAACTCCCGTTCCAGCACATCACGCTCCCGCAGGCTCCGGTCACCCTGCCCCTCACCCTGTTCCTTGTAGAGCCTGCAGGGGATGCATTCAAGGGAGGGGTTTGGAGCTGGCAGAAGGGCAGACTCCAGCTCCGCATCCCCTGTGCCCCTCTGCCCTCCTCACTGTAGGTCCGAGTCACTGTCTGTCTTCAGGAAATCTTGCTTGGCCCGAAGCAGGATGTCCGGCTCCAGCCTAGAGGCAAAAGGGGTGAGAGGTCAGGCAGATCACGAGGGACGGCCCTTGCTCCCAGGTCCCGGCACCACACTAGGTGCTGTGCACATGTTGTCACATGTGATCCTCAAAGGCAGAGCTGCAGAACCCTGTGCTGTTCTCACCCACTTTAGAGATGAGAAAGCAGACCCATAAGTTAAGCAACATGACCCAGCCACACTGGCGGCTAGAAGACAGAACAGAACCCAGCAGCCCGACTCCAAAGCCCACTCTATGCTCCCTGTGCAGACCCCCCAAGGGAGGGCGCGAGGGAAAGAGGCAGAGAAGGGGCTCTGAAAGGGTCTGGACGGGTATGGAGGGAGACTAAGCAGCTGCCTGCTGGGCTCACTTGACATCCTGGCTGATCTGCCGCTCCAGCCGCTGCCGCCGCTCCTCCAGCTGTTCAATGGGGCTCTCCTCCGGGAACTCATACGGGGCACTGCGGAGCTCACTCTCAGCCAGCGAGCGGGTGAACAGCTCCTGCGGGGAGGGAAGGAAGGTCAGCATGGCTGGCCCTCCGCCCTCGGGCACTCTCCTACAGAGTCTAAGGGTGGGATGAGGGCAGCAGGACCAGGGGTACCTGGGAGAGGCTGAGGATCAGGAGACAGCCAAGCGTGAGGTGAGGGGACAGCTGAGGTGAGGGGTGTGGGGAGCAGAGGCAGGGCATGGAGACACAGGGTGAGGGTGCGGGTGGTGCCAGGTGATACCTCGGCGATCTCCTTGCATTTGCCATCCATAGACGTGCGCAGGTCGAGCGGGAAGTGCTTGAGGCAGGGGGCGGGGCCCGGCAGGGATCGGGCAGACTGCAGCGGAGGGGCCCCCAGACCACCCCGAGCCTCTGCAGAGACAGTGATGCCAGGGTCAAAGGGTGGAGGGGCAGCCCCTGAAAGCCCTGGGCCCCTGCCCTGACTAGGCCAGCTCCCGAGAGAGCCCAGGGTCGGGAAAGAGGGCAGTCTTTCCTCAGTAGCTGAGGAGTAGGCCTGTGTGTGTGGCTCCCAAAGGGCTCACCCTCACCTCTAACACAAGGATCCCTCACCATTTCAGGCTCGGGGTGGGGATTCTGAGTCTGCCCCTAGAACAAGTAGATTCATTACCTCCACAAATGAGAACTGAATCCCAGACTAGAGCCTGCTCCCTGAGGCCATGAGAATCTCCACATGACTACCTCTCAGAGGCAGGTGCACGTGTACATGTGCGCACACATGCACGTATGCACAGACACCCGCAGAGACACACACCAGGCGCTTGGTAAGGACCAGGCAGCCACACCAGGGACCCCCAGCTTGCAGCTCCCAGGGCAGACAACCCAGGATCAGACCCGTCCCTGGACTAGCAGATTCTCCAGTCAAAGGGGCAGGGCCCTGCGCCTGACATCCTGGACCTGTGCAGCACAAGAAAAGCCACAGCTGCTGCTCAGCTCTGACCTGAGGACCAGCCCTCAAGGGAAGAGGAGAGGAAGTGGAAGGCCTGGTTGGCAGGGGAACCCTACCTCCTCCCTGGAGGCCTGCCCTCTCCCCTAGGGCCCCACGGCTGCCAAAATGTGGCCTGGCCTGCCCCTCTAAAAGGAGCTGCCACAAACAGTCTATGTCACTCAGGCTCCAGGATCTGGGCTGGGGGCACCACAGAGGGCCCTGGGGAATGGAGTGTCAGAAGCCAGGGGTCTTTTTCCATCAAGACTAGACTTTTCATCTGTGCCACCCGGAGGATGGCACCAGAAGGCCGTGAAGCCGCCGATCTATGGGGGCTGCCAAGGCTTCCAGCCTACCCCGAAGGACCCTCCCTGGGCTCAGCAGCCCCAGCTCCTCAGTGGGAAGCTTTCCACACCCAAACTGCCTCTATCAGCCGGCTATAAGGAGTGCTCCCCTCCAGCACCCTCCACCCTGGCTTAGGGAAGGATTACAGGATCTGCCTGGATAGCCGGCCTTAAAGTCTCTGCACCCATTTCCCAATACTCCAGGACTGGTCCCAAAGCTGGACGAAGGGAAGAGGGAGGGGCCTTCCCCAGATCCAAGACCCCGTCCCCTGCACACCCTGGGCCCTGCCTGAACCCTACCTGCAGAGTGCAGGCAGCTCCAGCCAGCAGCCCTGTGCCCCTTGCCCGCCTGTTTGCCAGTGAAGCTGCAGCCAGTCCCTCAGGGGCTGGCACAGGCTGTACCAAGTGCAGCTGCAAGCAGGGGAGACCCTGAGATGGCCGTGAGCACAGAGCTAGGGGAGTTCAAGGGAGCCCAGAAACCAAGGAAAGGAGCATCAGAGTTGGGAGATAAGATGAACTCCAGAACTGAAGAGGGCCTCTACAGTGCCAGGGAGGACCCAGCCAGATGTGAGGCTCCTAAGGGGGAGTAGCAGGGTAGGCTGATTTGGGCAGGGCAGGCCGACAGGGAGGAGCCAAGCCTCCTTAAAATCCACTGCCCTAGGGGACAGTCAGTGGACAGGGCCTGGCTGGCCAAAGAGTAAGAGGGGAGAAAAAGGAAGGGAACAGCCCTCCTCATCTCCACACCCACAGCCCCAGGTCAGCCTCCCCTGGCAGTGGCCTTGTTGCTCACCACTGTCCTCTGGGCCCTGACTATGGGGTCCCTTAGGAGAGACAGGGCCTTTGCTGGGGAAGAAGCTAACTGGCAGTTGAGGAGATGGCCCAGTCTAGGTAGGGGCCAGTCACTGAGGCTTCCCCACTGCCCAGCTGCTCAGGGAGCTGGTTCACAGGCCCCTAGACTTGCAATCCCTGATCCAAGCCTCTCATCAGGGATGGGACAAACTGTCCAGAATAAGTTTGGGAGAAAGGGAGCTAGAATTTGGAGGGCATGGGTCTGATTCTGTTCCTGCTTCCAGGCATGTCTCTACCTACCACTGGAAGGCTTTGGGTCCTCATCTACAAGTGGGGCGGTAAGTGCTGCCTTCCCTGCCTAGCCACAACTGCCATAAGGCTCACAGAGATAATGGCTCTGCAAGTGTTCTGCAAAACACCAGGCTCTGTGTTGAGGCGAGGCCTGCAATTATGAACTCCTGGGACCCTCAAAATACATCCTACTTGTAGCTCTGCCCACTGAGGACAGTGGGAGGTTCTCTGGGCCCAGTGCAGGGTGAAGGCAATAGGCCAGTAAAGGGCAGTTAAGTGAACTTGGCAGGGGTGGAGATGGGGTGACTCTATCTCTTACTTGGAAAAGGACAAAGTAGAAAGAGGAAGAAAAGAGGGGAACCTGCCTCACCCCCAGAGTGTAAGATCTTTTCTTGCCCAAGAACCCTGATTCTACACACCTCCTCCCTACATATGGCCCCAGACCACTTCTAACTCCATCTAGGGGAGGCCGACCACAGACCTCCATGGCTGGTTCATATTGGGTTAGCAGGAGTTGAGTCAAAGGCCTAAATCTCAACCCCCTCTCCTAGCACAGGGGTCTGGGGCTCCACAGCAGTCCTGGGGTGAGCAGGACAGATTCCAACAGCCAACGCCATCCCCCCAGCCTGCCAGGCCACTCTCCAGGGCTGCCACAGGCTCACTGAAGGTGACACATAGGCAGTAACCTCTACGTTCTCAGAGGCCAGGCCTAGAGGACTCAGCTGCCTACTACTGGTCCTTTCTCTAGGGGCCAGCACCACACACATACACCCACACTTACAGAGAAGCCAAGCAAAAGCCAGAGTGGGCCGCTCCAGAGCCACTCCCACCAACTCTGAGATTCTGAGCACCCCATCTGCCCTCTCGACCAGGAGCCCCTCACACACTGCCAGGACTGCCTCAGTAGGCACAGGGGTGTCCACGGCTTTGACCCCACAAGTGTCAAATGCTCTTACCATCTGACCACTGAAGGGTCTCCAGTTCTGGGCTAGATCCGTATCAGTTGCCCTATTGCTGAACCAAACAGGGCCAGGGAGGGCCCCACCCAGGGGACACCCTTTCTGGATGGCACAGACCTGGGCACAGAGAACACCCTCAGGACAGTACAGACCATGCACCAGGCATCTTCAATGAAACAAGAAAATATAGGAGGTTGATAATAGGGCTATAGCTACAGACAGCTGCAAGGGTGGGGGCAGTCAGCATGATCTGGTCATCAAAGTCAGGGTGGGTCTTTCCTTAGCCACAAGGCCTGGGAGCAGACAGCAGGCAGACAGCCCTCTGCAAGCACAGAGCCAGGCAGCCAAGCCCTCACTGAGACAGGCACTGCCGCACCTCGCTGCCTGCTCCAAATGATGCAGAGATGCTTACTAGAGTGAGAGACGAACCAAAGGGTGCAGGAGCACACGCAGTGCGGGCGGCAGCCCCAGTCTGAAGCCTGCACGGACCTGACCAAGGACACCCCATACTCCTAAGGAGGCTCATGACATAGACAAGGAACAAGCAAACAGCAAACGATAGATACAGTCAAGCCTCCAGTTGTGGGATGCCAGCCAACAATGGTTGTGCCCAGATGTCAGACCCCCAGTGAAGGGGATCTAGATGTGAGGTCCTAAAAAGTGGAACTAGTCACAGAACAGCCTGAGCCTGTCTGGTAAAGGCACAGGCACCAGAGTGGCCAGTCCACAAAACAGTCCCACACACCCCCACTCCATTCACACATGCTCCACACGCAGTCTTAGCACATGCACACGCTGACACGTGTGCACACACACCTCTTGCTGCACCCACACCATGCCCACTCCTTGTGACAGAGGACAGCATCCCTGGCACAGATATCTCAGATCCACCCCCACCCCCCGGCAACCCCTCACCCCACCTTCCAAGCCGGTTGTCCCTGGGACTGAGGTTAAGAGGCATCACCACAGAGAGGATGCCAGAGGAGGTGTCCTCCTCTGAGGGGACCAGCAGCTTGGGCGAGAGGTGGCAAGACAGCCCAGCATCTATCCTGAGACCAGGAAGCACACACTCACCTGGAACTGCAGTGGAGGCCTGCAGGCTGGCCCGCTTCTTAAAGGGATATTTGGCCTTGGGCTTGCCAGAGCCAGATGGATAGGATGCCATGGCTGGGACCACGGCGGCGACAGCGGGGGAGTCTGAGCGGCACCGGCTGGGGCCTGGCTCTGCCACATCCAACCCCTTCCTCTGCCCCGCCCCCAGCGGGAGTGACTGATGCAGGAAGCAGCGGCTCCGCAGGCGGAAGAGGCCCTGGCCACGATTTCTCATGTTGTCTAGGCAACCTCGGGGAGTGGGGCCTCCATCTCTGCCCCCTATCCCTCCCCTCCCTCCTCAGTCCCAGGAGTGACGTGACTGATGGTGGCTGGGCTTGGCGGGGGGCGGGGGAGGGAGTGGGTGGAAAAGAAGATGGGGAAGGGCCAGCCCCCAGCTCTTCACTAACCCACCAAGAGCCCTCACCCCATTATGCCACGGCTCCAGGGCAAAGAAGCCAAAGTCTAGGCTAGCTGGTCCTTCCAGCTAGTCTGGAAGAAAAAAGAATAATAAATAGGAATTCAGCAGCGAGCGAGCCCAAGCTCAAACACAGTCCTCCCGGGGCAGGGCTGGCATACTCCGTGAAAACCCAGCACCCACTTTCCTTCCACATCTGACCCTCAGCTCCGGGGGTAGCTCAGCTCTGGGAGGAGAGGGAAGAACCGAGAATCCCAGCCCAGGAGGGAGGGGCCTGTCTTGGGAAAATTCCACCGTCGCCAAATAGCTACCTCCTAGGAAGGCAGGAAGGCCAGGAGACCCCCTTGTCTGGGGGTCTGTGACAGAGACCCTAGCCTCTTCGGATTTTTCCTCTGTCTCTGCACACTCTGGCTCTGCTCCCCAGGCCCTCGTAGGAAGAGCTGACCGCCTTCCCTACGTCCTGCTGCTGTGCTGTGACTCCCACCCTCTTGTCACCCTGGCCACAGCACTTCTCTGTCCCAGAGACCCTCCCTCCAACACACGTACACACACTCACCTGAGGCCATGCTGTCCGAGTTCCGAGGGGAGGCTGCCCGCGAGGGTCTGCACAGCAGAAAGCCCGGGTCCTGAGAGAGGGCAGGGTGGTCGGGCCCCAGACTCCGGCCAAGTCACTCCAAGGGCCCCTGCCCTGGCACTGAGATGGGGAAAGTAAGGCAGTCTTTCAAAATTGCCAGCTGGCCGGAGGTGGACTCCCGCAGATCTCGGCAGCCAGAGTGGCCTCAAGGCGACCCCGGTGTAGCGACCACCTAACCCCGCAATCGCAATCGAGAGACGGGTAGGCCACGTGCTCCCAAGGGAGCGGGACCCGGAACTCGTCCAGGTTTCTCTCAACACTCCCTGAGCATTCAGGGTCGGACTTCCGCGGCCGGACTGTGGGGGAGTCACGCAACAGGTGCGACCCCACGAAAATCTCGCCGGCTCCGCGCCAGGCTCTGCGGCCCTTGGCCCCGCCCCCGCCTGGCCCCGCCTCCGCCTGCCGACCCCGCCTCGCTATTTTTTTCTCTTCCTGGGCGCCACGTGGGCAGCCACCACACCGCGGTAGGGCTGGCCTGAGCCGACCCTGGGTCTTGGGCCAGTTTCGTGCGTCAGCTTCCTCATCCGTAAGATGGGGTAATGACAGTACCTCACTCAAAGGGGTTACTGTGAAGATTAAACGTAAAGTCTCTTTACACAGTGCCTGGCACGAAGTCAGGGCCCAGTGAAAGGTAGCTGTTGTTATCGTCCCAGGATTCATTTTAAGCAGAAGTCCTGCCCCTGCAATCTCACCTGGTCGTCTGTTTTCTTCCGGCCGGCATAGGTAGGAGGCTGTGCCCTGCAATTCTGGCTCCCCTTCCCACATTTCTGTATTTGGTGGTTAAGAGCTTTAACTCTAGCCAGAATGTCTGCGTTCAAATCCAGATTTCACCTACTTCCTGACTGATACTGGGCAAGTTACCTAACTTCTCTGTGCTTCTGTTTCTTCCGTAAAATGAGTGTAAGAGTACTTGCTTTATATGGTGGTTAAGATGAATGAGTTAATATAAGTTAACTGCTTAGAACTGTGCCTGGCCTGTAGTTAGTACTCAATATTCATGTATTACCATTGCTTTAGCCTTGGCCTTGGTTCTTTATTGACACTCACAGGTTGATTCACTTACAGCCGTTCTGGGGTCTGCAGACATCCTATCCAACAAGCATCCCCACTGCCAAGAGGTAGAAAATCCGACCTAAAGGGAACTTGTGGAGGGAAGTCCCTGAGACTTCACTGAATATAATTAAATGCATTAGCAGGAATTAATCTCTTCCCTATTTTCCCTCTTGTGGGAGGCCTTTGCTCCCCAAACCCAGTTGTTCTAATGCTGTTTGTCTGGCTCCTCCCAGTTCTCACCACCCCCACAGCAAAGTTCCTTCCCAGACTCTGCCTGCCTCTTCTCTCCCCACGCTGGATTCTGGACCTTGAACCCTGTGCTCCACCTGCATCTGGTGCCACTTGCATTGATCCCTGTCTACTGTTCCCTGAACAAACTTAAAAAAACTTGGCCTCTTCACCTCACACAGAATCCATAAAACTAAAAAGAGAACAGAGATAACCAGGTTTACCTATCAAAATAGCAAAGACTAAAAAACAAAAAAACAAACACTAATGCAGGTGGCAAGGGTATAGTTAGTGAGATGGGAGACACACATACACGTACATGTGCACACACATTACTGGTGGCCTTGAACACTGATATAATCTCTCTGAAAGCCATCTGGGAATATATAATCAAAAGTTTCGCAAAGGTTCTTATTATTTGACCCAGTAATCAATTTTCTGGAGTTTTTCTAAAAAGAGCTGCCAGAAAAATACGTATGCAAAAAGTTGCTCAGCACCACAATGTGTATTGCATAGGAAAGTTAGACACTTTAAAGGCCCAACAGTAGGGGAATGTTTATGTAAGATTCATACCATGAAATATAGCCATTAAAAATTGTTCTTGGAGAAATGTTTAATGATGTGGAAATGTTTACAATATAAAGTCAGGTAAAAGAATGGATGCAAAATACTATATACAGAATGGTCCAAGATATACCTGGGTAGAAAAGAAACACACCAACACGTTTACCAACACGTTTACCAATGATTATCTGTAGTGATGGAATTATGGGTTATATTTATTTGCATTTTGAAAATTATCATACATACCCATAACTTTTATAATCAAGGGACTAGAAATCAACAAAAATCTGTAAAAATCCATAATTGACTCCACAGTCCCCCCAGCCCAGACTTCCCTGGGTCTTAACCCCAGACTTAAACTAGTCTGTTTACATTTATGGCCCACTGAATTGGTCTTGGGGCCCTTAGGGATTTTGAGGCTGATGGACTCTCAAGAATGAATAAAATGAATCTCAAAAATCAAGTACCATGTAACTACATAGAATGTCATGTATCTTCTGATAAGATGCAAATGTTGACATAGTTTTAAAGATAGTATCTTGCATTGGGCCAGGCCTCTTGAGCATCCTGCTTAATGCAGACCTACCTACCTCAGCAGCCGATAGGTGGCAATCCTTGCCCTCCACCCAGCCCAGGCAAACCAGTTCATTAGTCCCTTTATGCTAGTCCCCTAGTCCCATCTGCAACACACCCCTCACTCTATAACCCTCCCCTATTTCCAGGTCATCTGGTGTATTGTCGCTGCTAGGAAGTCGGCCCTGATTACAGTTAAGCATCAGTCCCTCCACCCACTCAATACCAGCAAGAATCTCAGTGAGGTTTCATTGTCTATGCAGAATAGAGCTTGGGAAATAAAGGCGTGAGTCATCCTATGGCCTGGGCTTTTTTCACACTGAGGCCTTAACATTGCTTTTGAGCCTCTGGGATCTTCCCTAGCTCCAAACACAGCTTCCTCCCCTCCTAGCCTGTTCCCCATATGGCTCCTTAACTGACCCTCCTGGAATCCCAGCTCCCTAACTATGGTGCACTCCTGTTTCTCTGAAGAACTGCTTTTCTTTGCTTCTGGACTTCAGCTCACTGTGATGTCAGCCTCCCTAGCTAGGCCAGAACAATCTTCACAGATACTAAACTTGGAAGAGAATATCTGCATCTCCAAAAAGGTCCTTGGCCAGGG
Source organism: Rhinopithecus roxellana (assembly GCF_007565055.1). Classification (NCBI taxonomy): domain Eukaryota; kingdom Metazoa; phylum Chordata; class Mammalia; order Primates; family Cercopithecidae; genus Rhinopithecus; species Rhinopithecus roxellana. Next base: position 31,937,026 of record NC_044556.1, on the reverse strand, counting down.
CAATTTCCCAAACCATAACTTATGCCTAGGCCCTTCTAGAAATAAGCTGTGCAGCTCTGCTTTCTCAGCTTCTCCCAGCAGCCAGCTCCCTCTACCCCCCACCTCAGTCACCCAGCATTGTGTTTATAGCACCATGCAGCTGTTTCCATCTGTACTTGTTTATAAGACCCCAGTGGGCCGGGGGCAGTGGCTCAAGCCTGTAATCCCAGCACTTTGGGAGGCCGAGACGGGCGGATCACGAGGTCAGGAGATCGAGACCATCCTGGCTAACACGGTGAAACCCCGTCTCTACTAAAAAATACAAAAAACTAGCCGGGCGAGGTGGCGGGCGCCTGTAGTCCCAGCTACTTGGGAGGCTGAGGCAGGAGAATGGCGTGAACCCGGGAGGCGGAGCTTGCAGTGAGCTGAGATCAGGCCACTGCACTCCAGCCTGGGTGACAGAGCAAGACTCCGTCTCAAAAAAAAAAAAAAAAAAAAAAAAAAAAAAAGACCCCAGTGGATTTTAGCCAAACCCCTTGCCATTGAAGGCGCTTCACTAACTGGCTCCAATTTCCCTTTCTTGTCCTTATCTTCACCTCCCAGCCCTCCACTCCATGTACCTTTCACTCCAGTCCAGTCACATCAAAGTCCAGGTCTTCTCTGAGCACACCTTGTACCTTGTACCTCTACCTCTTTTTTCATGCTCTTTCCTTTCCCCAAAACACTAATCTCCCATTTCCACTGTTGTTCTGCTTCTCTGTGGAAAGTCTATTCATTTCACGATCACCCTTTTCTTTCTTCTGCCCTAGAATTTGTCAATCTGACAGTCAGCTGTGTGTTTAATTGCCTTTCCTACCAGGAGTGAATGCTAGGTCTTAAACAGCTCTGAATTTCCCAGCACTACTGCAGTATCCCTTTCACTAATTTGTTTTTCTGTGAATTTCCCCCACCTCTGCCTATGGACTAGAAGGTCCTGAAGGTAGTTCCTCATCCTTCATGTCCTCCCACTCCATCTGGGACAAGTCTTTACCCACAGTTCACTTAAGACAAGGCTTACCATGGATGTCAGACAGATCTCTTAACTCAGGAAACATGCCCAAATCACTGAGAAACAGTGATTTACTTTTCATCCAAAATGATACGGTTATAAAGGGCTGTGAATCAAAACAACTGAGCTCTGGCTTGGCTTCTGATACTACCTTGCTTATTAATGTGAGGATCACTTTTCTGTACTTCAGTTCACTCACCTCCAAAATGGAAATAGCACTACATACCTTACTTACTTCATCAGGAAACTGTCCCTAAATGTGATCATAAAATGGAACAGCTACAGCAAAGGCACAGAGTTGACAACAGAGGCAGAGGCAGGAGGTCACGGGCATCAGGATGATGTATGCACAGTAATGGATCTGTGCTCTCAGGCCAGGCGAGGGCTAGCAGTTCCCTCTCTCAGCTTTCCAGTGAGAATGGGGAACTTCCACCCAGTAGGTCAGGGAACAAAGCAGAAGCAGCACAGAAGTTTGCAGAGGTAGTAGTAGAAAAAGGAACGAGCCCGCTTTCCCTATGTGTGAAACAAGTTAGTGGTTCCTTTAACAAGGGCTGCTGTTATCGAGTTCATGCATTTGCCCATGCTTTCTCTCTCTGGCTACTTATGTGGGAGTAATAGAAAGAAAGATCACTGGTTGTCTGTTTACTAGGCCATATAACTTTGTTTTTTTGTTTTTGAGACAGAGTCTCACTCTGTCGCCCAGGCTGGAGTGCAGTGGCGCAATCTCGGCTCAGTGCAACCTCTGCCTCCCGGGCTCAAGCGATTCTCGTGCCTCTATCTCCCAAGTAGCTGGATGTATGCCACCATGCTGGGCTTTTTTTTTTTTTTTCAGACAGAATCTTGCTGTCACCCAGGCTGGAGTGCAGCGCCTCCTGGGTTCAAGTGATTCTCCTGCCTCAGCCTCCCAAGTAGCTGGGATTACAGGTGCCTGCCACCATGCCCGGCTAATTTTTGTATTTTTTTTTTTTTAAGTAGAGATAGGGTTTCACCATGTTGACCAGGCTGTCTCGAACTCCTGACCTCAGATGATCTGCCCGTTTCGGCCTCCCAAAGTGTTGGGATTACAGGCATGAGCCACCACTCCCAGCCTACTTTTTGTATTTTTAGTAGATACAGGGTTTCACCATGTTGGCTAGGAACTCCTGACCTCAGGTGATCCGCCCACCTCAGCCTCCCAAAGTGCTGGGATTACAGGCATGAGCCATTGTGCCCAGCCAACTTTAAACGAGTTACTTAACTCTCAAGTCTCTGTTAATCTAGTCTGTAAATTGGGGACGATAGCAGTTATTGTGGGAATTAACTGTTATGAGCCACTTACATTGTTCAGCAGTTATTATAATAACTATAACATAATAATTATTAATAGTTCCAGGCAGCCTCTTGAACAGTGTAGCCTTCAGCATAGCTCTGGCCTCAGTGTGAGTTACCAGTATTGTGAGTAGGCTACAGCACATCTAGCAGTGGGGTATAATTACTGAAACCTTATAATGAAGATTCCAAGATAGTCACAATTTCAAAGAGACTCTCCTGTTTTCCCTTAGGTCAATAAGCACTTGCCAATTTGATGGGAAAACATGCTACCATGGAAAGCCCCTCAGCAGCTGCCTATTTCTCCATCAGCCCCGACAGTCGCTGAAAGGTGGTGTGAAGGAGGAAGATAATTAGCTATGGCTCAGGGTACCTGATAGGCGGGGAGACCTAGATTCTACTCCTGACCATGCCAGTCCCAACTGGCCACTGCTGCACAAGTCCAGCTCTAAAATGAAAGCGCAAATTACATCCTTCGAGCTCAGTTCTCCACCTTGGCTGTACACTAGAATCAGCTGGGATGTTTTTAAATTCTTGTGCCTGGACTGCACTCCAGACCAATTTAATCAGTATTTTTTAAAAAGCACTCCAGGTAAATGCCACTGTACACTAAAAGTTGAGAACTGTTTCAGGCCAGGGTTTTTCAAACTTCACAGACGTAATAACTACCTGTATTAGCTTAAAATATTTTCTCTGGCTCTGGAGTTTGATTCTAACATACCCTTTAAAAACATGTACACTATTTTAACATCTCAGAAAGCAGGGTGATCTTCTAGTCAGTGGCACCTAAGACTTGAGGACACACAGAAACCAGCAACCCAGCTGATTCTTAGGATTAGGTAAGTTTAGGGGAAAACAGTTCCCTAGGGCAGTGCTTCCCAATCTTTAATGTCTTTAGAGTCACCTGAGATCTTGTTAAAATGCGGATTGTGAATCAGGAGTTCTGGGTTAAAGCCTGAGATTCTGCATGTCTAATGAGCTTCTGGGTGACCTGATGTTGCTGGCTCTTGATCCGCATTTTGGGCAGCAAAATTCTAAAACATCTCCACCTGAGGAGGCTCCACCAGCAAGACTCATTTAAGTCAACTGAAATAATTGGCATAGAGGAGTACAACCTGTGGAGTCCTAAATGTCTGTGAGGCAGTTACGAGACCACACCCTCATTCTTCCCCCACGAAAGGGCAGCTGGGATGAGAGCCAGAGGGAGAGAGAGCTGCCCCAACCTTTGAGAAGCCAGAGTCTGGAGTCCAATTTCCCAAAGAAGCAGAGTTTGTTGTATGAGGCAGCACAAACCCCACACTGAATACCAGCAAAGTTCACTTATGAAGTGAAGCTGGGACTCAGCTGGCTTTAGTGGGCCGAAGGGAAGCAACCCCATTCTCTTCACCATACACCCTTTTTCTACATTTATTCATTCACCAAACCTTTTGATCCACGAATAAACTACAGGTTCTGAGAGGTTCAAAGATGAGTCAGATTTGGTCTGTTGAGCTCCAGGGGGAGAAATGCAGTGAGGGAAAAGATTTGTAAAACAACATACAATATGAAATGATAAGTGCCAATAACAGAAGTACAAAGAGAGGGGCCAGTACAAAGGAGCAATGCTAGTAGCTTCCTGGAGCAGCAGCCACTGTGGGAGCTGAAACATTCCTAATCTTCCCAAGGAAGGGCACCACCCAAAACAAATTTCCTTGCCAGGACCAACCTATGGTAAACGAGTATGCTTTGATACCCCGAAGCCCTTGAAACCAAGACCTCATAATCTGGAGACTCAACATAAGGAATGCTTCCTACCTATGTGCCCGTAATCTCTAGCTCTATGATGCAAATAAATCCAAGGAAGCAAGAGACTTTCAGGGGATGAGCCCCTTAAAGGATGGAAGTGGTTGTGCATCCTATCCTGCCAGAACCCAGCAGATCATTTCCCTAGTTACATAAACATTTGAGTCTTTACCCCTTGCCATATTGACAAAGCTCTTAATTGGCTTGACCTATCACATTGCTAGATATAAAGGCTACAATCCCCAGACTAAGAAGTAGGTCTCCAGTTGGAGTAGGGAGTCTCAGTCAATGTAGGCAGAGTACAAGACCCTACAGCCTGCTCTCTTACCTGGCCTCGTACAGACCAGCTTTTAGGGGAGCCACGTTGGGATACTCAATTCCAACTCTTTTCCTTCTCTTCCGTCTCACGTACAGGAAACTTTACGAGAAAGGTTTAGGGGCCTGAAAAAGGTGACAAGACGGCAAAGATGGGAAGTGGAGCCAGTGCTGAGGACAAAGAACTGGCCAAGAGGTCCAAGGAGCTAGAAAAGAAGCTGCAGGAAGATGCTGATAAGGAAGCCAAGACTGTCAAGCTGCTGCTGCTGGGTGAGTGAGATTGGAAGATCAGCCAGAGAAGGCAGGGGTCATTCCTGCTTTCCTGAAGGGTCAGTGGGTTCTACCTCACCCCATGGGAAGGAGGGGTGACAGGTCATTTTTCCTGTCCTCTACACAGTCTCAGGCTAGGTGATCAGGAGATCTAGAGCTGAGTTAATATGGGGCTTAAAGAGCCACCCCAAGGGGATCCAGAATGCCAAGGCTATTCCGGAATTTTTCTACTCTTGAGTGAGGAATAGTGCAAGGGCCACCATGAACCCTCCCATTTCCAAATCTAACCAAACCTAACGTATCCTTTAGGCTTCAAGGACCCTGGACTTGCACATTGTACCCAATCTGCAGTCAGAGAACCCTAAGCCAAGAAATCAGAAGAGAACAGGACCTTCCCTCACCAACAGGCTCACAAGTCCCAACATACAGTCAGTGCCAACAGTCCCAGAGATAGTCCCACTGGTTTTTGCCAAGTATAGTGGTTTCTTCTTGTTTGCAGTAAAAATTCTGGAAGTAGGGGGCCCTGAGTGAGGAGGAATGGTGTCTATGTATAGCAGTCCCTTCCTGGCTCTCTATTCAATAGCCACCTTCAAAGCCCCTGCCAGATGGAAGGTTCATCAACTTGATGAGCTCCTAAGCAGGTCACTGGTCTGTGTTGAGAAAATAAAAGCACCTCAATTTGTCAGGGAAATTGATCATGGCTGTAAATAAAACCAAGACAAGAACATTTGAGACATGTGGCTTAGGAAAAGAAACCACTGGTACCACAGAAGTAGGGTAGCTGGAGCAGGTGGGGTCTATGTAGCAGAAGATTGGATGCCTGAGCTGGGTTTCCAAGCCCTCATAAGGGATCTGGGAATTGACGCACTAGGCTAAGGTGCCTTCTTTTCCCCCAGCTGATCTGTGGCACAGTAGTAAGGACACACTAAAGGAGCGTATCTCTGTAAGCTGGACCCAGACTCTAAGGAGCCCAGGAGGTTACGCAGGGGGAAACAGAGATGGCGGGGCCACTGAGAGATCTTTTAAGCCTAAGCAGATTTCTTCTAGATTCAGGATAAGCTGCTTAGAGGGAACAAGCACAAGTGAAATGGGAGGAGGTCGAGGCATTAGGGTGGGAGGAGGTCGAGGCATTAGGGTAGTATAAACTCAGTATTGAAGGTATAAGTTTTTGATGGGGAGAGCAGAGTGTGACTGAGGACATTAGGACACTTTAGTCAATAAAGGAAACCCACTTAGTCCCATCCAACATCAGGCTGAGCAACATGGTGAAACCCTGTCTCTACAAAAAAAAAAAAAAAAAGGCTGAATGCAGTGGTGCACGCCTGTAATCCCAGCACTTTGGGAGGCCAAGACAGGTGGATCACCTGAGGTCAGGAGTTTGAGACCAGCCTGGCTAACGTAGTGAAACCCTGTTTCTACTAAAAATACAAAAATTAGTCAGGCATGGTGGCATGCACCTGTAGAGTCCCAGCTACGCAGGAGGCTGAGGCAGAAGAATTGCTTAAAACCTGGGAGGCAGAGGTTGCAGTGAGCCAAGATAGCACCACTGCACTCCAGCCTGGGAGACAGAGCAAGACTGTCTCAAAAAGAAAAAAAAAAAAAAAAAATGTAGCCGGGCATGATGTCGCACGCCTGGAATCCCAACTACTCAGGAGACTGAGGTGGGACGATCACTTGAGCCCGGGAAGTCGAGGTTGCAGTAAGCCGAGATCATACCATGACACGCCAGCCTGAGCTACAAACCTGAGACCCTGTCTCAAAAAAAAAGGGAACCGGCAAGGTGATGAAAATATAGTATTTTGGTGAAATGATCCAGCTCTCTCCAATCCTACCCCAAGATCACTCTCCTGAGTCAAAAATAGGCACAGAGGAGAAATGTTAAAGGACTCCCCCTGAATCTGTTAGTGGTTTTCAACAGGGAGATTTTGACTCCCAGTGGTCATCTGGAAATGTCTGGAGACACTTTTGTTTGTCACAACTAGGGAAGTGGGGTGCTATTGGCCTCTAGTGGGTAGAGGCCAGGAATGCTGCTGAACATCCTACCATGCATGAGACAGCCCAAACTAAATAGTACTGAAGTTAAGAAACTGCTCTAAATCCAGGTTGAATGGCCTAAGCTCAAGCCTGCCAGAAATTGAGGGCAGCAGTCATCCCTATGTGTTCTCCTCTAACAAGACCCCCAAGCAAGCAGTGGCTCTGACTTCTCCCAAGCCATCTCCTGGAAGGCTGGGGAGAACTGGTGGAAATCGAAAGCATAAGCATTTTTCCTTCCAGGTGCTGGGGAGTCAGGAAAGAGCACCATCGTCAAACAGATGAAGTGAGTAGCAACAAAGCCCCAAAGTACTGGGATAGGGTGAAGAAGTCAGCCAGTGGAGGTATTCAAAGTGAAAGGCTCTTTAGCCTCAAGCAGCCCAGGTATAAAGGATCTGATTCCAATGCCCCTCATCTGTACCTCTTGCCCCCACCCTCCACTTTGAGAAAGCAGTAGCAACAGAGAGATAGGATTCTTATGACCCTTTAAATACCCCCAAATTCCTAATCCCTTAGGTCTGGTTACTCAGGTCCAACTAAAGACAAAGAGTGTCTGCCCCTTGCAGGATCATTCACCAGGATGGCTATTCACCAGAAGAATGCCTGGAGTTCAAGGCTATCATCTATGGAAATGTGCTGCAGTCCATCCTGGCTATCATCCGGGCCATGACCACACTGGGCATCGACTATGCTGAATCAAGCTGTGCGGTATGTGGTTACTATTATGTGGTTAAGGGTGGAAGCAGAAAGGCTAGAAGAAACATACAAACTATATGGAAAGATGGGTAAGAAAAATAGTAACTAAAATCCCACCTGCTGAGTTTCAAATCTCTTAATGCAGTCCTGGAGAAGTAAGCAACCTCCACCCTTATCTTTACTGGGACAGGGTCTTGCTCTCTTGCCCAAGCTGAAATGCAGTGGTGTGATCATGGCTCATTGCAATCTCACCCTCCCAGGCTTAAGTGATTCTCACACCTCAGCCCCAGTAGGTGGGACCACAGGTGTGCACCACCATGCCCAGCTATTTTTTTTTTTTTTTTTTTTTTTTTGTCAAACTCCTGGCCTTAAGCAATCCTCTGGCCTCAAACTCCCAAGGTGTTGGGATTACAGGCGTGAGCCACCGTGCCTGGCCTCAAGCCCTACTTTATAAGAAATATTTACAAAATAAAGTTGCTCACAGCTTCCTCTGCTTTTTTACTTTATTTTACGTTTAAATTGCTACCCTTGGGTTCCTGGCCATGGAACTTTTGTAAGTGAAATCCCTACTTCTAGTATTGGCCTTTTTCTAGCTTTAAATCGCTGAAGAACAAAGGTGATGGGTCCCTGTCTTCTATCTTGTCTATTTCATGGTCAATCTGGCCTTTACATTCCCAGTCTCTCTGCAGCAGAGGACCCACGTTTTGTGGCGGTAAACTTTCAGACTAAGGATGGAAGCCAGAAACTCCAGAGAGGAAATACCTGGGACCCCTGCCCTGCTTTAGACACATCCCAGAGCTGGGTATAGTGCCACCCTCTGCATCTGGGGAGCATACTCAAAAATTAATCAGTAGTTTTCTTTTTTTTTTTTTTTTTTGAGACGGAGTCTTGCTCTGCCGCCCAGGCTGGAGTGCAGTGGCCGGCTCTCAGCTCACTGCAAGCTCCGCCTCCCGGGTTCACGCCATTCTCCTGTCTCAGCCTCCCGAGTAGCTGGGACTACAGGCGCCCGCCTCGTCGCCCGGCTAGTTTTTTGTATTGTTTAGTAGAGACGGGGTTTCACCGTATTAGCCAGGATGGTCTCGATCTCCTGACCTCGTGATCCGCCCGTCTCGGCCTCCCAACGTGCTGGGATTACAGGCTTGAGCCACCGCGCCCGGCCCAATCAGTAGTTTTCTTACATAGAATCTTCACTGGAGATTGCTTCCATCTTAGGTCTTTGTAGTAATGTAAAATGCTCCATTCAGCAGTCTTCCCAGAAGCCTCTTGGAAAGCTATTACTCCTGTGAAGTTCTTAACCAGGTTTCTGCATTACAGGACGATGGGCGACAGCTCAACAACCTGGCTGACTCCATTGAGGAGGGTACCATGCCTCCGGAGCTCGTGGAGGTCATTAGGAGGTTGTGGAAGGATGGCGGGGTGCAAGCCTGCTTCGAGAGAGCTGCAGAATACCAGCTCAATGACTCCGCATCTTAGTAAGACTCTTGACTGGGGAGAGGGTGGGTTGATGCTTAAGCAATCTTCTAGCCAGTCTTCTCTGTGGTTGGGAGAAATCTCACCCAACCCAAAATTTCAGGCATTGAAAGCTGGAGACCCAGACTGAATTCAGCCTGTGGATCTGTTTTGTTAGGCTTCAGCAATGTTTTGAATTTAATGCTATGTGGAGGTCTGCCATAGTTGTCACTATTTTATATTGCTTTACACTGGCTCACTACAGCCTACAAGGCTGAAGATGCAAAATTCAAGAGGTGCTCTGCCTCATAGCCCTCAGCCCTGTTCTCCTGAGGTATACACTGAGCCTCTCCTTCCAGAACCCTAAGATAGCCCTGCAGTTCTGTCATACACTCTCCCAGGAGTAATGTGATTCATGATGGCTCTTTCAGGGCAGAATTTTCTATCTGGTAATCTAGGGTCTACTTAGGCCACTAAGCAGAAATGAGTCTCCTACACCTGGAGCATCTTATGTCAGGATGCCAAGGTAGGGGACACAAATTACGAGGGCAAACCAAAGGAAGGTGGTCAGGAATTAGTACCATCATTGCAAAGCTGCTTCCAAAAAGATAAGGGACATAATTTATCAATCCTACCTCAGACAGTATGGGATCATAGAAAAGCATGGGCTTCGAAGTCAAACCTGAGTTTATTTAACCTAACCATCTGTCTCCTAATCTTGTAATAATGCTATCACTTACTGTTCCTGGAGCACTCAAATCCCAGCCACTGCTAGGTGTACTGTGTATATCATCTCAAGGCCTTTTACCCATCTACACAATAAGACTTTAAGGTAGATGGTACCTTTCTAATTAGCCTCATTTTACACACGAAAAACTGAAGTTCAGAGAAGTTAATCAACTGCCCAAGGTCATGTAGATAAATGGCAGAGAATGCATTTATATTGGGCTGCTTGACTACAAAGCTGAATATTTTTCATAATACACCACAATTTCTCTTGACCCTAGCCAAGTCTTTAACTCTCCTGAGTTTCTCCATCTGTAAAATGGGGATATGAAACTTGATGGCTTAGGAGTTTAAACGAGAATCTGCACATGAAAATGCCTGGCATACAGCAGGCACTTGTGTTACTTGTGCTTCCCTCCTCCTCTCAGTCATCTCAGGTCACATCTGCCTTCCTCCTGCCTTTTCTTTTAAAAAACTAACTTTTTCTTTTTTATGGTAACTTTCAAACATATACGAAAGTAGAAATAATATAACGAATTACCCCTCAACAGTTATCAACTCGTGGCCAATCTTATTTCATTTTACCTCCATTCCCTACTGGATTATTGTGAAGCAAATTCCAGGTATCATTTCATGCTAAAAATGTCATTATGAATCTCTAAAATATTGACCCTTTTTATAAAAAGAATATAATCACACCCAAATAGTTAAAAATTCTTTAATAGCATCAAATATCACCAAGTCAGTCTTCAAATTTCCCCGGTTATCTCAAATGTTTCCTCCCCAGTTTGATTCAGGATATAAACAAAGTCCATGTGTTGCATTGGTTCATGTCTCTAAAGTCTCTTTCAATTTACTGCCTCTTGATGGAACTTTTAGCACCCACTGAAACCACTAAATCTCATTCCAAAATCTACAAAAGCTTGCAATCAGGGGAAACCCAAGGAAAACTTACCTAACTTGATTTAAATGTGCTGGAACCCCAGCCACAAGTGGGCTTGTTCCTCAGTCCATCCCCCATTTCCTCTAGTTAATGACTTATGAAGGTTTAAAGGAAAGAATCCTAAATTTAACAGTATGGCTTCTAGTCCTGCTTTCTACCACCAAATTAGCTGTGTGACTTTGGGTAAGATACCTTTTACATCTCTTAGCCTTATCTGTGGAAAACTTGTCACTGATGCTAATCACTTTTCTCTAGCTACCTGAACCAATTAGAACGAATCACAGACCCTGAGTACCTCCCTAGTGAGCAAGATGTGCTCCGATCCAGAGTCAAAACCACGGGCATCATTGAAACCAAGTTTTCCGTCAAAGACTTGAATTTCAGGTAAGTGCATGGTTCCCTGGGGCACCTCGGATACACGTGTGAAATCCCGAAAAGGGGCACAGGCAGGCTTCTTGGCCTTTGGTGAAGCCTAATCTAAATTACTGTTCTGCTTCTCCCCCTTTTCCTCTCCCACTTCATGGGGTGAACATCAAAGGCCTATGGGTCAGATGCTGGGCATACCTATGAAAATAGCTGCTTCTTCCCTCAGGATGTTTGATGTGGGAGGGCAGAGATCAGAGAGAAAGAAGTGGATCCACTGCTTTGAGGGAGTCACCTGCATCATTTTCTGTGCAGCCCTCAGTGCCTATGATATGGTGCTGGTGGAAGATGACGAAGTGGTGAGTGGCCCTTGCACCAAGCACCTTTGGTAGAACAAGTTCTCCCCATGAGCCTTTCTGTAAGTCTTGTGTCACTCTACTGCCCAACTTAGGTAATTTCAGTCTAGCAGACCAATCAATGTCTCATGCAAATAATTCTAGAAAAACAACTTCTTTTGCAGGTTCTAGGTTAGCATTTTAGAGCTCCAAATTTACTGAGAGTGAGCTTGGTCTCAAATTAGACGTCGAAGTATCACTTGGACATCACAAAGCTCGTAAGAGGAATTGAATGTAAAGAGATAAGGGACCATCAACTAGGCAAAGCAAAGGAGTTACACTTAGTACTCTCCCAAGTTGCCTAAGGAAGGAGATGAAAATGACAGAACAGAGAAAATAGCATATATGAATCTTCATTACAACATAATAGAGGGGTTGAACTAGTAACCCCACTTAGAAGGCTAAAAATGTACTGTCCATAGGAGTAAGGAGAGACTGGCAGACCAGCTCTCATGCCATATTAAACTGGCAGCTGGAAGACTACCCAACAGTGGTTCTCTTTAGCCTGTAGAATTCTGTAGGACAGGAGTTCTACAACACAAGTGTTAGAGCCCAGCCAGTTACCTTCTCTGAATTGAGAAAGGTTAGAGGCGTGAAAAACGTTAATTTCACCCAAACATCTGCTTACAAATGGAGGTCCACAGCTTGCTGATGAAAGGGATACTCCTATCCCTTGCCACAGCTTGTTTTCTTCCCTTCCCCTTGGTAGTTTTAACTTCACATTAGGGCACTCTGAATATCATCTAACCAAAATGGCTTACAGAGCTATTCACTTCCCATCTTTAACCCTAAAGATTAAAGTATATGAGACTTTCCATCTTTAACCTTAAAGTCTATAAACCAAGTCTGTAAGACCTTAAAGGGTTGTACAGGAGTATTATGGGGGGGAAAGCCACAAATGAGATTGTTCTTGTTTTATTAGATAAGTAGACTGAACTCAAGTCAACTGACAGCATACTTCAAAATCCTAAAGACCTGCTCCCTAAAAGCAGGCCAGGCTGGGGCAATGGGCAGCCTCTGCAGATATACAGCACGACTTCTCGCTCTCTAAGTAGCAATCAGAGGAGGAAATGAGAGAGCAGAAATGCTTGTGGTATGGCACTGGGAAATTCTCCAACCCTCACCATGTGGCAACAGGACCAAAGTAGCCCAAACTGAGATCTGGGACCCCATGAAAGAAGCCTATCAAAATCATCCTGGAGATGCATATGGGCACATGCTAACTTGGGCCTGTTTCAACCCATTATCAGCACTACTTACAAAATGTCAAGTTCTCAGTTGCACCCTGGCTGCTAAAGATCTGCATAACACTTATTATAGACCTATATGCCAGCCACTATCATGGACACAATACATACACAATCTCATTTAGCTTTCATTATAACCCTATAAGACAGGAAAACAGACTCAGAAAAAGCTCAATAATTTTCCACAAGTCACACAGCTATTAAAAAGACAGGGAACTAGAATGAACCCACATCTCTCTTGCTTTACTCTGGTACATTAAAAAGAGATAAGCTGTTCTCTGTCTTGCTTTTTACATTTGGAGCACTGGTCTCTCCAAGGGGAACAAGAGCAGGAAGTAGGTAGCTATTCATAAGCCAAATCTGATATTTCCAATGGTGTTTCCTCTTACTAGAATCGTATGCATGAGTCTTTGCATCTGTTCAACAGCATATGTAACCACAAGTTCTTTGCGGCTACTTCCATTGTCCTCTTTCTCAACAAGAAAGATCTCTTTGAGGAAAAAATCAAGAAAGTCCATCTCAGCATTTGTTTTCCAGAGTATGATGGTAAGTGTCAGGGGCTGGAAATAATAATAATGTCTTTTAGTAGTGACTGGCAATTGTCTCATTTTTTAGGCTAAGGTGACATAAAGGAACTTAAGGGAAAACCTTGGGCACAGTTACAGGGTTTAAATTCAGATTCTCTGGAATACAGCAGGGATTAGATGCAGGAGGGCCACTGACTTCATATGATACCTACTGAAAACCAAAGGTGGAGAGACACCTCTCCTCAATTTCTTTTCAACTGAAGTGAGAAACATTGGAGTGCAATCGAGAACCTTCCCTCCAAAAACAGGCCCCCAACTGCTGTTGTCCACATTTTAAGGATCAAGTCAATCACCTAAAGTGAGTCAGCAACTAACAAGGGTTCATTTATTCTACTTTTTCACTATTTTTCTGGAAAACCAGGTAACAACTCCTATGATGATGCGGGGAATTACATCAAGAGCCAGTTCCTTGACCTCAATATGCGAAAAGATGTCAAAGAAATCTACAGTCACATGACCTGTGCTACAGATACACAGAATGTCAAATTTGTGTTTGATGCAGTTACAGATATTATCATCAAAGAAAACCTCAAGGACTGTGGCCTCTTCTAATCCTCACCATTCCTCAGGTATAAGTTCTATAAACAGGCTTGGAATCTGGGTAATTAAAAACAGAAAATTATAGTCAATATACTATGACATGAAGAATGAATCCATTCTTTGGAAATGAAGTATACATGACTGCAACTGTGTTTCATACATTCTTTTCAAAGTGGGATAGCTAGTGCAGCTTAAAGAGCACAGGCCAGTAGTTAGAAGATGCCCTAGGTTCCAGTACTGGTTTTCCAACTTAATACAAAAATGTGAATACTTTATTTCTGAGTCTTGAGTCTTTCAACTATAAAATGAAGACGACTTCCCTGCCTACTTCACAGGGTTATTCTGAGGAGCACGAACACAACTGAAGGGAAGACACGTAAAAACTGCTTGTGCAGGCCGGGCGCAGTGGCTCATGCTTGTAATCCCAGCACATTGGGAGGCCGAGGTGGGCGGATCACGAGATCAGGAGTTTGAGACCAGTCTAGCCAACACAGTGAAACCCTGTGTCTACCAAAAATACAAAAATTAGCTGGGCATGGTGGCAGACGCCTGTAATCCCAGCTACTCAGGAGGCTGAGGCAAGAGAATTGCTTGAACCCAGGAGGTAAAGGTTGCAGTGAGCCAAGGTCACGCCACTGCACTCCAACCTGGGCAGAGTTAGAATCTGTCTCAAAAAAAAAAGAAAAAAGAAAACTGCTTGTGTTTAGGATCACAGAAATAAATCCTATATAAAATCTGCCATATATTAAATTCAACACCTGGTTTTTAGAATAAACTACTGCAACAAACTATTCCAAGCAAAATAGCAAGGCTTCCTATAGTCTGTAAAAAGCTAGTATTAACCAAACCTAAATAAACCTGCCATTCCCTTTTTACTAACAGACCTCTATGTGCCTTAGCTCAGAGATCTGGATCACTGGATAGAAGATGCGAGTTTGTTAGTTTCTAAGGCACACATCCCAAAACGATCATCTTTATTAAGCAAAAATTATCCCTCTGCCCCTATCAAACAGACCTTTATCTCTACAAATGTTTCTTAGCTACAAAAGATACTTTCTGAATAAACTTAGAGGACATCAAATACTCTTATTTAGAGTATTAATGATTGTGCTGCTGCCGCTTCTCTGTCATAGAATTTGGAACAAGTGAACAATTCTAAACTTTCATTTCAACTGCTACATGTTTCAGAAGAACCAAGACAGGTGAGCTTGTTTTAGGCACTGAAAATCTTTGCAACTGGGTCCATGTGATGGTGGATGAAAACAACATCTCCCCAAACACGCCAACAAGTTTTCCTTTGAACTCCTTTGAGGGGAAATGCAGTTTGCATTTATCTTGACAGAAGGTGATGAAGTTAGGTATATAGATTTAGCATTTACAACTACCAGTGAAGAAAGCTCTTGGCATCCAAAATTTAGTACATAGAAGAAAATGTCAATTAAAATGGAAATTGCTCCTTGCCAGAAACACCCACTCACACTTAGGCTGCTACTAGCAATATTAATACTAGAGAGCCATATGAGCTTGAAATACACAAAAATAAATTTGTAGCTAAATTAATTCATTTAATAGTTAAATTCATTTAATAGTCTTTCTGATTCCCTAAAAAGAAAGCAGCTTGGGAGAATTATCCAAGAAACTACTCTGGCTACTGCTGATGAAAATACAAGCCAAAGAACAAACCTGGCCGGGCACAGTAGCTCACACCTGTAACCCTAGCACTTTGGGATGCCAAGGCAGATGGATCACCTGAGGTCAGGGGTTCGAGACCAGCCTGGCCAACAGGGCAAAACCCCGTCTCTACTAAAAATACAAAAATTAGCCAGGCGTTGTGGCGCATGCCTGTAATCCCAGCTATTCAGGAGGCTGAGGCAGGAGAATCACCTGAACCCAGGAGGCAGAGGTTGCAGTGAGCCAAGATCATGCCACTGCACTTCCAGCTTGGGCGACAGAGTGAGATTCCATCTCAAAAAAACAAAACAAAAAACCTAGGAAAGACTTCTCATATTCAAGAGCTGTTCAGGAACTACTCTGGGTATCATGCTGCAACCATTACTAACCTGTTCACTTTAACTCAACATACAGGAGTTCTGAATCTGTTTTGTATCATGGATCCTTCCAGCAGTCTGATGAAACCATGTACCTCTTTTCATCATATTTTTAAACACATAAAACTAAATTCAGAGAATTACAAAGAAAACTAGCGTATCCAATAGTCTCTCTGTAGACTCATGGAGCTCTGAAGCCCCAGGTTAAGAACCCTCACTATACAGCTATGCTCTTATCTATTCAGGTCCCAAACATAATTTATCCCATTTATTCCATCTCCATATAGGACAGCCCTACTTTCCCTCACATAGTACTAGATTGTTGCTTATTTTATTAACTTTTCCTTGGTCTTTCAATCTAGGTACAAATTGGTTATCGACCCAACTATAAGTCTAACTCAGGATCCTTGGTTATTAATGTTCACACAGAACCTGCCTTATAGTACTAGTACAGAAGCAGAGCCAGTGGGACAGGTCTTCCGTCAGAAGACAAGTCGCTAGCAGAC
Organism: Rhinopithecus roxellana; assembly: GCF_007565055.1. NCBI lineage: Eukaryota > Metazoa > Chordata > Mammalia > Primates > Cercopithecidae > Rhinopithecus > Rhinopithecus roxellana. The sequence goes on along the minus strand of NC_044556.1, from coordinate 31,920,793 downwards.
TAAAACAGGGTTGTATTTAGTCCCCTTCTTTTGGGATAGCTGGTGGATATCCCAACTTTTAACTGGTTTATAAACAAACTCACACAAGCCACCTTGTACAAACTTTATGTAAAGCATTCATCTTGGAGGACAGAGGATAAGATAGTAGCACTTAAAGCAACATTATATAGCTGTTTTTTACTGAGGTTGGGATCTGCCTATATTCATCTTATGATGTTTTCAAGCTAAAACTCTTCTGGCAAGTCTACATGAAATGCAACAGGGGCCCTTGAACACCCATTCACCTATTACCTTAGAACAAAGTCAAAATAATTTTCTCAAACTTTTGGTCCAGATTGGGCTCTCCCGTGATTAAAGGTAAGAGGACTTCACTTCGATGCTCTTGATAGGCTTCCAGAAGAGGCATTCACCCTTACCCTAGCTTAACTGTTAGGCCCAACGATTGTTCCCAAACCTTACATGTTAGAGCTAGAGAAAAAGTGCATTTGTACTTTTCCTTCATAATTAGCTTATTTTTATCTCATGGACATTTTGACTGTATTCATGAAAAGTTCTTATATAAAACAGCTGTAAGATTAAAATAAAAATTAAGTCATATATTCTGCTGTCATTATCTTTCTTCTTTTGCCTCATTTTAAATTTATACTGTACTGTTGAATTTTTATTTACTTTAAGCCATCAAGTTTTTTTTGGTAAACACATCAGAAACAAATATTTAACCCTATTTTCTGGCACTGTAACCTTAATTCTTAAGACTGCTAAAGTTAGAACGAACTTCAAAATATTCCAGCCCCATCACGAGCAATTTGTAGATAGAAAACTGAAGCCCAGGGAGGAAGAGTATCTTCATCAAGATCACAGTGCTAGGCAGTAGCAGAACTAGAACTCCAAAACAGGTCTTCTGAATCCAAAGCCTGTGGTGACGTCCAGCTACCAACAGCCCACCATACACTATAAAATCAAAGCCAATTTCTCATTCTTCTAGGCTCCTCCCATTCCCAACCAAATTCTTGGTTATTTTTTCATTATGCCATCTCTAAATTATGGACATTTAACAAAACCATCTCCAAGCTAAGACAAATAGATCTCAAAATAGAATATGAAAATAGCATAAAATCACAAAAACATAACTAAGTTTGCTTGTTTGTTGAAGGTAAAATTTCCTCTTCATATTCTTAGAGGGAAAGACTATAATGTACTTCCCTAGTATAGCACAATTAAAGAGACATTACTAACAATAAATCCAATGTAAATTATGTTACATTTCACATAAATCTGAAAGTTTTCCTTTTTTAGACAAAAATACAATATGATTGACACAAAAGGACAAATACTATGATTCTACTTATATGAGGTATCTAAAATAGTCAAATTCATAGAGACAAAGGAAAATGCTGGTTACCAGGGGCTGAAAGAAGACGGGGCATGGGGAGTTATTATTTAACAGGTATAGAGTTTCAGTTCGGGAAGATGAAAAAAGTTCTGGAAGTGGATGATGGTGATGCCTGTGCAACAGTGTGAATGTACTTAATGCCACTGAACTGTATACTTAAGATGGCAAATTTTATGTTATATATGCTTTATCACAATTTTAAAAATAGAAAAAATACACTATAATTAGAAATTTGTATTTCTGTGGATAAAAGGAAGAATGGATAAAAGCGGCATAAAAGTTGTCTTAAAAGCAACATAAAAGACATGTTAACTTGAAACAGCTCCTACTCTGATAATAAAATCCACTCACATGTACCCCCAAATAGTCCAAATCAGAGTATTCCTTCCCATCCCCACAGTAAGACATAACAGCATTCAAACCCACTCTATACTTGGAGATGTGCCGTAGACCAAAGTGTGCCGGCCATGCTGGGTGGAGAAGGTGGTGAAGGGTGAAGAGCTCTTACCTCCCACTGCCCTCTCTACCCGGCACAGCCCCCGGAGCACAGATTCCAGCAGGATTTCGGTGTTGGGCCAGGGACTGCAAGTGTGACAGAGCCTCTGGTGGTCCTGCTAGGTAAAAGCATGAAGACATTTCTGTGAGGTCAGAAGACACTGGAGACTGCAGAAGGGAACTTTTCTTTTTGCCATGAAAAATCACTAGTATAAGCAGAAAATAGACAGCTGGATCTAAATGTAAAACAAAGCAAAGACCTTTTCACCCTGCTTCACGAATTTTAGAGCAATTTATAGTTCAACTTCATTTCAGGTCTTCAAAATGAATATGGGCAAAGTAATGCTGTAAAAGACCACAAGCTACGTTGAATACCTTTGTCGGTGCTGCCTTAGGATTTTTTTTTTTTCCCCTGTGGAGTATAATCCTGAGTATCACAACATTACAAAGCACTTTCAAATATGTTATTTCTATTTGATGAGAGCCCCAGAATACCATAGAAGGAAGGAATAATTTAGTCCATCTTTAGATAACAGATGAGCGATGTAAGACTGAAAGAATACACAAGATTCCATAGCTAGTTGGAAGCAGAGAAAAGACCAGAACCCAGCATTCCAAACAACTCTCCAACCTCTTAAGATTCTGAGAGGTCTCAGGACCTTTATCCTACATGAGCAAGAATAAACAGAACAGGTAATTTCTTGTGTTTTGTTATGTCTACTGGAAATCTCTCTTACATATAAATAAGCCTCTTAGTAAAAATGTCTGGATAACCCAAGGAGAATTTTGGGGGTAGAGAGAGGTAAAAGAGGAGACAGATAAAAAATATTAAATAAATAATTTAATATTCCTGCTGTCAAAAATTTTACAGCTTAGTGAATGCTAGTACACTGAGATATGTCTATCCCAGTAGTGTATTAATATTTATTAATATTTGATTATTTCTGGTACCTCGTGATTCTCACTGGATTTCAGAAAAACACTAGCACTGGGCATACAAAGGCTTTTACATGTGACTCAATCATTCCCCTTACGTACCCCCTTACCCATTTCAAAATGACTTTCACTCTAGTTTAGAGCTAGTTAGCTTTGCTTTCTCTACCAAGTGTAAATAAATATTCATGTTATTATATACACCGTTACCTGTCACAGGGTTTTATCTTTAATTTGGTGTATCTTTCAATTTTCACTGCATAAATGCAGTAAAATAAATGAAGTAAATGTTTGGACATCCTAGGTTTCTTGTTGTCTTAATTTTGTATTTTTTTTTTCTTTTTTTCTTTTTTTTCTTCTTTGTATAAAACTAAATACTGTGTATCCAAAGTGTAGGAATGTTATATGACCCAACAGTCTTCAGTAATTTTCTTGGTAGAAGGCACTTTAAGTCATGTACAAATGGAACTTCTTCTCAGGAAAAAATGGGTCATTCGCTAGTGATTTTGAGGTTATTTGTGCACTGAAGTTGCTTTTCAATGTTTGTGTTGACTTTAAAAAAAAACAAACGGAGTCTCATTCCGTCGCCCAGGCTGGAGTGCAGTGGTGCGATCTCCGCTCACTGCAACCTCCGCCTCCCAGGTTCAAGTGATTCTCCTGCCTCAGCCTCCCGAGTAGCTGGGATTACAGGTGTCCACCACCATGCCTGGCTAATTTTTGTATTTTTAGTAAAGATGGGGTTTCACCATGTTGGCCAGGCTGGTCTCAAACTCCTGACCTCAAGTGATCTGCTCACCTCGGCCTCCCAAAGTGCTGGGATTACAGACATGAGCCACTGTGCCCAGCCTGTGTTGATCTTTTTTTTTTTTTTTTTGAGACAGAGTCTCGCTCTGTCACCCAGGCTGGAGTGCAATGGCCGGATCTCAGCTCACTGCAAGCTGCACCTCCCGGGTTTATGCCATTCTCCTGCCTCAGCCTCCCAAGTGGCTGGGACTACAGGCGCCTGCCACCTCGCCCGGCTATTTTTTTTTTGTATTTTTTAGTAGAGACGGAGTTTCACTGTGTTAGCCAGGATGGTCTCGATCTCCTGACCTCGTGATCCGCCCGTCTCGGCCTCCCAAAGTGCTGGGATTACAGGCTTGAGCCACCGCGCCCGGCCGCCTGCGTTGATCTTTAATATAGATTGAGCATTTCAAACCTGAAAATCCAAAATCTAAAATGCTCCAAAATTGGAAGCTTTTTGAGTGACAACATAATGCTCAAAGGAAGCACGCACTGGGGCATTTTGGATTTCAGATTTTTGGATTTGGAATCCTGAACCAGTAAGTATATAATGCAAATATTTCAAAACATGACAAAAATTGAACTCTCAAACACTTCTGATTCCAAGAGATTTGGATAAGGGCTACTCAACCTGTATTAGGTCCTCCTCAGTTGTCCTCAAATGTTGGCCCAGATTGGCTATATCAAAATCACCTGAGGAATGTATTAAAAACATGTATATTCCCATGATCTGGCTCAGACATTTTAATTTACTAGGGTTTAGCCAAAGAATCCGCTAAATCAAATTAACCACGTACCCCAGGTAACTACTGCTGTTTAACATTCCTTATTACCTCTTATTCCTGAGAAGATCTGAGTCAGCCCAGGTCTAGGCCTGATAAGGTATCAGAAAAAAAAACTGCCCTGAGTGGGTGGAGTGGTTCATACCTGTAATCTCAGCACTTTGGGAGGACGAGGCAGGCAAATCACTTGAGGTCAGGAGTTCGAGACCAGCCTGGCTACCATGGTGAAACCCTGTCTCTCCTAAAAATACAAAAGTTAGTCAGGTATGGTGGCACACGCCTGTAATCACAGCTACTTGGGAGGCTGAGGCACAAGAATCGCTTGAACCCACGAGGCAAAGGTTGCAGTGAGCAGAGATCGTGCCACTACACTCCAGCCTGGGCAACAGAGCAAGACTGTCTCAAAAAAAAAAAGAAAAAGAAAAAGAAAAACAAGAGAAAAAACTGCCCTATCCTGACATGTTCTGAAGTATGTTGTTCTCAACAGAACTCAGAAATGTTGAGAAAACTGAAGGGAAAGGAGGGAGAGAAGGGATCTTAAAAACTAAAACATAAAGGAATAAAGACCTTGATCATCATTAAAGTTAGTTCTCCAGTGCCTGAAAAAGCCTTTCTTTTACTCCCTGACAGTTGTCAGCAAAATCAACTTTGAACTTGAGGTCTCTAGGCAGCCTGCCTTTTTCTCTTGTGCTTGTTGGGAGCAATACAACAAAATATGATGACCATAAAACTATGTAAAGAGCTGAGGGTGATCCAGGTCAGATCTCTGATTTGCACTACGAAGCCTAAAGTAGAACACAATAATTACCTGGCACTGGCAAACTAAGATCATTGTTCTTAAAATCAGTATTACACATGAAAAAGAAAGATCCCACAAGTACTACCGCTCAAGGAAAACAGTGACGTTTTAGGGTTATAAAATGAGTAGAGGGCTGCTGATTTTTTTTTTTTTTTTGAACATATAAAAAGGGAAAATAATCAATGGTAGGTTTTTAATAGGAACAAGAGGCTGACTTTACCTTATATATGACTGCAATACAGCAAGGAGTTCTGCAACAGGAAACTCCAGAACTATGTCACACATGCTAAGCAAATGAAAAAATTATATTAAGTAACTAATCAGGCCAGGGAAGCAATGTCCAAAGCATGTCACAGCTATAAATGAGAGAATAATGACCAGAATATAAGAATATAGAGTGACTGAATGAATTACAAAAACCAGCTGTTATTTTAAAATAGTCTAATGTGTATATACAACAAATAGAATATATATGAAAATTTAAAAAACAAGGCAACAAATTTTTTAAAAAATTTTGGTCCCATCTAGTCTTACACTGTAAAAATGTAGTACCTTGTGAAAAATAACGATCCATCAGTAAAAATTTAAAAAATGATTCACTGAGAACTAGAGATTTAGAATTCAAACTGTCCAAGATGAAAATGTCATCTCAAGATCCACTTACGAATAATTGTTAAAGTTTTTGGAATTTTCATCCTAGGAGGTAAAATCTGTTGCAAAGCTGAATTTATAAGGTTGGGGGGACTGTCCATTAAGAATACCTCTTCTTTACACAGAGACTAATGGCTTCTTAAATGGTCCAAAGCATAGGCACCTGAATTCTGAAACATTATCCATCACAAATCTCCAGCATTCTCCAGAGGAAACACACAAGGCAACTTTTAGCTTCTTTGATTACAAATGCTGAAGTTTTTTTTCAGGCTAGTAGATTTAATGTTTCATCCCACATTTTAGCCCTGCTACAAGAAAATATCTTTTGTTTCAATACAAACCAGTGATTTGCAAGCCTGACTGTAATCAAAATCACCTTTTAAAAATTATAAATTGCCGGCCGGGTGCGGTGGCTCACACCTGTAATCCAGCACTTTGGGAGGTCGAGGCGGGCGGATCACGAGGTCAAGAGATCAAGAGCATCCTGGCTAACACAGTGAAACCCTGTCTCTACTAAAACATACCAAAAAATTAGCCGGGTGTGGTGGCAGGCACCTGTAGTCCCAGCAGAATGGCGTGAACCCGGGAGGCGGCGCTTGCAGTGACCCAAGATCGCGCCACTGCACTCCAGCCTGGGCAACAGAGCGAGACCACGTCTCAAAAAAAAAAAAAAAAAAATTATCGATTGCCAGCCCACCAGCCAAAAGTCAATCTCTTAGATGGGTCCAAGTGATTTTTACTTAAGTCATATTAAAGACCACTGACTTAAATTGTCTCCCTGTGTCCTCCAGGAATGTGCATTTAGATAAGTTATTTGGGATGGTGAAATAAGAGTGATCTTCATGTAAACAAACAGAGAGCAAATGTAAATGGTACAAAGGCAGAAAATGGGGACCTGCTGTTTTTCTTTAACAGAAGGGCTAAAAATTTAACATATCAGATAGATATTCAAATGAAAATACAAATTCAAAATAAAATGAACTTTTTTGGATTACTGGTTATTTTAGATTATCAGTAACACCATTCCATTAGTCCACAATATAGAAAGACTAAAGTTGAAAATAATATTCCACCAGTTCTCATTTCCAGATGATCCCATATTACAGAATACAATAAGGAAAAGATATATTCAAAATGAATAAGAACTACCAACCCTGTTTACATTGTGGGCATTGAATCAATCACCAATTGAAGCTGATAATTTTCTTTCAGATCAAGTTTTCCCAAATCTAAAGAAAATTTCATTATATAATACAGTTATACCATCTGTAAGCTATGATTTTCCAAAAAGAATCAGAAAAAAAGTTAAAAACTACCAACAAAGGCACTGAACTGCTATGACTTGCTTTTTTGTTGACACCAACCTTTTTCTGTAAACTAGTGAAAGGTCACATCAAAAGATGAAAAAGAATCCAATTCAAAAAGATTGGACCCCAAAAGGCACTGCTCAAACTTCTGAATTTGAAATGCTCAAAATGCATTCTCTTCATTTGTCTTCCCCCAATAGAGCATTCAATATTTAATGACATTTGCTGTACATTATACAAAAGGGTCTGTAGGTTGAAGTGAATATAACTCTCCACACAAGCAAAATGTAAATCTGCAAAATGAATGATGATCACATCCACTCGTATGCAGATATAACACAAAACCTAAGGTTCAACAATACTATTACACCAAAGGACTAGACCTTCAGGAAACCCTTCCACCTAAACCCATTCTCACACAAAGGCTAAAAACACATTCTGCAAAGGCAAAAGGAAACAGAAGACAGTATTTCCATTAAATACTAGTTACAAACAGGAGCAAACCTGGGCTCTTTACTCACCATTTTAATACTGCTGCCAACTATAACAGATTAAAAATGTACACATGACAAAGTGGAAAAAAGTCCCAAAATGCAACAGTTTCAGCAAAAGAACATACTGACTAAGGATTACTACAGTTAACATTGCTACAGTAAAAACGATGGCAAACAGGGATTTGGCACCACATTTACAAAGTAAAAGCATGCACTGTTAATACACTTTAGATGTCTCTCAACAGAAAAGGCCATGAAGATGGAAAACAAGAGGCACCTTGTACAAAACTCCCTATAACTGAGACAAACAAGCAAGAATCAAAGTGGTCAATTTAGTAAATATGTAGCAGCAAAGTCACTGGTTCTGTTTGGAATTTAGCAATTTGCATTTCTGATTGGCAGCTGTCCTGGGTGTGTCTGTATCCAAGAAGCTGACTTTATCATACTACATCACAGCAGTAATTTGGTAATCTGCATAAACAAGGTTGACCTTCAACCATAAGCTTAAAGAAAAGAGAGAACTAGAATCTTACTGCAGAACTTTCCAATGTAATTACCATATGGAAACCATAATGGTACTTTGAGCAAGATAATAACATAAATTTCATCAAAAAAGTTGTATGCATAGCCCCAGTAACTGGAAAGCATTATTAAGTAATTATGGAAGTATTATATTCTGACCACACCAAGAGTTAAAAACAAAGAGTTCCTACTAAAGAGGAATATTTTCAAGATGATCTGGTCACATCATGTGCATAGTTAACATTGAGTTTTAATAAAGATTCTTTTGCAAATAAAGAAATAAAATTTAGTAAAGTTATTCTTCTCTTGATGAAAAAACCCTAAAAATGAACCACTGGTGGTTTGTTAAGAAGGGGGAAAAAAAGAGTAAGCTATATATTGAAAGTTCTAGAATGCAGCACCTCAACTTCACATCTTCCATAAGCATTTAAGATTAAGAAATCCAAGTGATGTCTTGATCAAATCACACTTTACAGTTCTTCCAATTCCAATGTCTGAATTTAGCATCTCATGTCAATTAAAAGTTCCCTAATATAGAAGATTGTGCTAAAGAGTGCTAAGATTCTGCATGCTGCTGCCATTCCCTGGTCCCGTTCATGCTTGTAGCTGCCCCATAAGACAGCAAAAGGTGTCTGGTCTCAACACTCCACACTGTAGTAACTAGAAGAGAAGAATATTCTGAATTAGAAAAAGTTTACAAAGCTAAGAGACATCACTATAGCACTATAACTACCTTGTATGAAACTTTACCTTTCACTAACATCCATGCTTTTCAATAAAGTCCACATTCCTTTAAGTTGTTTTTAATGATGACATCTGTAACAGCATCAAAAACAAACTGCACATTCTTCGTGTCTGTGGCACAGGTGAAGTGAGTATAGATCTCCTTGGTATCTTTTCTTCTGTTCAGATCTTCAAACTGGCATTGAATATAGGCAGCTGCCTCTTCATATGTATTGGAACCTAAAACAGACACCCAGTACTCTCAGTTCAAATTGTAACAGCTGCCTGAACTCAACTAGGTCAGACCATTACCATTTACTTATGGAGAGGAAACATAACCCAATTAAATATGAATAGAATTCTCTATTTCTATAATCATTAGATGTTTCTATAATTAGGTTCTTCGTGAGAGTAGACTCTCATGGTAACTAAAATAAAATCACACACAAAGATTGAAGAAAACATAACGTTGTTTCTCTTTACCCTTTCATTTAGACTTTTCAGCTAAAAAAAATCTAGAAAGTATAAAAGGAAACTAGGAAAGTAGGAAGGTGCATTTCTAGGGAACACAACTGCTTCAAAGGTCTGAGAGAGGCTGTGTTCCTTGGAGTGATCTTGGAGTAAAAATTCAACAGGGTAGTGCTCACTTCGGTAGCACATGTACTAAAATTGGAACAATACAGAGAACATTAGCATGGCCACTGTGCAAGGATGACACGCAAATTCGTGAAGCGTTCCATATTTTTGAAAACAACTGGGTCGGATCATGCTAAAAGGAGATAATATTACTCTGCTACAAAGTGTTTCCAACTAGAAAGGATCAATGAAGTGAGAAATTGTTGAGAAGGATACAGTTTGCTTTTAGATGTCCTTTGTCCAATATGAACATTTATTCATATTCATAAGTAACATTAAGCATAACAAAAATATCAATAACAAAGATATAAAGAAGACCAGGTAACAAAATGGAGCTTAAGAAAAAAGGAGCTGGGTGGGGTGGTTCACACCTGGGGCCACGGCAGGTGGATCGCTTGAGGTCAGGAGTTCGAGACCAACCTGGCCAACACTGTGAAACCCCATCTCTACTAAAAATCAAAAAATCATTAGCTAGGCCTAGTGGTGGGCACCTGTAGTGGAGCTGAGGCACAAGAAGCACTTGAATCTGGGGGGTGAAGGTTTCAGTGAGCAGAGATCATGCCACTGCATTTCTGTCTGGGAGACAGAGCAAGACATTGTCTCAAAAAAAGAAAAAAAAAGGAAAGGAAAAGAATATTAATTAAAATATTTAAATAACTGAAGGAAAACAGCTTTGTAGGTGCTTGCAGCACGTTCTTAAAATCTGGAAAACAACCTCTGTAAATTAGAGGCCAATGAGTGAAAAGTGAATTTTGTCTGCTAGGAACAGATACTAATACCTGGCAAATAAGGACTGTAAGAATCTGTACGTAGAATGAAAACAATGGAGGATAGGCTCGGAAGTTAACAACAACAAAGAAAATGGATATGAGATTAAAGGCTCTTTGCTTTATGTGAAGACTCTAAGCTGGGCCTTCAACATTAATGCCAATTCTTTTACTTGTCTTACATCTCTCTCCCCCAATCCTAAAACTTGGTTGATTTCTATAAATCACCTGATTCTCACCTCCCTCTGTTCTTTACTCTGAACAGGTAACCACATTTCCAACTTCCTTGAGAAAACAGAGGCCATGAGGATTAAACTACATCTCAACTTTTTGTCCTACCACCTCACTCAAAATGTTACATATCTGCACTTATCTGTACTTCTGGTCTTAGAGGTGTCTTACTTCTTCCTCAAAAATCGATTGCTCTACCTATACTCTTTTTAAAAATTGAGGAAAATTAACATAACAGATATTTAACCATTTTAAAGTATACAATTCAGTGGCACTTAGTGTATTCACAATGTTATGCAATCACCACCTCTCTCTAGCGACAAAACTTTTTCAATGCCCTATTCCCATTAAGTAATCACTCCCTTTTCTTCCCATTCTCCCAATTCTCATAACCACTAATATGCTTTCTGTCTCTATGGATTTGCCTATTTTGGATATATCATAGAATAGAAGTATTGGCCTCTTTTACTTAGCACAGTGTTTTGAGTTTCATACAAGTTGTACCATCTATTATTATTCCTTTTCTTGGGTAAATAATATTCATTGTATGTATATAACACAATTTGTTTATCCATTTTTCCTACCTAGACTCGTAATTCCTTTTTTCCCATCTGCTTGCAAATCTTGCTCATTCAATTACATTTGTTTTTTCAACATCTCTTTTGCTTATAGGATCTTAGCCCTCAACCTATAAACATTCTTAAATCTCTCCCTTTTACCACGTTGCTCAAGAGTAGTCTACACTTGTCTTCTTTCTTCACTTTCCATTCTGTAACTCACTGTACTCACCTTTCCATTGACACTGCTCTCAAGAGCAGGTCACCGACCTCCTAACTGTTAACTCCAAGGCCATTTTTCAGTATTTATCTTACTTATCTGCAGATAACACTGTTGACTGAAATATTTAATCAACTCACTTTTTAAGCTCTCCTTTTGGTTATGATATCTTTCTTTCTCTCCTGCCAATAGAGGCTGCTATTCTCTCTCATTTTATCTGTGGTCCTTTTTCTCCTCATTCTATATTATTATCTCCATAGGTCATTTCACCCATTTCCATGTTTTCATTACTGATGATCTCAAACTCCAACCTCTCCCCAACCTCAAATATAACTGCCCATGAGATATTATTTCGACGTTCCATAAATAATTAAAAATCAACATTCCTAAATATGAATTCAGGTCAGAGCACCAGCATCCAAGACAGAAACCTGGGAGTACCTCTGACTCTTCCCATTTCCTTAACCCTGCTTTACCCCTTCACTTTATTGATTGACTGACTGATGGATGGAGACTCACTCTGTTTTCAGGCTGGAGTGCAGTGGTGCAATCTCAGCTCACTGCAACCTCCGCCCCCTGGGTTCAAGCGATTCTCCCGCCTCAGCCTCCCGAGTAGCTGGGATTACAGGTGCGTGCCACCATGCCCAGCTAATTTTTCTATTTTTAGTATAGACAGGGTTTCACCACATTGTCCAGGATGGTCGCGATCTCTTTACCTCATGATCCACCCACCACGGCCTCCCAAAGTGCTGGGATTACGGGCATGAGCCACCGCACCCGGCCTCACTTTATTATAGAAAGCATTTACAGTGTCTCCGCTAATAAGAGTTCCTATTCTCTGGAAATACCTGACTCTGATCTCCTAGTTTCATAGTGATCCATCCCTGGCAGTTACATTTCTGCCCCTGACCTCAACTGATTGGCCTACAGATTTCTGCCTGACTTAACCATGGCCAGAATCTCTCTCCTTGGAATTTGAAACCAAGGCCAAGCAATCCCGGTCTAGTCTTACCTTTTTTTTGTTTTTGTTATTGAGATGGTGTCTTGCTCAGTCGCCCAGGCTGAAGTGCAGTGGTGCGATCTCGGCTCACTGCAAGCTCCACCTCCCAGGTTCACACCATTCTCCTGCCTCAGTCTCCCGAGTAGCTGGGACTACAGGTGCCTGCCACCATGCCCAGCTAATTTTTTTTTTTTTTTGTATTTTTAGTAGAGACGGGGTTTCACTGTGTTAGCCAGGATGGTCTCAATCTCCTGACCTCGTGATCTACTCAGCCTCCCAAAGTGCTGGGATTACAGGTGTGAGCCACCACACCCGGCCTAGTCTGATCTTTTTAACAGAGATATAGAAACTGTGACTAGGCTGTTATCACATAAACTGAATAGCAGAGAAAGCTGGTAAGGAGAGAAAGAATAATAAAAAAGATACACAGAGGAGAGAAAAAAGATGGGGATAAAGAGTGCTTCCAGGCTTCCTGACAATTATTTCCTAGTTCTAATTCCATTCTAAGACTTGTGCATTCTTGCCTTTGGGTTCTAAGATATATCCCTTAATCCCCATCAAAAGTTTTTATTTCCATCCTGAGTTCTTACTAATTCAAATCTACTACTATCTTTATTATTTATTGCATAATCTTTCTAAAGCACAGTTTCTTCTATATGATGTACCCCATGATATGGATCATGGAAGGATATTAAACCTTCAACTGATCATCATTGTCTCAGCATGAGATATAAGGCCCTCCATGAGTTGATCTCTGACCATCTCTCCAACCACTTCTTCCCTGCCACTGTAAACTCTAGTAATACCAAACTCCTTCTGAGTTCCACGACTGGTCACACCATTTTCCTACCTCCATATTTTCATATATGCAATTCCTCTTTTCTAAAATGCTTTTATTCCCCTGTCTGCCTGATGATTTCTATTTCATCCTCTTAGCAGCTCTAGAAAAAGACTACACTGACCCCATCAGAAGTAACCACTTCTATTCCATTTCTGTTAATGCACATTTTACACTACAATAAATTTATTTATGTCCCTCAGCAACTACATGTCAGTTTCTTGGGCACAATGATTACAACTTACCCTTGTATTTTCTTCGACATATACCAAGTTTTACTTTATTTTTTGTGAGACAGGATGTCACTATGTTGCCTAGGCTGATCTCAAACTCTTGGGCTCAAATGATCCTCCTGCCTCAACCTTCCAAGTAGCTAGAATTATAGCCACCATGCCCAGCTCCCAAATTTACTTTTTCTCCTTTTTTATTTTCCTCAAAAAATGAAGAGAGAAATTTAAAATAAACACAGAAAATTCAATTGTGTCTGATATGGCACTCTTGACTCAGGGGGTTTTAATCACAGGCTTAATGCCAATGCCACTACCACTGAATACTCTCCATCAATCACTAAAAAAAAAAAAAAGTTTTATGAATGCCACCAAAGTGTCGATCTAAGTAAGATGTGTACCTCCAACAAAATCTTTCATAACCTCTTACCTGTGTACTCTGGATAACAGATAGTTAACGGACTCCTCTTTATTTTTTCCTCAAAAAGGTCTTTCTTGTTAAGGAAGAGAATGATTGAAGTTTCTGTAAACCATTTGTTATTACAAATGCTGTCAAACAGTTTCATGCTTTCATGCATTCGGTTCTGAAAAAGAAATAAAGGATGATAGGTCAGTAGCAGATAGTAAAAGTGGATTAACTTAATGAAAAAGACAAACCGGCCGGGCGCGGTGGCTCAAGCCTGTAATCCCAGCACTTTGGGAGGCCGAGACGGGCGGATCACGAGGTCAGGAGATCGACACCATCCTGGCTAATACGGTGAAACCCTGTCTCTACTTAAAAATACAAAAAACTAGCCGGGCGACGTGGCGGGCGCCTGTAGTCCCAGCTACTCGGGAGGCTGAGGCAGGAGAATGGCATAAACCCGGGAGGCGGAGCTTGCAGTGAGCTGAGATCCGGCCACTGCACTCCAGCCTGGGTGGCAGAGCAAGACTCCGTCTCAAAAAAAAAAAAAAAAAAGACAAACCAACAAATTTTGCAGCACTGAATGGCATTAATGGAAATAAGTCAAACACCAATAAGATAAAGTTGAGTGTCAGTCCTCATTTGTATAATTTTGAGGTGAGAGGAGGTAGGAGGAAGGGCTGGCTAACATCCTTTCCACATACTCAATGTGATTATAACATCTTTTTGAGAGTAATAGGACACAGATCAAAAAAATTAAAGATACTAAGTTTTGACTGAATGAGCAAATGGATGCAGACAATCTTCCTAATAAGTTATTTTCTATTTCCTGGTTACATTAGACAGACTTTTTACCAGAAGCTCCAACATACCATCTCCTCGTCCTCAGCCAGAACAAGGTCATAATCACTGAGGGCCACACAGAAAATAATTGCTGTCACTCCCTCAAAACAGTGAATCCACTTTTTTCGTTCTGATCTTTGGCCACCTACATCAAACATCCTGACAAGGGGAAAGAAAGCACAAATTCAGCAAGGTCACACATACACCTCTCCCTAAACTGAAATAATTAGTAAACTTCCCACTATTACATATTCAAAACTTCATTTACAATAGAAGACAAACAAGGAATAGATTAAATGCAGTCAAAATAATTACCTTGACTAAAAGTACAAGACAACAACATGAGAAAATAAAATTTGTGAATAATCTGGATTCTAATTTTAGACAGATAGTTGAGCCTCCTCTCTATCAAAGCTTGTACCAGATGTGTGAAAAGTCAGCAGAATAAACACTGAAATGGATTAAAGGAAGAGGGGAAAAGATAGGAAAAGCAAAGAGCTAAATAATACAGTTTGAGATAATAATAATAATGGCATATTTATTGAGTGCTTACCATGGTGCCAGACACTACTACTAAACATCTTAACTCACTTTGCCCTTGTAACACTCCTCTAAGTACTATTATTATTATCCCAATTATACAGATAAAGAAATTGAGGCAATTCAATGTTAAATGATTTGCTCAAAGGTACACTACTAACAAACAGGGACTGGGGATCTGAACCTAGGCACTCTAACTCCAGCACCCATGTTCTGACTCTCAAAATGGTTTGCCTATAAATGCCCAATGTGCACTCTGCTTCCATAACTTCTTCCTACTAAGTTTGTTTTCCTTACCTTAAAAAAAAATTTGGAGATTAATTGTAAAAACAAATAAATTATATTTTTATGGTAGGATTCTATGAACCCAATAACCAAAAAAGAGCCTTGACCAATATTTCCAAACTCCAAGTCTTACTTAAACCTAATTAACAAAAACAAAGTCTCAACTGTTCACAAACTTTATGTTCCACTCCAGATCAGTTTTAGTCCAATACTCTCTTCTGGGCGACTTACTTGGTATTCTGAGTCAACTGCTGAACTTCTATCAGCAGCATCCTCAACTACCTCCTACAGTAAAAAGAAGATCTGCACTGCTTTGTGTTTTAGCTGATACCTAGGTCTAATGACGTACACATGCAAATGGTTACTCTGTGATCTGTGTTTGAAGAAAATGATAAAATTTTTAAAGGCTAAACTCTGCCGAACTGGTTTAATGTATAAGATCAATAGTGACTAGAGGCCTACATTTCCAGAGATGTTTTTGCCCAGAAATTGAAAGAAATAAGACACAGTTGGTGATTTCTCAATGTATGCTTGAAAGGAATTATCTCTTTACGACCCAACTCTTCCTTTGGGTTGATCTTGCACAATTCTTTTTGACCTTTGGTCATGACACCTGAAATGATGTAATCACAAGCTGGCTTTAATATAGGGTCATAATACAGGTTTTAGGAAGGCTAACATCATATATTTCACCATGGAAGTCTCAAGGGGAGACACACCAATAACTTCAATTTACTCCCCCATTTTCTCTACAAAGTCTATACAACACTGTGAAGTTCCAAGGTGGGCTTTTAGCACATATTAACATTTACAATACCATTCACTAAGAGATCAACATTTCATAAACATTACCTCATTAACTGAGAGGCAAGTAAGCAATTACACAATGCCTTGCATATGGTAGATGCTCAATAAATGTTTGAATAAATGGATAGTAGTTTTGCCTAGAGAGAAGAGGAAAAGGAAGAAATGATAGTACTTCATAACAAGATAACTACATGCCAATAATCAAGTAGGTGTGGCACCTTAATTAGATCTGGCTATTGATCATGGCATAAAAAGACAGGACAGTTAGGATTTGCCTAACTAAGACTGATCTATATAACAACACCAATAAGAAAGTTTCCAACACTAAATAATGATCACAACTTTTAATTATAAGTAGATTACAAACCTTATACAAAGAAATCTCATTCTTATGGTCTCATGAGTGATAATCCATGTGGTCTTTGCTGCTCTTGCTAAATAAATTCATCAGTACTAAAGATAAGCAGCAAGTCTATTCTAAAAGCATTCACAGCTGAACTACTATTTTCCTGCACCAGGAAAAAATCTAGTTTGGTGTATTAGGATTTCAAGACCCTGACTGGTATCTAGTAATAAGTAAACCCTATGTGGATTTCACGAATCCTGTGTTAAGAGTTGGTTTCAGACAAAAAACCTGACAGGCTCTGAGGTAGTAGTTACATCTGTATGCAATAATGCTGAACATCACATTCTACATATAAGCATAATAACATAACTAAAGAACACATGGTATACTGAAGGAGAAAAGTTTACTCCTAATCTCAAAGGTCACAAAAGAAGAAAATGGGAACCAAAAAAACATTTCTAATATTTATAAAAGACCATTAACACAGAGACAAGCTGAGGCTTGTTTTAGAATTACTAATGCTGCCAGGCATGGTGGCTCACACCTGTAATCCCAGCATTTTGGGAAGCCGAGGCGGGCAGATCACAAGGTCAGGAGATAGAGACCATCCTGGCTAACACGGTAAAAGCCCGTCTCTACTAAAAGTACAACAACAACAACAAAATTAGCCGGGCGTGGTGGCGGGCGCCTGTACTCCCAGCTACTCAGGAGGCTGAGGCAAGAGAATCACTTGAATCCGGGAGGCAGAGGTTGCAATGAGCCAAGATCGCACCACTGAACTCCAGCCTGGCGACAGAGCAAGACTCCGTCTCAAAAAAAAAAAAAAAAAAAAGAATTACTAACGCTAATGAGAAAGTTATTTGTATTAGAATACTAGAATCTTCTCTCTCTAAAACTATCACAGTTGGACTGGGCATGGTGGCTCACACTTGCAATCCCAGCACTTTGAGAGGCTAAAGCGGGAGAATCACCTGAGCCCAGGAGTTTGAGACCAGCCTGAGCAGTAAAGAGAGATCCTGTCTCTACATATTTGGTTTTTTTTGGTAAACATTAGCCAGGCACAGTGGCATGAGCCTATAGTCCCAGCAACTTGGAAGGCTGAGGCAGAAGGATCACTTGAGCCCAGAAAGTCAAGGCTGCAGTGAGCCATGATCACACCACTCCACTCCAGCTTGGATGACAGAGAAAGACCCTGTCTCTAAAAAATAAAATTTTAAAAACAAACCAAAAAAAATCACTGTTTAAATGTCATCTTACCAACCCAAAATACCTCTATCCTCATATTTCTGCACTGTACTAAGAACTTAATTGTACATGACACTACGCACAAATTACTTCAAGAGCCATGGTAATACTTGCTCCATTCCATTCAACTAGAAGGGAAATTCAAACCAAAAAGAAGTGACACTGGGGAGAAAAGCATTTCTATTTTAATATCAAAATGGCAAAACAAAACCATGTAACTAGCCAAAAAAACTGGTTTTCATAAGTTTAATATTGTTACCCTATTAAACATTCAATATCTGTTTTGGTGAGTCTAACAAGCAGCTGAAAAGAATAAAATTAAAACAAACCAGTTATCACAGGAAAAATTTTACTGGGAGGCAAGTTACAATTTATTTTTGAATTTAAATTCCTCTAAATGGACACAAACATTTGATGCTATTTGGAGAAACAAGAGATGTTTGGGCCCGCATTCAGTTAAAACATTCAAACAATGCTGATAAATAGGTTAAGTTTCTAAACTAAGGAATACTGCCCAGAGAAATTTTACCCTGTTTAAGAGATGGTAAACTAAAACAAAAGATACCTGTATTTGGCACACCTAGCAAAAAGGCTAATGACTTACTTGAAGTATAGGTCTTTGAAGGTGAAATGCGTTTCTACAATGCCTGTGGTCTTCACTCGTGTCCGAAGAACATCTTGCTGAGTTGGAATGTAGTTAGACTGGGATATTCTATCCAGATCATTTAGATAACTAAATAAAAGACACATTTACTTTTACTTGGTGAAGCCAACCATGTGCACTGCAAATCAACAGACTAAATTAGTTCCTATTCTAAACCTGTTACTAGTTACTAAAGTGGCAAAACAGAATCAGATCTTCAGTATCACAGAAAAGATAAGAAGCCAGGCATGGTGGCTCATGTCTGTAATCCCCACACTTTGGGAGGCCAAGGCAGGAAGATTGCTTGAGGTCAGGAGTTCAAGACCAGCCTGGGCAACATAAAGAGACCCTTGTCTTTACAAGATATTTTAAAAATTAACTAAGCATGGTGGTGCAGGCCTGTAGTCCTAGCTAATCCTCCTACCCTTGAGTGAAGCAGAAGGATCACTTGAACCCAAGAGGTCAAGGCTGCAGGGTGCCACTGTACTCCAGCCTGAGTGACAGAGTGAGACCCTCGTCTCTTAAAAAAAGAAATAATAAGAAAAAATATGAATCCAACATAGGACAATTAAAGTATAGAGTCTATATACATTAACAAAAGTAGGTTTTTGTTTTGTTTTCTTTTCTTTTTGTTTTTGTTGTTTTTTTTTTTTTGAGACAGAGTCTCACTCTGTCACCTAGGCTGCAATGCAGAGGTGTGATCTCGGCTCACTGCAACCTCCATCTTCCGGGTTCAAGTGATTCTCCTGCTTCAGCCCCCTGAACAGCTGGGATTACAGATGCTCACCACTACGCCCAGCTAATTTTTTATATTTTTAGTAGAGACGGGGTTTCACCATGTTGGCTAGGCTGGTCTCAAACTCCTGACCTCAGGTGATTCGCCTGCCTTGGTCTCCCAAAGTGCTGGGATTATAGGCGTGAGCCACCGCGCCCAGACACAAAAATAGGTTTAATTCTACAGAATTAAACTGTGAAGGCCAATTTAAAAAATTAAAATAACAGGAACAGGAAATGTTTTTAGTAAAGAAAAATTCCTGAAATGTAATACTAAATTAACTGTGTACTGTATAATACCAAAACCAAACTATACCAAAAGTCCTCAGACAATTAAATAGGTCATGTGTGTTTAACCATTTGACAGGACATTAGAGAATGGTGTTTGATTTACTAAAATTAAGAGAACTATAGTAAGAATATTTTCCGTTTTCTTTCAGTAAACAGAAGAGTTGGGGAGGTTTGGGTTTTTTTAAAATCTAAACCAAAAACAAATTGTAAATACCTCCAAAAAAATTAATTTGTTCAGGGAAATAATTAAAAGACTGCTTCAAAACTATATTCTTTGCTGATTCCAGGCTAGAAAACTGATGAGCAGATGGCACCAATATAAGTGAATCATTAATGATCTATAAAACCAAATACTATCACTAATGTAAAGAGGCAAACTTAGATCAACTGTTATGAAAATCTCTATAATATAAGCACATGTAGTTAGAGGATTCAGAGCTTTCTGAATGAATGATGAAAAAGCAATTATAATCTACTTTTGATGACCACTGGTAGAATTATTTAAGCTCTCAATACCTGCAACTAAAACATATTAAAAGGTAGGCAAGAATCCTGAAACATTTCTAAAGCCAAGTTCTCACTGAAAGAATAAGAAAGTTTTCAAATACAGTCATGTGCTGCATAACAATGTTTTGGTCAACAACAGACTCCATAAATGTATGCTAGTGATCCTGTAAGATTATAATGGAGCTGAAACACTCCTAGTCCCTAGTGACATCATGGGCCATATTATCCTTTTATATGTTTAGAGATGTTGAGATATACAAATACTTACCATTATGTTACAATTGCCTACAGTATTTAGTACAATAACATGCTGTACAGGTTCATAGTCTAGGGGCAACAGGCTATATACCACAGAGCTTAGGTGTGTGGTAGGCTATACCATCTAATTCTGTGTATGCATAGTCTATGACGTTCACACAATGACAAATCACCTAATGATGCATGTTTCAGAATGTATCCCTGTCCTTATGCACAGCCGGACTATATCATTTAATTTCTTCTTGTAACAATTTAAGCTAGAATGATGATGTGAAAAGTAGGAAAACAATAATATTGGAGAAAAAACCTTAATGCTTAAAAGTACAAAGAGAAATACAGATAACAAGTGCTCACCAGGCTCCGTAAAAGTACATTTAAAAAAATACATTCTGGGCTGGGCACAGGTGGCTCACTCCTATAATCCAAGCACTTTGGGAGGCCGAGGTGGGTGGATCACAAGGTCAGGAGATCGAGACCATCCTGGCTAACACAGTGAAACCCCATCTCTACTACAAATACAAAAAATTAGCCAAGTGTGGTGGCGGGCGCCTGTAGTCCCAGCTACTCGGGAGGCTGAGGCAGGAGAATGGTGTGAACGTGGGAGGTGGAGCACGCAGTCAGCGGAGATCGCGCCACTGCACTCCAGCCTGGGCGACAAAGCGAGACTCCGTCTCAAAAAAAAAAAAAAAAAATTCTGATTTTAGGTTTTATAAATAAGTATATGTAAAAGAGGTAAAATAGGATAACACGTAATAGCTTCATATAAGTGTTCATTACAAATTCTCTAAAACTATGTTAACACTCAAGATAATATCCTTGACAAAAAGATACTTCAACTTCATTCCATGACTCAACCTTCTCTTTCTATACAAAGTCTACTATTGTGATCTGGCAAAATATTTATTAGTGAAATCCACAGTGCAGCCCAGACACAGAGAGCTGGCTGCATAAAAAGAAATACCACAATTCTAATTTCCCTCTCTAGCTGGCTATCAGTGCCAAGCCCTTACACAGAGGAACTTATGAGTTGGAACAGATTCAGAACCCAGCCACAATAAATGTCTCTCCTCCTTCACTTGCTTATAATAAAATGCCATGGAACTAATTTAGTGGTGCCAAGTATCCCATTTACATTCCAAGAGGGAACTTTTTTCTCCAAATCATACAAATGACCAAGGGCTCTATAATCCTAACCTTAGACAATTTTTATAAAGCATCCTATAAACTTCTAAGAGTGTCTATTACTTAAACATTTCCTTAAGGATGGGCACTAAACTTTCTCTAGTGTCACCAAGTTATTCTCTGTTATAGTTTCACAGAGAAAAATTACTTACTATGAAGCAGAATCATTGAGCTGATATTCCCTGGATCTGCTGAAGCAAGCTTGTACCCCACCATCTCGCCATAACCGTTTAATCACTCCTGCTAGTTCTGGAGTCATGACTCCTTCTTCAGCACTGCCAGCTAAAACAAATAATTGTCGGGCATCATCCTGAAGAAAGCAGTTAAGAAAGAGACAGATGACTCTCCATTTCCTTCAGACTTGATGACAGTCTCTTTAAAATACACACACATTACATGTTATGTTAAAAGAGGTGTTGTTACAGAGACCTTTTCTGACAGGCCAGCATGACAGAATTTATAATTAAGTCTTTCCTCATTCTCATTCCACTACCATTTTAAGTCCAGAACTGAGCTGAGAAATTATTTTACTTCCCCACCACTCCTCTACACATCACCATCCCTAGAAAAGATCATTTCTGGCCAGCCCACAAATCTCCATCCAGATTGCTAATAATTTTTGAGAGAAAAAAACTGGTTTATGAGACAGGCTTATGTAAAACATTCCCGTTCTATTAAAGGAAGCCTACAATAAAAATAGAAATAAAAAGACTAGCACATAAGAGGTAAAGTCTAAACACCTTAAAGGGAGTAAAACATTAATCAAGTTTAAGAAAAAGTATTCTCTTCTTTGCCTTCAGCCTAGACAGCAGAACAAGAAGAGGAGATGGAGGCACTTAAGGAGTCTAGAAGTCTAATGGGGGAAATAAATCCCTCAGGGAAAGATTCAAACAGTCCCTAGATTTCCCTAAAGGAATAATAATAATGTTCTGAGAGAGGGAAAGGAAGGCAGCAGGAGGAAAAGAAAGTAACCAAAACTTAATGAGTCATAGCCACAGTTTTTTCTTTTCTTTTTCTTTTTTTTTTTTTTTTGAGACAGAGTTTCGCTCTTGTCACTCAGGCTGGAGTGCAATGGTGTGATCTCTGCTCATTGTAACCTCCACCTCCTGGGTTCCAGTGATTCTCCTGCCTCAGCCTCCCAAGTAGCTGGGATTACAGGCGTCTGCCACCACATCCAGCTAATTTTTCTATTTTTAGTAGAGATGGGGTTTCACCATGTTGGCTAGGCTGGTCTCGAACACCTGACCTCAAGTGATCCGCTCGCTTCAGCCTCCCAAAGTGCTGGGATTACAGGCATGAGCCACCAGGCCCGGACATAGCCATAGTTTTCTAGGTTGTTACAGTTTTTATACATAAAATATGTGACAGAGAGGACAGAAATGGATTATGAGATTTTTATCGTTTTGCTTTATTCTATCCATCTCTACTTGTTGTTTAAAAATAAACACAGGTCGCCGGGCGCGGTGGCTCAAGCCTGTAATCCCAGCACTTTGGGAGGCCGAGACGGGTGGATCACGAGGTCAGGAGATCGAGACCATCCTGGCTAACACGGTGAAACCCCGTCTCTACTAAAAATACAAAAACTAGCCGGGCAAGGTGGCAGGCGCCTGTAGTCCCAGCTACTCCGGAGGCTGAGGCAGGAGAATGGCGTAAACCCAGGAGGCGGAGCTTGCAGTGGGCTGAGATCCGGCCACTGCGCTCCAGTCCGGGCGACAGAGCGAGACTCCGCCTCAAAAAAAAAAAAAAAATAAATAAATAAATAAATAAATAAATAAATAAATAAACACAGGTCTTGCAGAATGATTTTCCCAACCACATCTAATATTTATGTACCCTGAGAGATTCCAAATAACTATAAAAATAAAAAATTGAAAAAGTATATAACATGTAAAGAAAAAGTAAAGGAGAAAAGGGAGCAATCATTTGTATCTTAAGTAGTCATCAGGACAAGTAAACTAATAAACAGAAGTCATTTCAGACCACAGGTGAACTCACAACCAAAAACTCCAAAGACTTGTGAATTACCAGAACTTGTGCGTCCACCTTAGCAAAACAAAACCATCCGAAGTGCATTCAAATTATTGTTGCCAAACTCTGGGTCTCCAGCTCTAATGGTTTTTACCTAGTAATATTTCCTCCTTTATGATCCTTTCCTGTATTCTTTCTAGTAATATTTAGGCTCAACCCACTCTCATTTAGCTTCTTCTTTTTTTTTTTTTTTTTTTTTTTTTTTTGAGACGGAGTCTTGCTCTGTCGCCCAGGCTGGAGTGCAGTGGCCGGATCTCAGCTCACTGCAAGCTCCGCCTCCCGGGTTTACTCCATTCTCCTGCCTCAGCCTCCCGAGTAGCTGGGACTACAGGCGCCCGCCACCACGCCCGGCTAGTTTTTTGTATTTTTTAGTAGAGACGGGGTTTCACCATGTTAGCCAGACTGGTGTCGATCTCCTGATCTCGTGATCCACCCGTCTCGGCCTCCCAAAGTGCTGCGATTACAGGCTTGAGCCACCGCGCCCGGCCTCATTTAGCTTCTGAGATTAGGCGCATTCAGGGTGGCGTGGCGGTAGACTAGGCTCAACTCTAAGAAACCTTAGCTGGCTGGGCGCGGTGGCTCACGCCTGTAATCCCAGCACTTTGGGAGGCCGAGGCGGGCGGATCATGAGGTCAAGAGATTGAGACCATCCTGGCCAACACATGGTGAAACCCCGTCTCTACTAAAACGACAAAAATTAGCTGGGCGTGGTGGCGTGTGCTTGTAGTCCCAGCTACTCGGGAGACTGAGGCAGGAAAACTGCTTGAACCCAGGAGGCGGAGGTTGCAGTGAGCTGAGATGGTGCCACTGCACACTAGCCCTGGCGACAGAGCAAAACTCCATCTCAAAAAAAAAAAAAGAAAGAAAAGAAACCTTAGCTGAGATCTATATGCTCCTCCCTTTCTTTTCAAAGATAAAATTTTAAACAAATGAAAAAGTTGAAACATTAGACAAATTGGCAAACATACTCAACAGTGAGCATGTCCTTCTACACATGCAAGGTATGGTGCTTTATCTAACATTTGAAGTCTTTATAATCCCTTGGTTCTGAAATTTGACTTATACTCATGCACATATTCTAATAATCTTATTAAGCATTACTTAAAAATAAAAAAACATGATTCTAACTTTAGAAGCTTCAAAAGAGAGGGAATTATTACTACTTTTTTTGCTGTCCTGACTCTATAAATATTCTTTTAGGAGGAAACACTTTTTTCTTATCACTTAATTTCTTCCACTGACCTGCTCTTGCTTCCCCACAATAAACCCTCTCTAAAGGTCTATAAAGAGGTCCCTCTTGGCCAGGCATGGTGGCTCACGCCTGTAATCCCAATACTTTGGGCAGCCGAGGCAGATGGATCACCTGAAGTCAAGAGTTTGAGACTAGCCTGACCAACACGGAGAAACCCCCATCTGTACTAAAAATACAAAAAAATTAGGTGGGCATGGTGGTGCATGCCTGTAATCCCAGCTACTCAGGAGGCTGAGGCAGGAGAATCGCT